>NC_039365.1:78445081-78791747 GCF_003573695.1 Papaver somniferum | reverse complement strand
AGAGGGCGACCTTCAGAAACCCTACGTCTAAATTCATCAGCACCAACAACAGCTGAAGAAAGAGAAAGGAGAGAAGAAAACCGATCTGAATTTTTTTGATCGAGAATATAGAAAACTTAAAATGTTATTTGTTAGGTGAAGGTTATTTTAGGAATTTTTGAAATACACATCTTTGGTCCCGCACGTGTACATGACCTGGGCTTAAAAAATTTGGTCCATTTTCATGTTTTCTTTTAATTATGGACCTCTGATTAGTGGGCTTTAATGGGTGGACCTGCCACTAACTAAGAACACTATAATGGTACCTATTAGTAATTCCTTGTATTGGCAATTAGGAAATTTTAAAAAAAATGTTCATGTGGAGAAGGGCATTTAAGAAAATATCCACGTTTTTTTCTTAATTTATTAAATGCCCATACCATTAGGAATTTCATTCGAACACACCATTACGCTAAAATCTCGTAGACAACTCATGTGGGGAGATGATATTTTAGTGGGCGTAATTACAAATTAGCCCATTACTAACGAACGACTCACAAGTTGGGTGCTTAAAGATAATGATCATCCGCTGTTTATTTGGAGTTGTATTCATGGTGGTCTTAAAGAGAAATTGAATCCCAGAGAATCATAAAGGAACTAAACCAACACTGGCTTTCTTTTTTCTCCGTTCTTTCACTATTATCTTCTCTTTTGCTAATTGTTCCGTGAGAATCGTGTCTTCAACCTTAAGTATCAAAATAAATCTGACAAGGAAGGAAACCACCCGCACTTGCATATAAGCATATATTTTTATCAGAGAGGCCATAAATAACCGATAATAACATCATTGTGACATTCACACATGAGTTTTCGACAATCTCTGTTCATGATCCTTTGATAAAGCCTACCTAAAAAAGCTATAACTTAATCTTGTTATATTAAAAAGTCACACCAATCATAAGAGATCACCAAAATATAAGATCGGAAATTAGGGTTAGTGTAGACCGAAATAACATCTCATAACCGAAAGCAAAGCATAAAAGATATCCATTCACATTACCAATGCAATCGAATCCATAAAAAAGAATGACTCGAAGGATTTACATAAAAGCTTAATTATTCATATTATTGATAGTTTTGAATATACTTTACACAAACATTGAAATAAATCAACAATTGATTAGTCTATTCTAATAAGAAGTAAATCTTATTCATCTTTTTGAGCAAGTTAATCCTTCATATCTTCAGCACTTGATGAAGGTGGATTTTTATTTCCAATCTTGAGCTTGTGAATTTCCTCAAGAAGATAACCTTGTTGCTTGACAATAATCTCTTGCAACTGAGATGTTTTGTAGAAAGACTCTGCAAGAGCATGCAATTCTCTATTAGATTGAATACAAAATTGGATACAACGGAAGCAGTGGAAGAGGTCTTTAATTTCCAAACAGAATTAATAACAATTCATCCTTTTAGTGGTCTTGATTTCAATTACTAGATTTTTAAAGTATGGATTGTTTGGGTGGGTTAATTTTGGAGAAGAATTGAGATGAAATTTAATTGTAAGATCTGTTAATTTGGTTCAGTTGCTTGAAAAAATTTGGGGAATTGATCCACATCAACTTTTTTTGCTAATTTATTAATTTGGTAGTTGTAATTTTACCGGTTATTCATGATTTTTAATTGATGAAATTTGATGTTTGGAGTTTATAATTTCGGAAATTAGGGTTCATAGTGAGGTTTACGGTTTTGATTGTGGTGATGTTTTTCTTTATAATTTTGTGTTGATTGGTTAGAGATTACAAGAGAAAATGAAATCACTACAATAATTCCCCACCGCTCATTGGAGCCCTACAATGGGTTGATTAATGAATAGTGGGATATTGGGGAAGAAGATGAACAATGCTGGTTTATAGCGAGCACAAACTGCATGCACTGTGTCAAATTGAGTCCAGACTAACTCGGAGGACTCAGTTGAGTTCAGACTAACTCATCGATCCATCTCGGTCACTATGATGCTTTTAACATGACCAATTAAAAGCCGTCTATCCCCTAACATCCGTTAGACGTTTTTCCAATAAAAATGGAAGGAAAACGGTCAGGTTATGGGCATTTATTATCAATTGAAAATAAAAAACGTGGGCATATTTTTAAATGCATTTATCCACATGAGCGTTTTGTTAATTCCCTATTTTTTATTTATTCGGTGAACCGGATATATGTTCGACCAAACACTAAACTAGCCTTATGTATGGACTAAACGACATTGGTAAGGAAATAAAAAAAAAATGATTTTTTGGTGAACCGGATATATTCAACCAAATGCTAAACGATCCTTCCAGATTTGGAGAAAGCTCTCTCTGATACATCAGTAAACGAAACATTGTGCAAAAATTAGGGAGAGTGTAAGCCAATATATTCAATATATATACTCATTCACAAATTTATTTATTTTTGACAAAATATCTACTACAAAGTTCCCTTTTAGTGATGTTAAAAGATCAACAGATCAAAACAAAGAGATAAAGAACAAATATTTTTAAGCAAGATATGACTTTAGACCAGTGTGCATTCCTAAACACAACAATGGCAGATTAAGTCGCGACAATAGGCTTATAGACGCCACAAACTAAGGACAAACACATACCATCTCACAAGGTCCATATTTATGCGACATTATTAGTGTTACGATGGATAATTTTAGAAAATGCAGCCGTAAACTCTTGATGTTAGGTCTTGTGTCAGTAACTTATATCTCAAGTATCCACTCGTGAGCATGTGACGCCAGGGATCCAATTATTTTTCCTTCCTTGTGCTTATTTGGACCCGGGACATCCCTCATTTGAAACGATCTAGGATGTTAGGGCTTAATTCAACTGCAAACGTAAAGTTTTTTCTCGTCCTTTTGGGGTTGTACTCAGGTCTTCCGTGTCTATTTTCATGTTTCTTCTCCAGTTGACGACTTGTGATTTGAGTCTTTGACATCCGGCGTTGAGTTGTGTCTTAACTCTTAGTTTTCAGTTCTTTGGTAAATGATATGTTTTGTCATGTACACTTGGTATGTCAAGTATGTTGTCAAGTTTAGATGCCAAAATAATTTCTTGATTTAGCTTACCATATTATTCAGCTTCGGTTTGGAATTGATTATGCAATAGAGTCTTAGAATTTTCCTAGTTACTCAAAACGGACGGAGAATTGAAGATTGAACGAAGAAATCAATTTTAAAAACTTTTAAGTAACGAAGAATAGTATTTCCTTTCGAACTCGTTTCCATTTATCTATCTATATATCTATCCATCGTAGAAAAACTCGAAGACTTTAGTAAATGATCGTAATAAAAGAAGGTTTTATCACGAATTAGCTTCTGCTAAGTCTAGTGATGTTTGGACTTCTAAGTACTTGCTTGTCTAAAACTCGAAACTAAGCTTGAGAAAGAAGGATGAGTGTCACTCAAGGCTTGTAAATTCATTCTCAAGTTTGTATGGTTTTGTTTTAGTAGTTTACTTCTAATTATTTTCAATCATTTGAGTTCACAAACCTAAGAATTGAGTTTGTGAACCTATGGCTTTTAAAGCTCAAAGATAAAGTTAATAAGTCACTTAAGTTCGCGAACCTAATATGGTGAGTTCGCGAACCTATTAAAGGGAATTTTATCTAGGACTTTTTTAACATTGAGTTCAGAGATCTAAAAGGGTGAGTTTGTGAACCTAATGAATAAAACTTGTAACACCCGCACTTTTCGCATGACATATACTCTGGGATGGGTCATAGAAATAGATGAAGCTTCATCACAAACTTATGTTGCATACTTTGGGATCCATCATTAAATAATCTTTTCAAACTTGCGATGCTCACTTGGTAGTTCACCATTTACAATGGTGTGTCCTTTTAACGCGTCATTGAGAAAAATGATGCATCACCTCGAACTTGTGATGCACAGTTGGTGCAAGTGATACATCTTGCTACGGAATTTACTATTTGGCAATGGTACGTAGTGTGTGATGTGTTGCTTAGAGAAATATATATCAACTCGAACTTGTGAAGCACACTTCTCAAAAGTGATGCATCAGCTGGGAATATTGATGCTACAACATCATTATGCTTGTTCCTTACCAAAAAAAATGCAGCATTTCTCTATGTTGCATATCGAATGAAGCATACTAATGTTGATTTCATCGAATATTACCCCCAAACAGAATTGGATAGTCATAGGTGTCTGACGTCTCCCAAATTCCGAAGTGTGGAAATGTGAATAAGACTTATATAGGGAGGGGACACTGGATAAGGAAATGGTGCATTTTGCAAGTTAAGCATTGGCCAAGAACGAGATATGCATCTACTTGGATTTCGTATGCCGCAAAAAGGGTGGGACTAGGTACATGTCCCAACACCTCCCAAATTATTATTTGTAGAAATGTCAATAAGACATAACGAAAGGGGTGTTGGTTGAAGGTACATCAAGGGAAAATGCATCTCTAAGCTACAAAGCTTAGCCGATAAAGCATTTTGATGTGAAAGCATCATTACACCGTGTTGCTTACTCGAGAAGGCTCGGTGATGCGTAAGTATCATTGTTATTACATTGCTAAACCAAGAATGCATCATTTTGATGCATTTAGAAGGAAAGACGAATGTGACACCCATTTGCATGTCACGAACAAGAGAATGCATGTTGCATACTAAGTGACATCAATAACGTACAATATTATGCATCTCTTGCGAAAGTTCCTCGGTATATACACATTAGGCTTGGGTTATGGACTTGCAACACGAGTTGGTTTTGGTTGCTAGTCCCGACATAGATGAATTACAAAATGTGCCCGATTAATACGAAAACCACTTAACAGAGAAAGTCGATCGTCGGGTGTTTACAAAAATAATGACAGATACTCTGGGTTATTCTGAGAAAAAAGGGGAGGATGAAGGTAAGGGTAAGGGGAAGTTGGTTTGATGAAGATGGGACCGAAGACTATACAAACAACGACACTGTTATTGGGATGCATGGTTATGGAACTTCCTCTCAACATGATGGTGACGGTGATTAACAATCAAATCCATTTCGCAAGTAAGGGTAAAGGCTTTCCACTCTTGTTTTTGTTGGAGATGAAAAATATTTTAGTCCAACTTAGTGATTTTTTTTTTTTTGAAAATCTTGTTGGTAAGGGATAATTTTTTATTTTAGAAATAGTTGATGTTATCTTGTGGGAAGCTAATATTTTGGTAATGGAAATATCTAGTTAAAGTTTGGTTGTGAGGTGATGTTGGGTGAAATAATCAAAATCAAAGAAAAATCAAATAAGCAAAACTTATGATACTTAGCTCCTTTATAATGGAAGTAATCGATTTGACGAAACGGAAAAGATCGCCAAATCTCTGAAACAACAACAAGGAAAAAATTTAGAAAAACAGAGTGAGTCACGTGTTTTACACGTTGTCCTTAAGATATTAGTGCCCGGCTACAATCAAAAGTGATGCTATATCCCTCACAGGACGGATATCTCCAGGATAAAACACCCTACTACACCTAGTACTAGCATATGTGGTAAATGCTCAACTTGATCTTGGAAACTCCGAAAAAACCCTTAAGGAAAATCGCGAACACTAAAGAAATCAATATAAAATATTTCCCATTGGGGGTCTCTCTAAAATATAGAGAAACCCCTTTGCCATTCAATTTTACAAAAGTAGAGAAATTTGTTCATATAATGGAATAATACAACTTAAGAAGAGGATCTCCTCGATGTGGGATTAAAAAGTGAAAAGATGAGAGTACCCAAATACACCACAATCTTTTAGTCTCAACATATAATTCCTCTTACCAAGTGTGATCGTATATGGTCAAAGTCGAGACAATATAACAACTTTGGTATTCACACTTTGTGTGATTGTCTATGGATACGAGACCGAGACAATACGACTACCAAAGTGTGATAATTGATCATAATAGGTTCGGACTTAACCAAACTCTATAGGATCACTATCAAGTATATCGGAGTTAAAGTTTGTATATTTTACTTTATTATAATAAACAATTATGATGCGTAAATAATCAAAGTAAAAGATACAGCAAGATTTTGTTAACGAGGAAACTGCAAATGCAAAAAAACCTCGGGACCTAGTACAAAATTGAATACTCTCATAATTAAGTCGCTATACAAAATCCACACCAACTTCGTATAGTTAACACCAAGCAAATACCCCTAGTTCACTTAGTTTCCTCAGTATCCCCCGCGCTTCTGACTTCGAAGGTCACACACTGGTATAATTCTTTGGATCATATTCCAAATAGTAAAAGAACAACAAATCTGTTTGGTAACAACTCTTTTGATTCTTTCAAGATAAAGATATCTCAAGTCATACACAAAAGCTCTTCTGTTTAATCTAATAAACTCCTTTACTTGGTTAGATCAATCTATCCAATAACTACCAAAGCAGTTAAGCTTAGATTCACAATCAATCAGTATAAATCTCAAAGAGAAACTATAATATGACGATCTCACACAACTAATCAATCGAATAAATCCAATTCTAGTTGGATCCCAGCCGATCAAGGTTTTTGCACACACAAAAATATGAGAACTAATAAGAAATCTTCTTCGTCTTCAAATCTTCTTTAATCTTCAATAATAACCTGCACAACACCACTTGAATCTCTTGTGATCAATCACACACAGAACGGAGTCTGTTAACAATGGATTATCACAAGATGTCTTTAGATCTAACAACAATTCTAAAGATCCCGTCGATACTTCGATCTAGCTTGAGTGAATCTTATATCAAAAGAGAAGATTCCCAAGAATAAACAAACTAGGTGCAATCAAAGTTTCAACAACCATTAGTCAATCAAATCAATCGAAAACTAATAACATTGCAATTATCTATTTTCCCACCAACGGTACTCGTAGAGCTTCTTGATCCCATAAATGTAAAACCCGTCCCAATTTCAAGGCTATTTCCGTCGTTTATAAAAAGGGTATTTTGTAAAAAAGAAAAAAAGAAAGAAACTTGACATTAACTAGTAGATGTTTAGTTTCATATAAGAGGGCCCAACAATATTATTATTAGGTGTTTAGTTCATATAAGAGGGCCCAACAATATTAATAGTAGGTGTTTAGTTCATATAAGAGGGCCCAACAATAGTGAGTAGGTTGTTTGGCTAATTGGGCCCAATTTGAATTTGGGCCATGTATACTCAACTTGGTGCCGATCAGGAGAAGAGTTTAATTAGGTTAAATTAGTTTCCTGTTAGGTTTAGGGCTTGAATAAAAAAAAAAAAAAAAAAAAAAATACGGCGGTGATTAGTTCGTAGAATTGGAGCGGCCTTGATATTAGTTGATTATTGATCTCATTACTGTTCTTCCTAAGGATTATTGCTAGCGTTTGAGGTAGGCGCAACACAATCAAAAACCTTCTTTTTATTTAAGTTTCTTTTAATTAATTTTATTTTGTAAGTTTTGATTCATATATGAATGATAATCGATGTTGTGAGTATGATTATGTATGTTGGGCTGCGGTCCATAGATTGTGATTCTTAAAAACAACTTTGATGGGATACGAGATATCCTTGGGAACGGTTTTGTTCCCTAAACCCACGTGGGGCTCCCTGGGGCGAGCGGATTTGATGTGATTGATTTGATTGTTCTTATGGATGTGGTGTTTCCATGTATTTGTGATGCTATTAACCATGCTAGTTGTTTTAAAAAAGAATTGAAAATGTTTGATAAAATGTTTTGTTGCTTCTTTTCCTACTGGGTGTCACAACTCACGTCGTTTAATGACAAAAAATTCCAGATTTTATGGCACCACAAGGAGTTAATGGCGGAAAAGCGTAGAGATTGGTTTTGGTGCTATTATTAGTAGTTTGCATAGGATTTATGATTGGATTGTAATAAAATATCATCAACTCTTTTAGATGATTTAATTAGTTATTTATTGGTTATTAAAGCTTTAAATATTATTGGGTTAATGTATAACCAAAGAAAACAATGCTTTGTTTAGACTACTCTATTTGATTGAATAATGGAAATTTCTGGATCATGTCAGTTTGACTGTCTATCATAATTATTATATAATACTTTTTGTCTCATTTTTTTGTGTTACATGTAAAAATCTCTCAATATGTACATATAAAAATTTCATAATTTTTGAGTTCCAGAAGTATTTTTAAATCAATTGTTTTCACTGTACAAGGATCAGACGTTTTCTGTCAGATTCACTTTTACTGAAGTTGTCTATTTTTTTAAATATTCTATGTCATGTTTTAGCCTTTAAGTCTACTGAAAACTCAAATGGTTCTTTTATCTTTTCATAATGATCGACCAAAGAAAATTTGAAGTTGTGAGTGAATTGATATGATTTTTCTAAAACGAATCGTCACTGTTGTACGTTTCTGCAGTACTGGTCAACTACTCGTTTGACTATGGTCAAAAGGTATTTAAGATAAACTAAAAATCCTAGAAATTTTATTACTGGAAAGGCGATAAGTTAGGATTCAGAATATATAATTATAATAATTTATGGATTCGTATTGGACTCGTAAAATTATTTGAGTGACCTGGCGTCAGTTTCTGTTTTATGAATCTTTCTTAAAAACGTAATTATTTTGGATTTAATCTGGAACTTTTAACGGTGAAATTAATTTTTATGATAAAGTATATTTCTTTAGGGTTCATGTAAAATTAAAAATCACGTCAAATTAACGGTTAGATGTTCCGAAAAGAATTTTTATGTATCCGCTGCAACAGAATTTCTGAATTAAACATAAATAAAGATTAAACAAAGAATTAGTCGTTTGGACTTGGGCCAAGTATGGAAGTCAGGGCCTGATATTTAAGGTAGCATTTTGGATTTTGGGTTTTGGATTTGGGTTGAAATCCAGGCCCGAAATTTGGGGTGTTACAGTTTGGTATCAGAGCTAGTCTGATCCTTTGGGCAGGCTAGTTTCTGAATAAGTCGGTACGTCTATATGCTTGAATGTGAAATTGTTCGTGTATCTGTTGATTGTTGTTGTTTGAATGCGTAATAGGTTACACTTCTTTTGCATAGATAATTCTCTCGGTGTTACTTATAATTTAATGTCCTTCAATCAGGACATGTCTCGTCGTACGAATGGTTTAGCCGCCCCACATGATGAGGGTTTCGGTGAGGTTGTTCGTGCTTTGAATGCTGTTGCTCAAGCGATGCAACAACAAGTGAATCTTAATCAGAATGCACCTCCTCCTCCTCCACCACCTAATCAACGAGCTTTGTTAGTTAGAAGGTTTAGTGAACAAAAGCCCGATTCCTTTAAAGGTAGTCCTGATCCACTGGTCGCTGAAGATTGGATAGATAAGATTGAGAAAATATTCACCCTATTAGGCGTGAATGACGAGGATAAGCTGGATCTTGCTGTTTTTAAGCTTGAGGGTGAGGCCACTCGCTGGTGGGACTTGACTCGTCGTTCTAGGAATGACGGTCTGTTTACCTGGGTAGAATTTCGACTCGCCTTCCTAAATAAGTACTTTCCACAAACTGCACGAAACCAACGCATGATCGAGTTTATGCAGTTGACTCAGAGAAATATGACCGTAGCACAGTACCAAGCCAAGTTTGAAGAACTTTCTCGTTTTGCTATTCATCTGGTGGAGAATGAAGAGCTGAAGGCTTTTAAGTTTCAGGAGGGACTTAGACCTTCAATTAAGGGTAGGTTGTCTATTTTGAAGATTACCTCTTATAATGAGATAGTGGAAAGAGCGATGATTGCTGAGAGAGACATTGAGGAGGCAAATCGAATTAGAGAACGTCACAATGGGGATAAGAACAAGAATAAAAATAACAACCACCCATACCAGAAGAAAGGAAATGGACCGAATATGGAGCTTCCTGCACCTTCGTGTTATCATTGCAAGCAACCTGGACATTTTAAGAGGAACTGTCCTGCACTTATTTCTCAGAGGAACCAACAACCCTTTATACCTCAGAACCAACGTCAAGGTTATCAGCAGAACCGTCCTCAGAACAATCCACCACAATACCAAGCTCGACAGCCCCCTCAGCAACCTAAGGCGTTCAACATTGCACATGTTGGTCAGGATCCGGATAACTCAGTTGTTGAAGGTACATTCTTAGTTTACAATTCTTGGGCTAAGATATTGTTTGATACTGGTGCTACTCATTCGTTTATTGCTTCTTCGTTTGTTTTGTCATTGGGTTTGAAAACTGAATTACTTGATGGGTACTTAGGCGTAGCTAGTGCGATAGGCAGTAGTGCACGTATTGACCGCGTGGCACGAATGTGTGTAGTACGTATAGCTAAGCATGAGTTTTTGATTGACCTTTTTGTGATGAATATGTCTGGTTATGATGTAATCCTGGGTATGGATTGGTTATCTGCTCATCATGCTGTTTTTGATTGTTTTCAAAAACGTGTGACTCTTCACTCGGACGAAGGGTCAGTTGTCACTTTACCGGAACTCGTAGTTTTGCGTCTCCCCTTATCTTGTCGGAAAGACATTTCCGACAGACTCATTCTAGAGGTTTTCTTTATCACTTAGAGATGATAGGAGATGAGCAACAAGATTCTGTCTCTACTATGGGTATTCCAGTGGTAGAGGAGTTTGAAGATGTTTTCCCTGAGGAATTACCAGGTTTACCCCCAAGAAGAGAAATGGACTTCACTATTGAAGTTCAACCTGGTACTTCGCCAATTTCGATGGCTCCTTATCGAATGGCACCTATGGAGTTAAAAGAACTAGATAAGCAACTACTCGAGTTGGAAGCTAAGGGTTTTATTCGAGGTAGTACGTCACCTTGGGGTGCACCAGTCCTTTTTGTGAAGAAGAAGGATAACTCGCTGAGATTGTGCATCGATTATAGAAAACTCAACGAAGTTACAGTGAAAAATAAGTATCCCTTACCTAGGATCGAGGATTTGTTTGATCAGTTGAAGGATTCTCAGTTTTTCTCAAAAATTGATATGCGATCAGCTTATCATCAACTCCGAATCAAGGAAGAAGATATTCCAAAAACCGCTTTCCGAACTCGATTTGGACATTTCGAGTTTGTGGTGATGCCATTTGGACTTACAAATGCTCCAGCGGCATTCATGGATCTTATGCATCGAATTTTTCGACCGTACTTAGATAAATTTGTAGTGGTATTTGTAGATGACATTCTTATCTATTCACGGTCACGAGAAGAGCACGAGGAACACTTGAGATTAACATTGCAGTTGTTGAGATCTCATCAGTTATACGCTAAGTTGAGTAAATGCGACTTCTGGCTTTCTGAAGTTCAGTTTTTGGGACACGTGGTATGTAGAGAAGGAATCAAAGTGGACCCAGCTAAGGTTGAAGCGGTTACCAAATGGGAAAGGCCAAAGAACGTGTTTGAGATTCGTAGCTTTCTAGGCTTAGCGGGTTACTATAGACGATTCATTCAGGACTTCTCAAGTATTGCTTCACCACTGACGAAGTTGACTCGAAAGGATTCCAAGTTCGAGTGGAATAATGATTGTGAGAAGGCTTTCTCCATGCTCAAGGAGAAATTAACTACTGCACCAGTTTTGACAACACCGGTAAGCGGAATTGGTTATGTGATATTTTCCGATGCATCGTTGAAGGGTTTAGGATGTGTTCTTATGCAAGAAGGAAAGTGGTAGCTTATGCCTCAAAACAACTAAAGACACATGAGTTGAATTACACAACTCATGACCTCGAGTTAGCAGCTATTGTGTTCGCTCTGAGTTGTGGAGACATTATCTGTATGGTGAGAAGATAGACATATTTTGTGACCATAAGAGCTTGCAGTATATTTTTACTCAACGAGATTTGAACCTGAGACAGAGGCGTTGGGTGGAATTTCTTAAGGATTACACGTATACTTTCCATTATCACCCAGGAAAGGCAAATGTGGTAGCAGATGCTCTTAGCCGAAAATCGAGGGCCAATGTAGCAAGTATGACTCTTCATACTTGGTATTTGTGCAGACTTATGGAGGAAGGTGACTTGGGCCCTGACGAGATGATTTACAATACTATAGTTGTTCCAGAGTTACAACAACGGATTGTAGAATCTCAACAGACTGATAGGGAGATGATTTCGATTCGTGCTCAAATGGAGAAAGGAGAAACTCCAGAAGGTTGGACTCAAACTGATGGTGTATTTCGTTTTATGGGAAAACTTTGTGTGCCAATGAAATATAGGATGGAGGTACTAGAACAGGCTCACAATTCTAAATTTAGTGTTCATCCGGGAGGATCAAAGATGTACCATGACATGAAAAGGCAATATTGGTGGAAAGGTATGAAGAAAGATGTTTCCTTGTATGTGTCGAGATGTCTCACTTGCCAACAAGTGAAGATTGATCATCGGAAACCAGGAGGGTTACTTCAACCATTACCCATCCCAGAATGGAAATGGGAACACATCACTATGGATTTTATCATGGGATTACCCAGAACTGCATATGGTAAGGATACTATATGGGTTATTGTTGATAGACTTACCAAGTCGGCGCACTTTTTAGCAATCAAGAAGACTGATACGTTAGCCACGTTAAGTCAGAGGTATATCCACGAGATAATAAGGTTGCACGGTACACCGGTGTCAATTGTATCTGACAGAGATCCTCGTTTTACTTCTCAGTTTTGGCAGAGTTTACAGAAGGCGTTAGGTACACGTGTTTCACTTAGTACTGCCTTTCATCCCCAGACCGACGGGCAGTCTGAACGGGTAATTCAGATTGTAGAGGATATGTTAAGAGCTTGTGCCTTGGATTTCAAGGGAAGTTGGAGTGAGAACTTGCCATTAGTAGAGTTTTCTTATAACAATAGTCATCAGGCTAGCATCGGTATGGCACCTTTTGAAGCATTGTATGGACGACCTTGTAGATCACCAGTGTGTTGGACCGAGATCGGCGAACGTAACATTTTCGGACCGGATTTGGTACGAGAGACGACTGAGAAGGTTCAGTTAATCCGACGGAGGCTAATGACAGCTCAGAGTCGTCAGAAGAGTTATGCAGACAAGAGACGTCGACCTCTAGAGTTTACCGAGGGTGACTTGGTGTTGCTCAAAGTGAGCCCGAAGAGAGGTATTAAGCGTTTTGGCAAGAAAGGAAAGTTATCACCACGTTACATTGGACCTTTTCAAATTATTCGACGTGTGGGTGCAGCTGCTTATCAGTTGGAGTTACCTCAGCGAATTGGGCACGTTCACGACACTTTCCACGTGTCAATGTTGCGGAAATACGAGAGAGATCCGTCTTATGTTATTGACCCTTCACATATTATTGCCTGGGAAGATTTGGAGATTCAAGAGGATGCTACGTACGTGGAGAGACCGGTGCGAATTTTGGATTTTAAGGAGCATGTGCTTCGCACTAAGACCATCCCTATGGTTAAGGTGCAGTGGCAACGCCGCCAGGTTGAGGAAGCGACATGGGAATTAGAGCCCGAAATGCGGAGCAAATATCCTGAACTTTTCTAAGGTAACCTCTAAATTTCGTGACGAAATTTCTTTTAAGGGGAATAGAGTTGTAAAACCCGTCCCAATTTCAAGGCTATTTCCGTCGTTTATAAAAAGGGTATTTTGTAAAAAAGAAAAAAAGAAAGAAACTTGACATTAACTAGTAGATGTTTAGTTTCATATAAGAGGGCCCAACAATATTATTAGTAGGTGTTTAGTTCATATAAGAGGGCCCAACAATATTAATAGTAGGTGTTTAGTTCATATAAGAGGGCCCAACAATAGTGAGTAGGTTGTTTGGCTAATTGGGCCCAATTTGAATTTGGGCCATGTATACTCAACTTGGTGCCGATCAGGAGAAGAGTTTAATTAGGTTAAATTAGTTTCCTGTTAGGTTTAGGGCATGAAAAAAAAAAAAAAAAATACGACGGTGATTAGTTCGTAGAATTGGAGCGGCCTTGATATTAGTTGATTATTGATCTCATTACTGTTCTTCCTAAGGATTATTGCTAGCGTTTGAGGTAGGCGCAACACAATCAAAAACCTTCTTTTTATTTAAGTTTCTTTTAATTAATTTTTATTTTGTAAGTTTTGATTCATATATGAATGATAATCGATGTTGTGAGTATGATTATGTATGTTGGGCTGCGGTCCATAGATTGTGATTCTTAAAAAAAACTTTGATGGGATACGAGATATCCTTGGGAATGGTTTTGTTCCCTAAACCCACGTGGGGCTCCCTGGGGCGAGCGGATTTGATTTGATTGATTTGATTGTTCTTATGGATGTGGTGTTTCCATGTATTTGTGATGCTATTAACCATGCTAGTTGTTTTAAAAAGAATTGAAAATGTTTGATAAAATGTTTTGTTGCTTCTTTTCCTACTGGGTGTCACAACTCACGTCGTTTAATGACAAAAAATTCCAGATTTTATGGCACCACAAGGAGTTAATGGCGGAAAAGCGTAGAGATTGGTTTTGGTGCTATTATTAGTAGTTTGCATAGGATTTATGATTGAGAATTGTAATAAAATATCATCAACTCTTTTAGATGATTTAATTAGTTATTTATTAGTTATTAAAGCTTTAAATATTATTGGATTAATGTATAACCAAAGAAAACAATGCTTTGTTTAGACTACTCTATTTGATTGAATAATGGAAATTTCTGGATCATGTCAGTTTGACTGTCTATCATAATTATTATATAATACGTTTTTGTCTCATTTTTTTATGTTACGTGTAAAAATCTCTCAATATGTACATATAAAAATTTCATAATTTTTTGAGTTCCAGAAGTATTTTTAAATCAATTGTTTTCACTGTACAAGGATCAGATGTTTTCTGTCAGATTCAATTTTACTGAAGTTGTCTATTTTTTTAAAATATTCTATGTCATGTTTTAGCCTTTATAGTCTAATGAAAACTCAAAGATGGTTTTTTTATCTTTTCATAATGATCGACCAAAGAAAATTTGAAGTTGTGAGTGAATTGATATGATTTTTCTAAAACGAATCGTCACTGTTGTGCGTTTCTGCAGTACTGGTCAACTACTCGTTTGACTATGGTCAAAATGTATTTAAGATAAACTAAAAATCCTAAAAATTTTATTACTGGAAAGGAGATAAGTTAGGATTCAGAATATATAATTATAATAATTTATGGATTCGTATTGGACTCGGTAAAATTATTTGAGTGACCTGGCGTCAGTTTCTGTTTTATGAATCTTTCTTAAAAACGTAATTATTTTGGATTTAATCTGGAACTTTTAACGGTGAAATTAATTTTTATGATAAAGTATATTTCTTTAGGGTTCATGTAAATTAAAAATCACGTCAAATTAACGGTTAGATGTTCCGAAAAGAATTTTTATGTATCCGCTGCAACAGAATTTCTGAATTAAACATAAGTAAAGATTAAACAAAGAATTAGTCGTTTGGACTTGGGCCAAGTATGGAAGTCAGGGCCTGATATTTAAGGTAGCATTTTGGATTTTGGGTTTTGGATTTGGGTTGAAATCCAGGCCCGAAATTCGGGGTGTTACAATAAAAGTCTTTAAACGAGCGGTGGTAAGAGATTTCACCTAATTAGGATACTTTCCTCTCTGATTAGACGGCTCCACCAGAAACAACAAGAAATAAAGTTTGCCTAGATCTTAGGATAGTTTGCTAGAAATGCAAACTTAGGTATATATAGACCAAGGATGTCTGGACATCAAGGAATTTCTTAAACCGAAAATATTCTTAAGATATGCAATGAATGACAAGATTCGGTTTTTCCTAATTCCAATAAATTCTTGTCTAATATTTCCGAAATCTTTCAATAGAAAATCTCTAATTAGTAAATGCACATTACTAATTTTTATTCACTAGGGATATGAATTTAATTGCTGGTAATTAAAGCATATAAAACCAAAAACCTAATTAAAAGATTCTTAATTTATTTTGGCACATGATCTCCTTGAGTACTAAGGAATATCTTTGAACAATCAATGATAAGAGTTACTGTACGTGTTCAAAGTATGTTGACATCTCTTCACTGTAAATACTTATTCATATTTACATAGATTTACATTCCTGGAATCGGTTATACCACACTTCCAAACAAGTTTTGAATTGGTTGACCTGTAATCCAAGATAACTAGGTGATTGATCAAATATGAAATCACATACATGGGTTCAATCGGTTCTACCAGTCACTAGGATCGGTTATACCTCAATATGGAAATACTTGTGATCGGTCACACAAGTTACCAGGATCAGTTACCATATTACCATGGTATTGCTTGTGATCGGTCATACCAGTTACCAGGACCGGTTACCAATTACAAGGTTTTCGAGCACTGCTCGGCCAAACTCGCAAGCGTTGCTATCTCAAGCTTGTTTGTCAAGTTTAGTTTCCAAAACTATAAGTCTTGATTTCTAGTCTACTTATAGCTAAGTATCGGATTAGGATAATAAGTGTAGTTGAGCTTTAGACTTCACGGCGTTCATCGAATGAAGACGAAGAACTACTCAAGGTAACTTGTGGAACTTCATAAACAAAAGGTATGTGGAGACTTGAACTCATATATCACTCAAAATTCTATCTACTTTATCACCTATTTGAGACAAAAAAAGTCGTATTGCTATATAGACTTCAAATATGGTATTTCGAGCCGAGTTTATCTCGCTTATCTATTTCTCGAAATATGTGTTGGTAAACTTTCGCTTTAACCAAGTTCATCTTTTATTCTTGACGAAAGTCAAAAGATGATCATGTGAAAATCGCCTTGTAACATCTTACATTATTTGTGTGAGACAATCATTTGATGTAGACTCGGAATGTTTCATATTGATCATTCGATCACTTGAAAATTGCTTTGAAGCTAATAGTTTGTGTGAGACAGCTATTGTCGTCTTCCAATAGCTGATTTGTATGAGAAAATCATTTGATGTAGACTCGGAATGTTTCGTATTGATCATTCGATCACTTGAAAATTTCTTTGAAGCTAATAGTTTGTGTGAGACAGTTGTTGTCGTCTTTCAAGAATGTTTCAATGATTTAAATGAGGGTTTAGAACATGTAACCATGATTGGATACAAACTAGTGTGTATTCACATTTGTGTAAAGTCCAAAACCGAGAACCATGGTATGCATACCGTACGCGTACTGGTTGGTTGTTGGAAGTCCGGAAACTAAGTATGCGTACCCGTACGCGTACTGGCGGAAGTTCAAGTTCCGTGAATTTCTGCTGGAGTTTGTAAGTGTAAATGGTATGCGTACCCGTACGCGTACTGGCGTAACCAAACTCAGTCCGGCTACTTAGGTATGCGTACCCGTTTGCATACTTAAGTAGGTTATGTTCTAAAATCGGTTTTTTCATGAACTAATACATTTATATAATAAGGAATGCAATCTTTTGCAAACCGTGGCTATAATTTTCATGAAATGATTCGAGTGAATCAAAATCAATTTTGCATCAATTGTGTCTTGTATACTTCTATGAGAATATAAACAATTGAACAACTCTCTAACTAGTTTCATTTGAGTCACTTGAACTAGTTATGATAAAGATGAATCGGGTTGATATAAAAGTGCTCATATGGCTAACCATATGTTAACTATTGTTGAACCAACTAAGTGTACACGTTTAGGTACGGTTACCTTTATCTAAATGATGGTACATTTTATTTGTGTATAACAAGCTAAGTTCAATCTAACGGTTGAAAGATATTAGCATGAATCTAATCAGGTTTCCATCTAACGGTGAATATTGAATGCTTTGTTACCAAGGTAACATTGATTGTAAACCCTGATTTGAAGAATACATAAAGGAGAACTCCAGCAACTGGGAAATACAATCCCCACACCTCATGTGTGATACTAGTTGTGACTAGAGTCGATTCACCTTTAACCTTAGGTTTTTAACGAAACCCTGTAGGTTAACGACTTAAAGACTTTATTGGGATTGTGAAGCTAGACCCAACAATTTTCTATGTAGTTGCGTGTTCTGATCTTGCTGTTTTCTATCATGATTGAGTACTATCTTCTTTAAGATTTGCTTGAGATTTATTCTCCGATAGGCAAGATTGAAAAGTAGTAACAAACATCTTCGTCTCATCGTTTGTGATTCCACAATATCTTGTTTCGTTAATCGATTAAGATTATTATGAGGTGATTGATAATACTAGGCTGTTCTTCGGGAATATAATTTCGGTTTATCAATTGGTTCCTGTTCACCTTGATTTATCAAAATACGGAACAAAACTCATAGGTATATCTGTGGAAGATAGATTTATATATACAATAGACTTTTCTGTGTGATATAGATTTGTTTATCAAGTCTTCGACTTTGGGTCATAGCAACTCTTAGTTGCGGGTGAGATCAGCTCAGGGAATCAAGTGCGTATAATCCGGCGTGGTTCAAGAGGCGTAAGGAATGCAACTGTACCTTGATCAGTGTGAGATTGGTTAGGGCTCAACTACATTACAGTACGAAGTTAACTTGGAGTAGGCTAGTGTCTGTAGCGGCTTAATACAATGTGGTGTCCAAATCTATACCAGGTCCCGGGGTTTTTCTGCATTTGCGGTTTCTTCGTTAACAAAAATTCTGGTGTCTGTGTTATTTCTTTTCCTCATTATAGTTTGTTATATAATTGAAATATCACAGTTTATGCATCGAATCGATCAATTAGTAAATCCAACCTTTGGTTGTTGATTGAAATTGATTGATCCTTGAGCATTGGTCTTTGGTACCGTTCAAGTTATTTCTCTTATATTCAGTCGGGCTCGCAAATTCCTATTTCTTTGATTGCAGATTGAATTGATAAATTGAGATACGACTCTTGGATATACTTTTCTTGAGATTGAGTCTGACTGTCTAGTTGATTCTCTCGAAAGTATATTGGAGTTTGTCCATACATATTGTTAAGCGAAATATTGGGTGTGGTTATTAGCCCCCGCTTTTTCAGTTGGTATCAGAGTAGGCAAACACTTTTAAGACCTCATAAGTCTGTATTTGTAAGCAATCTGAATATGTGGAAAAAAAATTATCTCTTGTTTTTACGTATACTAAAATGTCCTCCAATGCTTTTAACTATGCCAAATGCCTTGGGCTTACCTCAATGGATAACTCCTTAGCTTATTCTTTCGAATCCCGAGGTAGAAAGTTTATTGTATCAAATTTTGATAACATTCCCTCAAATAAGACAGTTGACACTATGTCAGAAGCTGAAGTGGAACTCACCAGAACTTTAAAAAAATCCAGTGAGACTATTGATTTTCAAAATCATGCTCAACCCATTGATGAATTTGAAAAGACTCTTGGTCGAGAACGGGAACTCTATAGTGTCATTGAGTACTTCTCTAACAATATCGAAAAACTAATTCAAGAAACTACTATACAACGTGAAAAGATTAGTGTTATTGAGGATATTTTTAAAGAAGATTCAATTAGAGAAAAACGCTTGATCGAGACGCATTCATCTGACCAAAGTGTGACAGACCAAGAAATTTTTGCTCCGAATGGGTCGGGTTACGACCCACTTGGCAAGCCCTAATTTCCTCATACGTCATTCGATAAGTAAAGCTTTCAAATTTTTCGGATTCTCTGAGCATATGTCCCATACCATAATACTCAAAAATCCCACAAGATTACCCAACTTCATAAGGGTCATAAAATTGAATAAATGATTTCCATCTTTCTACTGTGAGGATACATTGTATCTCTTGCTAGATTAGTAGGATACCATCCACCGTTACAACCAACAGTCTTCCGGGTTGCAGTTTGCGTGTTGAAAAAGAGAAATTAGTTGCATTCCTTCTTCTAGCCCAAAAACAGTACAAATACTTGAAAGAGGAAAACACTGTTTTAATGAGAAATTCTTCTGTCACATTCTCTAAATCTCAGACAAATTTACAGTACATGAAGAAAATTTCTCCACAGGAAGTTGCTGTCAAGAAGTGTTTACATAACTTCCAGTCTTCTAATAGGGATATGAATTTAAAGCATGTTTCGTCCATTGTTTCTCTTCCACAAACCTGTTCTTTCTGTGGGAAAAAGAATCACTATGTTAAACATTGTTTTGCTAGAAAGAAACAAATTTCTGATCTTCAAAATTTACTTCTTTTTACTGTTGACAGAGTAAAGCGTCTAACAACATCTACAATGGATTTCATTCTTGCAGAAAGCCAGAACTCTCATAAAGGGATTTCAATGGTCACTTATCTCGAAATCTCTACAGAGATCGTAGTTTTCCTCTTGGTGCAAATTCTTACACCACAAAACTATGCGTTCCTAGTGTCTATGAGAATAGGTCTGGAAGATCTAAGTCTAAAAGGTGGAGATCTCTCTCCTCTAATCCCCTGGAACCGATTCCTAGAGGTCCTAGACTTAATCCTCATAAAATTCCCTCTAATGAATTTTCTAAAATGGTTAAATCAAATTCTTATGGAATTAGAAATAACCAAAGGAAGATAAGAAACACTGGGTTCAAACTCTCATATGGTATTCACAGCTCATCTCCCAATACTCATGGCGAGATCATATCTCACTTTGCTACCTAGTTCTAGGTAATTTCATCCTTGTATCTAACTTGAGAGTTTCAAGGATGATATTTCTGAGATGCTCAAGTCTACTGTTAGTTACCATCTTGTGTTTCAATGTTTTTCTCTTATGTGAAGGTTGAGTCATCCTTGACTCCTTGTATCTAGTGTGTCTCTTCTGAATGCTCTGTTTGAATCTGTTTGATTTTGAGTCCTGTTGGTAAGAGATATTTGAAAAACATGAAGTCTTTTTTTTGGATCTTTCCTGATCCATCAGTCTTCCTCACCCAGTCCACGAACGTCCGTGTCTCACTTGGGAGTTTTAGGGATTCCACAACAAGGATGTCCTTCTCTTGTTTGAAAACATATATATATATATATATATACATATTGTGTTTCACCTTCTCTAATAATATATAAAAAAAAGGAACGGAAAACTCCTCAAGACCTCAAGAAGTGGTGAATCTTGAGATGAAAGAAGATATTAAAGGATGTGATTTTGTTCAAGAACTTGTGTTGAAAAAGATGATTGAAAGTAAAGAGTATAACTCCTGGATTGGAGAATCTGTCAAGGACTTAATTCTTTTTCAGAATGACTCTAGGTCCGAATTTGCAAATCTTCAAATGTAAATCATCTTCTTGATGGTCGGACAAAAATCCTTGTTAATCAACAGATCTTGATCAGGAATCAGAAGAAACTTATCTTGGACTGTGTCAAAGCTACGCATATTTCCCACATCGTTGATCATAAAGTTAATGTTCTAACTCATGAACATGGAATCTCTACGGTCAAGAAAATCAAGGATATCAGTGATACATTTTATGATGGGCCCTTTCAAAGGTATGAAGTTACCAAAGAAACTTGATTTTCTCTATTTTGTCTAGGAATCTTCTTATGAGAATTTATTCTTGTGTTTTAAGAAGGATAACTAGGGTTTGGAATAGCCATTATTTTGAGTACACATAGCTATTTCAAACGATTTTCATCTTGCAATGTTTTTAGATTTATTTATTTAAATTCTAAAGTTTATTTGGAAGATGATTTTGGAGTATTAATCTTCATGATTTCATATATTGCAACTTGTTATGGGATATGTGTGTTTGCGTCCGTGAACTATGATTGTCCCATACATGGTCAAAAGTTAAGTCTTTCATATGTCATTATGCAATATTGATATAAGATTGAATGAACTTTTGACAAACAAAAGTTAAGCCTATTATGTTACTATGCAAATATTGATGGAAGATAGGATGAAATTTTGTTTACAAAGATTAAGTCTATTGTATGTCTCTATTCAAATATTGATGAAAAATAGAATGAATCTTTGAATATTCCGCAATATTGGTTATCATGATCCACATCCTTGTGTAAATATTGTGCGGCTCCGTAAGTTTTTTTGTGTTGAGCATTTCCGATTGAAATAATCATGGGTTCTCTTGTGGTTAATTTAATTGTGTATTTTGGATACAAATTCATGTTTCATGTGATTTGTTAATGTCCAAAGAGATCCTTCTTTTCTTGTGAAAGTAAGGTCGCTCTTGTTGTTCCTTTGGGAATGACATTTTATGTGGGAGAGTTCTTATTTGAACTTTTGATTAATTGCCATATCTTTGTGGGGAGTGCCGCTGTGGAATATTATAGGGGTTATCTTGTATCTTTATAAACTCCTTGATGAATGCATTTAGCTTCGGCTATATGATTGCATCTAAACAAAGTTGATACGTGGTTCTTTTTTGGTCACGAAATATCTCTATGAAAATTTCATTAGGATCCCACTAGTTTTCGTACCTTTGCCAATTTATATTGACAAAAAGGGGTAGAATTAATGTGTAGTTCACACTACAAATACATATGGTTTACGGATCATTATGTAAGGGGGGTGGTTTTCATGTGACTTGAAGTATTGACTAAGGGGAGGAGGGGGTGGGGGGGTGGGGGGTGATACATATCAGCATAGTATTGTTGTCAAAGTTGTGATACAATTGAACTTTGATGCGGTGTAATAATACTACGACACTGTATAACAATGATTGAGAGCTATTATTTTCTCATTGTTATATCTGCGGATCTTCAACAACTATGATGCTGAGTTGAACACATTTAGAATCATTGGAGTACCTGGAAGTGACGAAGATTTTGAGTAATGTTGAAGAACTAAGGAGATCAAGAATTTGGATGAGAAGCTACAAAGTTTATTTATTTTGTACTCCATATATATTGATAGTTTGTCACTAAAATTGACAAAGAGGGAGATTGTTAGAGCACTGCTCGGTCCAACTTGCAAGCGTTGCTATCTCAAGCTTGTTTGTCAAGTTTAGTTGCCAAAACTATAAGTCTTGATTTCTAGTCTACTTATAGCTAAGTCTCGGATTAGGATAGTAAGTGTAGTTGAGATTTAGACTTCACGTCGTTCATCGAATAAAGACGAAGAACTACTCAAGTGAACTTGTGAAACTTCATAAACAAAAGGTATGTGGAGACTTGAACTCATCTATCACTCAAAAGTCTATCTACTTTATCTACTATTTGAGACAAAAAGTCGTATTGCTATATAGACTTCAATTATCACATTTGGTATTTTGAGCCGAGTTTATCTCGCTTATATATTTCTCGAAATATGTGTTGGTAAGCTTTCGTTTAAACCAAGTTCATCTTTTATTTTTAACGAAAGTCAAAATATGATCATGTGAAAATCTCCTTGTAACATCTTACATGATTTGTGTGAGACAGTCATTTGATGTAGACTCGGAATGTTTCATATTGATCATTCGATCACTTGAAAATTGCTTTGAAGCTAATAGTTTGTGTGAGACAGTTATTGCCGTCTTCCAAGAATGTTTCAATGATTGAAATGAGGGTTTAGAACATGTAACTATGATTGGATATAAACATAATGTGTATTAACATTTGTTATGTAAAGTACAAAACGGGGAACCATGGTATGCGTACCCGTACGCGTACTGGTTGGTTGTTGGAAGTCCGGAAACTAAGTATGCATAACCATACGCGTACTGGCGGAAGTTCAAGTTCCGTGAATTTATGATGGAGTTTGGAAGTGTAAATGGTATGCGTACTCGTACGCATACTGGCATAACCAAAATCAGTCCGGCTACTTAGGTATGCGTACCCGTTTGCATACTTAAGTAGGTTATGTTCTAAAATCGGTTTGTTCATGAACTAATACATTTATATAATAAGGAATGCAATATTTTGCAAACCGTGTCTATAATGTTCATGAAATGATTCGAGTGAATCAAAGTCGATTTTGCTTCAATTGTGTCTTGTATACTTATATGAGAATATAAACAATTGAACAACTATCTAACTAGTTTCATATGTGTCATTTGAGCTAGTTATGATAAAGATGAATCAGGTTGATATGAAAGTGCTCATATAGATAACCATTGGTTAACTATTGTTGAACCAACTAAGTGTACACGTTTAGGTACCGTTACATTTATCTAAATGATGGTACATTTCATTTGTGTATGACAAGCTAAGTTCGATTTAACGGTTGAAAGATATTAGCTTGAATCTAATCCGGTTTTCATCTGACGGTGAATATTAAATGCTTTTTTACCAAGGTAACATTGATTGCAAACCCTGATTTGAAGACTATATAAAGGAGAAATCTAGCAACTGGGAAACCTAATCCCCACACCTCTTGTGTGATACTAGTTGCGATTAGATTCGATTCACCTTTAACCTTAGGTTTTTCACGAAACCCTATAGGTTAACGACTTAAAGACTTCATTGGGATTGTGAAGTCAGACCCAACTATTTTCTTTGTAGCTGCGTGTTCTGGTCTTGCTATTTTCTATCATGATTGAGTATTATCTTTTTTAAGATTTGATTGAGATTTACTCTACGATAGGCAAGATTGAAAATTAGTAACAAACATCTCCGTCTCATCGTTTGTGATTCCACAATATCTTGTTTCGCTAATCGATGAAGATTATTGTAAGGTGATTGATAATACTAGGTTGTTCGTCGGGAATATAAGTCCAGTTTATCAATTGGTTCCTGTTCACCTTGATTTATCAAAAGACGGAACAAAACTCATAGGTATATCTGTGTGAGACAGATTTATCTATGCAATAGACTTTTTTGTGTGATACAGATTTGTTTATCAAGTTTTCAAATTTGGGTCATAGCAACTCTTGATTGTGGGTGAGATCAGCTAAGGGAATCAAGTGCGCATAATCGGGGGTGGTTCAAGAGGAGTAAGGTACGGAACTGTACCTTGATCAGTGTGAGATTGGTTAGGGCTAAACTACATTCCAGTCTGAAGTTAACTTGGAGTAGGCTAGTGTCTGTAGCGGCTTAATATAATGTGGTGTTCAAATCTGGACTAGGTCCCGAGGTTTTTCTGCATTTGCAGTTTCCTCGTTAACAAAATTTCTGGTGTCTGTGTTATTTCTTTTTCGCATTATATTTTGTTATATAATTGAAATATCACAGGTTGTGCATTGAATCGATCAATTGGTAAATCCAACCTTTGGTTATTGATTGAAATTGATTGATCCTTGAACATTGGTCTTTGGTACCGTTCAAGTTATTTCGCTTATATTCAATAGGGCTCGCAAATTCCTATTTGTTTGATTGCAGATTGAATAGAGAAATTGAGATACAACTCTTGGATATACTTTTCTTGAGATTGAGTCTGACTGTCTAGTTGGTTCTATCGAAAGTATATTGTAGTTTGTCCATACAGACTGCTAAGAGAAATATTGGGTGTGGTTGTTGGACCCCTGCTTTTTCACAAGGACCGGTTACCAATTACAAGGATCGATTACACCGCACTCTATGATCGGCCACCAAGTACTAGGATCGGTTACACCAATTACTAGGATCGGCCATACCAATTACAAATATCGATCATACCATCTCATGGTGATTACTTAGGATCGGTTTCACCAATTAATAAAAACTAGTCATTTCAAATCATAAGTCAGGAATTGTGAATAGTTATACCAAGATGCATAACCAAGCTTAAGATCGGTTCTACCATCTCATACATATTGGTCATCCAAAGATTTGCAATGAATAGCCGAACCAATAAGCCTAATGATTTCCATATCGATTCACGAAACAAGTTCATGAATGTACTTCATTTAAACGAATATAAAACATTGTTTCCTAGGAAGAAATCTTCACCATAACCCATTCACATAATCATAACAGTATATACAAGATTATGCCGATGTCATATCTACGAAGTTCAAAATATAAACGTTATACTTCGTAGTCTAATCCCTAATACTATGATCATGCAAATATGATCATGTCACATCACTAGATTATTATACAATATAAACAATATATACAACTTTACAGTTATGTTTTCAATATAGCACGACTTGAAAGATACGTTAGGAATGAAACAGTTCAAGTCAATATTACTAACCTCAAGTGGAAGGATGATGTCGTCGTTGTAGTTCATTTCTTCTTCACATTCTTCAAGTCTTCGGAATAATACTTATATGTCTCAACATTCCTAGAATTTTTAGTCTAATCTAAACGAAGTTGACTCTATTATATAATCAAGCGACTTTACATAAGTTTTGACACATTAAAATATGACAACCAAACTTGACATACCAACGCTTGGTAAGTTCAACCGATTTATGCTCTAACAATCTCCCCCTTTTTCAATTTTAGTGACAAAACTCTCATTACATATGGATAAACAAATTACATAAGAATTCATTTTACATACGCTTGATTCCAAGTTTCAACAACACAATAAACTTCATATATTCAATCAATAAATGCATCTGTTGACATTTGAATAACAAATGGTTTTACTCCCCTTAAAGGTAAGCTAGGTGATATTCAATCCGAACATCTTTGTTATTCCCCGTGTTAGAGCATAGCTCGGTTGAACCCACCAAGCGTTGGTATGCCAAGTTTGGTTGTCATATTTTACTGAATCAAAACTCATTTAAAGAGTCGCTTGATTATGTACTAGAGTCAACTTCGTATAGGTTAGCTTGAAAGTATTAGGATATGATACATTACAAGTATTGTGAAGACTTGAAGATGTGAAGAAGCAAGGAGCTACAACGACAACAATCATCCTTCCACTTGAGGTTAGTGATATTTGACTTGAACTGTTTCATTCCCTATCGTATCTTTCAAGTCGTGCATATTGAAAACAAAACTGGGAAGCATATTTGAACTCTAGATACACATAGTATTAAGGAATACAATACGAGGTTTATTGCTTAACCATTAAACTTTGTAGATAAGACATCGATATAATCGTTTAAATGCTATTGTGATTATGTATGGGTATGAGGTGAGGATTTCATCCTTGGAAACAATGTTTTACATGTGTTTTAAGGAAGTAAATTCATGAACTTGTTATTCATTGCATATCTCGTGAACAACCAATATGTGTGATTAATATAACCGTTCATGACTTGTTTGTGTTCTTGGTAAAACTATTCACAAAGGCCTGACTTATGTATTGGTATGACTTTTATTAGTGAAACCGATCTTAAGTAATCACCTGAGATGGTATGATCGAGTTTGTGATTTTGTGTAAGACCGACTCTGGGTAAAGAGGAACCGATCCTAGTAAGAGGTGCAACACATCACAAAGGGGAATCGATCCTTGTATGAGGTGCAACATGTTTAGCAGAAAGGGGAACCGATCCTATAGACATGTTCAACACGTTTTTAGGCAAAGGGGAACCGATCCTATGGACATCTGCAACACATTCAAGTTAGATACCATATATATGTGAGAAACCGATCCTAGTACCTAGTCAACCGAATTTTGGAAATCTAGTGTAACTATGCACAATACTCACATGGAGGTAGAACCGAAACTTGTTTTGGTAGAACCGTTAAATCCATGATTGGTGATTGAGTGTTCTTGATCAATCACATAGTTCTTGAAAGTCAAATGAACCAATTCTAAACTTGTTTGGAAGTGTGGAAAATCAGTTTCAACATTGTAAGTATGAAAGAGGACTTAGAGAGTAAGGATGTCAACATACTTTGAACATGTGCAGTAACGCTTATCTTTAATTGTTCAAAGTTATTCCTTAATAGCTAAAGGAAGAAAATCCCAGGATCGAAACATAAATAAGTTAAAAATCTTTTATTTAAGGTTTTTAATTTTATTTTAGTAAAAACAAGAATTAGTAATGTGCATTTACTAGTTAAAGATTTTCCAAAGAGATTTTCGGTCATTATTTTGGACAAAGCATTTCCAGGAATTATGGAAACCGAATTTGGAATATATTACATATTTTCATATCTTGAGAATATTTTCGGTTTTGGAAATTCCTTGGAGTCCAAACTTACTTGTCTATAAATACTTGAATTTTGCATTTCTAGCAAACTAATCCTTCGTGACAACAAACTTCCTCGGCTGTGTTGTTACTGGTGAAGCCGCCTATTCGGAGATGAGAGTAACCTAATTAGGCAAAATCTCTTACGGCCGCTCAGTTTAAAGTCTTATTTGGGATTGAGAAGCTCTATTAGTACCGTTGGTAGGAAACTAGATAATTGCGGCTTATCTTGTGTTTTCGATTGATTTGATTGACTAACGGTGGTTGAACTTTGATTGCACCTAGTTTGTTTATGCTCGAGAATCTTCTCTTCTGATATAAGATTCATTCAAACTAGATCGAAGTTTCGACAGGGATCTTTAGACTGTTTTTAGTGCTAAAGACGATCTTGTGATAATCCATTGTTAACAGACTCCGTTCTGTACATGATTGATCACAAGAAGTTCAATTTGTTGTGTGCAGGTGTTTATTGAAAATCTAATAAGATTTGAAGATATTGAAGATTTCTGATTTGGGGTTCATAATCTTTAGTGTACACAATACTTGTTTCGGTATAAGAGGATCCAACTATGATCAGTTTATCCGTGTGGTAAATTGGATTGATTAGTTGTGTAGATCGACATCAATACATTCTTTGTGATTAAAAGTATTGATTTCAAAATCTTAACAATTACCTTTGGTAGTTGAGAATAAGATAGATCTAAGAACCTGGCGAAGGAGTTTATTGAGATTAACAGAAGAGCCTTTGTCTAACTCACATCACTTGGTGTTGATGGTGGATTTTCAGAAAAGGGAAAAACCGTAAAATCATGAGGCATGTTTTTGACACGGCTTTCAGGCATGCAACGATTCATATTTTATGAAGCCTTGATGAATATGTTGTCAAAAAGCCCCACTGGCTGAGCGATTCGATCCCTGGCATTTCATCATGACCTCTATGCAGAATAACAGTTCCATGACTGCAGGAGAAAGATCCACCTCCACTTAGAAGAACGATTTGAGCGGTTCTCCGTAGATTGAGAGCAGTAGCGCCTTCAGGTCGTAAACAACATCGTGACTCCCTGACTATGCACCATTCAGAATGGATGTGATGCTTTAACTGGCTAATATCTTTTCTGCAATAGATTAATTCTGCCGTGACATTCACCACTGAATTCCCAGAATGATCTATTATTGCTCATATTCCATGGTCGAATCCACGACCTGATCCCATGGAATGTCAATAACAATTGCTCCTATTCCACGGTCGAATCCACGGCCTGATCCCATGGAATGGAAATAACAATTGCATCTATTCCATGGTCGAATCCATGGCCCGATCCCATGTAATGGCAATAACAATTGCTCCTATTCCATGGTCGAATCCACGACCTGATCCCATGGAATGGCAATAACAATTGGTCCTATTCCATGGTCGAATTCACGGCCTGATCCAATGGAATGGAAATAAACAATTGCTCTGATTCTATGATCGAATCCACGGCTTGATCTCATGGAATATCAATAAACGACTATATTATCTCATTACTCCGATTTCATGATCGAATCCACGTCTGATCTCATGGAATGGTAATAGATAATTTTATTACTCTGATTCTATGATCGAATCCACGATCTCATGAAATGGTAATGCCTGTTTTATTATTCCGAATTCATGGTCGAATCCACAGTTATCTTATGAATTGATAATAAATAACTACTCAATTTTACTACTCCGTTTCATGAATTATTCTCCACTGAATTTCATGAATTAGTAATAAATACTCAACAACCGGGCATCTGGACCATCACTGAGTAAGCCCCACGAAAATAACGCAAGTGTACTCGACAATGATGCACGACTGAGCACCCGGATGCACAAACGAGCATCCAAAAATATGGACAGATGAGGAATCCTAAGCAATACAGGAGAAAACAACAAATAATAATAAAATAATAAGAGGCGCCCAGGGGTAGGGCCCACCGATCGGCCGGCCATGCCCTAGCCGTGTCCGGTCCCATGCCTCTTTTATTATTTTGCCCTATTTTGTTATTTTCATGAATCATGAAAAATTCCTTCAATTTAGCAACTTTCCTTGTTTGTGCAAAACTCATGGATTCTCCATAACTTCATGGATTCATGAAATAATATTATAAAATAGGAAAAGGTATGCGGGACCGGGCAACCTAGCCGGCCGGCCATGCCCAAGTCGTGGCCGGTCCCACACCTTATTAATCCCTAGCTTTTATAATTATTGTTCCCCAATCTCATGAAACTCATCCGTTTCAACAAAACTCATGGATTCTCCATAACTTCACGGATTCATGAAAAATAATATTATTATAAAATAGGGAAAGGTGTGCGGGACCGGGCAACATAGCCGGCCGGTCATTCCCTAGCCGCGGCTGGCCCCACACCTTGTAATCCCAGTCTTTTATAATTATTATTTTCCTCAATTAATGAAACTCCTTGGTTTGAGCATAAATCATGATTTCGTCATAATTTCTCAAATTTTGCTCGAATCATGAAAAACCAAAAGCCAACATGGTCACACGACCGGCTAGCTTCCCACAACAATTTTGAATGTTAAAATACACTTATTTTAATATTTACAAAATATTGATCAATCGAGCATACATGCTCATTCTGACAAAAATCAAGAATTTCAGTCAAGATGAAACTCTTCTGAAAACTCACAATGTTGCTCGAACGCACATCAGAAAATACTGAAACTCCCAGTATGGAGACACGGACACCACGGCAAAGCGTGCATGCCTTCATGACCGATCAGAGTCATTCCTAGGGCTTTCACAAAGCCGGTCCCACACGTTTTCATAATTCTGACCTAATTTGCTCAATTGCTCATATTGGGCCCAAACTCTCTCCAACCAACCCGGGGATTGCTCAAACGGCCAACAACTGGTCCCGTGACCACCAAGAGCCGGTCCCATTCTCTCTTGGTTGGTTCCCCATCCTTCATACCTAGGTTTTATCACCTAATTCTGAACCCAGCAATATTTCAGTAAATGATGAAACCGGTATTTAATCATCATTCTTTCACCAATCCTCAAACTGAGAACCCTGGTGCATGCTCACCCGTGACCTATTTTTAGCGATTCATCAACTATGATATGAAATTAGGGTTTCGAATAAATGTTTTACGAATCATCATTCTGCGCAAGATTCGGGAACTAATGAATTTATATTGGTTCAGCAACCAACATCTGAATTAATCATATAATATTTGGTAATCTACCAATATTTTAATATTTTATTGGGTCACGTCACCAGTAAATATTTCATCGAATTGAGCATACTTGCTCAGTTGCTCAAATATTGATCCAGCTATCAATATTTAGTAATTTATCAGTATTTTTTTGAATTGACCAATACTTGCTCAATTGCACGACAGATTATCAACATTCAGTATTTTTTCGAATTGAGCAATACTTGCTCAGTTGCTCGTAAAATCCCCAATATTCGGTAATTCTCCGAATCGAGCAATACTTGCTCTCGCTCAAATACTGGCCAGTGATTCATTGCTGAATCTACAATATTGACACCATTTCAGAGAACTACATGTTCGATCCATGAATCGCTGAGCATTCACCATTTATGATCGATTCAACAAAACCTAGACTCCCTGTCTAATCAGTCAACAACTACTGACTAATTAATACATGTCTGTCATGCAGACTCCACGATTTGTGAGACATCAATCACGTCAAATTGGGGGATAACAACTGGGATTTTGGTCTGGCGGCCTACAACACGTGGATTTATCCACAACGAGAAATGTGAGTAAGTCGTGTCAACGGTTGAAGGAGTTAGAAAAGTAGTGGGAGAATGATCAACCAAGTCTCCGCACAACCTGGAACTGGTTTCACCACGATCTTCCACTTTCCGACTCTTTCACTCAAGAAACCGTCACACTTACAGGGATCAAGGTGTTCACGACTCTGACAATATAAATAAGTCTCTGAATCCATGAATGAGGACAACGAACAATCTCTATCTATCAACAATTGTCCAGAATTTCTCGAGTAACTAGTCTCAAGAATTCATCAATCCATCATAACTTACTCGAACTCATCAGTTCACCAAAAATTGCAGAAACCTTCAACACACCCACAATCCTTGATCATCACTGATCCCACACAATTCTCAGATTCCTTCCTACAGATCAACCCATCTCCCTCTTTACGACCGAATTGACTTTGGAACGGCCATTGACTTGGTTTAGGTTGGAGTCCTACAGATTGATCTCTCGAATCTAAGTACTCCCTTTGCAGTGCATCCGTGTGAGGTTGAACATTTTGCTCGGTTGAGGAGTCTCGAAAACACGCTGGTCTCTTCACTTCCCCAAAAAAACAGCGACTCGTTTTTCCTCATCTGCACTTGGTTGAAGAGAGTTGCTACCAAACAGATTTGTTGTTTTGGAAAACGAACCAAAGAAATTGTTAAGTACGTGACTTACTCATAAGTTGGAGGCGTGGGAATACAGATGATAGACGCATTTATGTGTCTATTTTGTTCTCAATATTCTGTATTGTTAGACTCGATTAAGTACTTATTGTGTTATTTTGTGTTTTTGTAGATGTTTTTAGAGAAATAAGCCTTTGCGGCGAAATGAGCTCGAAAAGTAGTGTTTTACACCCCAGGATAATGTACCGGTGGCACCTCAGAAATGCACCGGAAGCGTCCCAGAAATGTACCGGAGGAACCCAGAAAAATTACTATTTCCACCCCAATTGCTAAAGGGACACCCGTACAGGATTAGGGGGAGGACACTTTTCTTCTCATAATTCAAATTTCATTTTTGGCGGGAAAATATATTCTCTCCCTGGCAGATTTTCAAATTGATTTTCGATGGATTTGTTGAGAAACTAAATGGCTGGAATTAATTGGGTCATATCTATTGAGTATAACAAGATTATTCTGAGCGTTGGAATGAGTTAAATTTGGCTAGAATCCGCTAACTTTCAATCGAGAGTTAAACAGGGAAGATACGCTCGAGTTCTCTGTGAGAGGAATTTTTGGGAAGTTTTGTGGACTAAATGGGGAAGATATCTGATCTTCTTAAGTGTTTATGCAACTATGGAAGTATTACAGCTCATATGCGCAGGCAGAGGGGATGGAGAAGATCATATCTCGGCTGACAGTGAAGAAAATGGAAAAAAATATTTTCCGAGTAATGGAGAATTATATGGAGTGAATGAGCGAGATTCGATGGGTATGTTGGCTATAAATAGGTTGTTGGGGTTGAGCAGAGAGGGTGTCGAGAGTCTGGGGGGCTGAGGAGAGCCAGAGAAGAAGAAATTCGAGTTTTCCCAAACTCGGTTTCTGTTGCTGTTGCTGCTGATGAACATGAAGAACACGAAGAACGGACCTGCAACAGCAGTCGTTTTTCTACAGTAGTAACGACTAACACCTGTGGGTCGTAATCAGGCAGTCTTATTTTACACAGCGTTTGGGATAGAGGTTCAGCAGTCTTATTTTATCACTGAGGGTCGTAGTTCTCTGGTTTTATTGTATTTCTCATATTCTCATCATTTGTAAACCATTTTTGAGCCATAATAAATTATTTTGAGAGCATTTTTACTATGATGAGTTAAACCCCAACACTGAGACGACGGAGGAGGCCGAGCTTCATACATGGGTAATTTTATTAATTCTTTTTAAGACTTTTGCATTAAAAATTAATTGAAATATGATTTGATTAAATTGGGTGTTATTTGATTAGATGGGTCATGCTTAGCTTAGGTGATTTGATGTTCCATGCTTAACATTTACAATCAATGTTTTGAGAATCTACTTTGGCAAAATAAGAGTCCATATATGTTTTGAGCGATTATTGTTGAGAATAAATCATTGATCCCTATGTTATGAAGATTGGCCGAATCATTAGTCCCAGTACCTCTCTACCAATTTGTCAATATTTTTGTATATAATTTTTATAAATCTAAAAATCCTTCACCTTCACACGTCTTAGAGTTCGAACCTTCATTACTACAACCACCACGAAAAATCTATAATCATTTTGGCGCCGCCGACGCGGATTTGTGCTTAGGTAGAATTTTTAGGTTTATTTTTTTTACTATTATTTGTTCCTTTTTGCGTTTCTTTTTGTGTCTTTGATTTACAGGTTCGAAGTGGAATACTAAGGACTTGGGAACAAAAAGCTTAAAGCTTAAAGCTAAAAGCTAAAAGAGAAGAAAAAAAAGACATAATTTTTTTTTTAGGATTTAATTTTTTTTATTATTTTTTTTGTATATAGCTTTTATTTATTTATTTTTTTTAGAATTTGTGAATAGGCTTTATTTTTCATAATTTTTGTAATTTTTGGAATTTTTATTTGGACTTTATTCTAGACATTTGGACTTTATTCTTTTTTTTTAACCCTACGGAAGGGTATTATTAAAAAAAAAAATAAAAAATTATATAAACTGTGTGCAGGGAAGGACGACGATTACTATATCGTCTCGGCCCCTCGGGTTCGTACACGGCATATGAGTCGTGGCCCGAGTCTACGACAACGGTTCATCGCCCGTCTGGTACGGGAGGTAAGTCCAATCGAAACACCCGCGAATCTCCTGCAAGCGGGTTACTGTCTGCCTTAAGGTGATAATTGTTTGAGGACGAACCGGACTGTTTTTAAATTCCTAGTAAAGGGCAAGGCCTGGACAATACAAGATAAGGATTCGGATTTCATCACCGCTCCCTTCTTGCCCGCCTTAGGAAAACGAAACCTAACGCGAACCCAAGCTTAAAACTTGACTAGAACGAGACCGATAGGGTAACGCGCTTATTAGGAAAATTTTTCGAAGGATATTGGTTACTTTCTTAAGCACACCTTGAAGTTCATAATGGTTTCTGTGAGTTGAATGCGTGACTGCGCCGCCTTGTGATGGCGGTGAGGCCTTGGGTATCAAAGCTCCACTGAGCTTCCCTCGCCTCAATTCAACTTACTTTGACTCGGGGTTTGCTTAAATTGTAACGAATTCCCCTTCGAGAGATAGAAGCAAGTCTAGAAACAATCTAAGTGGAGCCATCATGCTTGTTGTTTGCTAGATTTTATAGGTTTGATTTGGTCGAGTCAGCCTTGTTTGTGATTGTGTAGAATTCCCTTGCAATTAAGAATGTCGAACTGGTATGATAGAAGCCAATACAATGATTATCGACCTGAATTTGAATATGGACATCATCCTTTTTATGACCATGTTGGGAATAGTGGTTGGGAACGCCATCTTTTGGAAGGATATGGGTCATACCCTGGTGAGCCCAATTACTATCCACACATGTATCAGTCTTACGAGCAAGAAGATTATAGTACTAGTTCTTCGTCTCTAGAGGATACAATCAAACTATTGAAAAGTAGTCCTTTTTATGATCCCTCTGTTCTTATTCCTCCTTTAGAAGAGTCCCTCAGGGAGTTAGCTGAGTCGACGCGTAAGTTAGCTGAGATGAATAGTGTAATTCTAGACGAAAGAACTACAATAATGAGTGAACTTTCTATAGAGGAATCCCTCAAGTTGATGGCTGAGACGAACGAAAGACTTGCTCGAAATAATCTTACATTCCAAAATAGTGTTTCCAATTTTACCCTTGATGTAAATAGTGAATATTTGCCTAATTTAGAGGACGAGGTTAGAATAAAAGACACTACTTATTTAGATAAGGTTCAATCATTTTCGTACTATGATGATGAGGATAGCAGTAATGAAGAATCTGAAATATGTAGGCATAGTGATCAGGAGTCTATTAATCCAATTGAGTTGTATAGTGATTATATTATTTCTAGTTCAAATCCAAATAATTATTATGATTATTCACCTATTCAAAAGGACGAGGATTTGATTAGGGATACCACCGTTTTAGACGATGTAGATTTTCCTTTTGATTACGAAGCCGATAGTGGTTTAGAGGAACGGGTTCATTTCGGAAATACTGTTTTAGAGTCTAGCGACTTAGAAACAATAGTCTTGGAAGAAGAAGATAGACCCGTAGAGATGAGTAAAGATGCACTACCTGATAATAACTTAGAAGAATCTCTTGAATATTTTAAGGACTCTGAATATACGGAAATTCAAGAAATAATTAGAGGTCTATCTAGAGACACTGAAAACTCTAAGTTTGGGGGTGATTATCACTTCCCTAGTGCCTTACCTTTAACTCTCAGAAAGTCCCCACACTTAGGACTTGATATCTGTGCCTCGACCATTTTACAAGATTACCTTCATACTCGTTTTCCCGAGCCTAATGATGTCCATGAAGGAGTTCAGTTATTAGAAACCCATCCTCTGGTTGATGTGGTTTGCCCAGGCTATGATACCCAGATTGACTTTGTTTTCCCACCAAATAGTTTTCTTCCAACTGTGGGAACGTTTCAAATGAGTCGAATATTAAGTTCTGAGACTAAGCCTAAGTACTTTAGGTTAATAGAATCGACACATTTTCCTAAGAATGACCACTACTCTCACTGTGGTCAACTATGTAAGTCATATCTGATTGACTTAGAGGATCCGCAATTATTTAGGTTATTACTTCGTGATTCTAAGTTTATTTGAGTTTTTACAGACTCTAAGACCTAGTGATTCGGATCCCATCTATGAAGAAACGCAGCCAATGAAAATATTATTTAGACCCTTTCATAGAACCTGAACCTGAACCACAATTAGCGATAGTTTTCGGAAACTAGGTAAGGGCATGCTATTCTTGTCATTTCTTGGTTCATTGCAGTTTCCTTTGGTCAGCTCTTTTAGTTTTGAAGACCCACAGTTACTGTTACTGTTACGGTTCGAGTTGACTAACCTTTCCTAAGTCTGGCTGAAGACTTTAAACTTAGCACTTCTTGGGAGGTATACCATGCTCATGCAACACGGTAATATCTTTCCTTAACTCTTTCGCTTCAAATGGTAACAGTTTCTCCATGCTTTTAGTTTCATCTTTAGAACATTGAGGACAATGTTAGATTTAAGTTTGGGGGTATGGGAGAAACTTTTTAGTTGCAATTAGTAAACTCCAGAGCCTAGAAATTTATGCCTATTAAGGTTTGCACTAACCAATCTAGGTGGATGGGAACATCTTGGTTGTAGGAGTTGAGGAACCAATCTGATTAGATGGAAACATCTATAGAGTCTATTCATAAAAGCACAGAGCTCAGGTGTTAGAAATAACATGATAGTTGCACCATATCTCGTTGAGTCCTTTTCATTTCTTTTTTTCATTTTATTTTTTTATTTTAAACTATGTTTCTCTAAGTGATTAGGTGGGGCACACGATTCAAGTTGTTACCACTGCTACGGTGAATTAGAGTGACTGAGTTACTAAAAAAAAAAAAAAAAGACCGGACCAGTTAGACCAATCGGAATAGGTATTAACACTTGGATATCAATATGCGTGTGTTCTCCCTGTTTTCGTCGCCTAAGCAAGCGTGGAATGCAGGACCCGTGGGAACTATCGTGTAATCTGCTGACAAGAAGCATGCGCTTGGATCAAAAAGATTTATTCATGCCGTTAAGTTAAAAAAAATGGTTATTGTTCTGTGTAGTCAACTGCTGATTCCCTTATATTTGCCAGTTTGTTGATCTAGATTTAAGTTATTGACCACTGGTTCCCTTGTATATGCCAGTTGTGTTGATATTAGTCAGACCGGTATCTCAGTCCATTAGGATAGGTTCATTCTGGCAGTGGCCTTCAGACAGATATGGGAAACGCCGTTCACTTAGTAAACATCAAAACCATCTAAGTTTTTTTTATATCCATCTCTTAATCTTTACATGTGATTAGTTTGACTCCGAATATGATGTCCATAGTGCAACTATCTGAGTAGAGCTCTGTCACTTATATATGAATTTTAGTATGCTTGAGTGCAAACTCGTGTACATCAATTGGAATTTCGCATCAGGGTACTTCCTCTTGTAGTCAATAAGTATGCCAACCAAGGAGATTCTTTAGTGCCTTCCAAGGTTCGTTGTAGATAGCTAGGGTCTGGAGTATTAAGGTTTTGTGGGTATATCTCTTGTAATCCCTCCCGAGATTAACTCGGTTTTATTTTTTTATTTTTGCTCGAGGACTAGCAAATAATAAGTTTGGGGGTATTTGATAGACGCATTTATTTTCTATTTTGTTCTCAATATTCTGTATTGTTAGACTCGATTAAGTACTTATTGTGTTATTTTGAGTTTTTGTAGATGTTTTTAGAGAAATAAGCCTTTGCGGCGAAATGAGCTCGAAAAGTAGTGTTTTACACCCCAGGATAATGTACCGGTGGCACCTCAGAAATGCACCGGAAGCGTCCCAGAAATGTACCGGAGGAACCTAGAAAATTTACTATTTCCACCCCAAAATTACTATTTCCACCCCAATTGATAAAGGGACACCCGTACAGGATTAGGGGGAGGACACTTTTCTTCTCATAATTCAAATTTCATTTTTGGCGGGAAAATATATTCTCTCCTTGGCAGATTTTCAAATTGATTTTCGATGGATTTGTGGAGAAACTAAATGGCTGGAATTAATTGGGTCATATCTATTGAGTATAACAAGATTATTCTGAGCGTTGGAATGAGTTAAATTTGGCTAGAATCCGCTAACTTTCAATCGAGAGTTAAACAGGGAAGATACGCTCGAGTTCTCTGTGAGAGGAATTTTTGGGAAGTTTTGTGGACTAAATGGGGAAGATATCTGATCTTCTTAAGTGTTTATGCAACTATGGAAGTATTACAGCTCATATGCGCAGGCAGAGGGGATGGAGAAGATCATATCTCGGCTGACAGTGAAGAAAATGGAAAAAAATATTTTTCGAGTAATGGAGAATTTTATGGAGTGAATGAGCGAGATTCGATGGGTATGTTGGCTATAAATAGGTTATTGGGGTTGAGCAGAGAGGGTGTCGAGAGTCTGGGGGGGCTGAGGAGAGCCAGAGAAGAAGAAATTTGAGTTTTCCCAAACTCGGTTTCTGCTGCTGCTGCTGATGAACATGAAGAACACGAAGAACGGACCTGCAACAGCAATCGTTTTTCTACAGTAGTAACGACTAACACCTGTGTGTCGTAATCAGGCAGTCTTATTTTACACAGCGTTTGCGACAGAGGTTCAACAGTCTTATTTTATCACTGAGGGTCGTAGTTCTCTGGTTTTATTGTATTTCTCATATTCTCATCATTTGTAAACCATTTTTGAGCCATAATAAATTATTTTGAGAGCGTTTTTACTATGATGAGTTAAACCCCAACACTGGGACGACGGAGGAGGCCGAGCTTCATACATGGGTAATTTTATTAAATCTTTTTAAGACTTTTGCATTAAAAATTAATTGAAATATGATTTGATTAAATTGGGTGTTATTTGATTAGTTGGTTCATGCTTAGCTTAGGTGATTTGATGTTCCATGCTTAACATTTACAATCAATGTTTTGAAAATCTACTTTGGCAAAATAAGAGTCCATATATGTTTTGATCGATTATTGTTGAGAATAAATCATTGATCCCTATGTTATGAAGATTGGCCGAATCATTAGTCCCAGTACCTCTCTACCAATTTGTCAATATTTTTGTATATAATTTTTATAAATCTAAAAATCCTTCACCTTCACAAGCTTAGAGTTCGAACCTTCATTACTACAACCACCACGAAAAATCTATAATCAACAGACAGAACTAGGTGAACTATAGGTTTAGTTGCTTGGTCTCAACTATACGAAGTTGGTTTAATTCTGTATAGCGGCTTAATCCTGAGAGTATTCAATTCTGGACAAGGTCCGGGGTTTTTCTGCATTTTCGGTTTCCTCTTTAACGAAATCTTGATGTGTCATTTACTTTTATTTTCCGCATTATAATTGTTTTATTATAATTAAAGTAAATTACACAAAAGTTAATTCTTATTTACTTGATAAGCAATCCTATTGTGTTTGGTTAAGTCCGAACCTTTTTATCAAGTAAACATACTTCATTGTTGTATTGTCTAGATCTCGCATCTATAGACGATCACACGAAGTGTGAACCGATTAGTTGTATTGTCTCGACTCAGTCCATAGACAATCACTTTCGGAGAAAGGAATTGTAGGTAGGAAAAGTTTTAGCTTGAGGTATATTTGGGTACCCTCGCCTTTTCCATTGGTATCAGAGTAGGCAAATACGAAAAGATCTAAAAATATGTGTTTGGTGCGATCCAACCTATAAGAAATTAAATCTATTTCTGATTCAGTTAACGTAGAGCAAGAAGAAGATATACTTCAGAAAGGATGTTTGTTTTCAAAACCTGATAAACAACTCAACACTGTTAGTTCTCTGGTAGAGAACATCTCAGGAAATATTAACCATGATGAGTTAATACGAAAACAAATACTTGTGACAAACAAGTCAGATTCAGAAGACAGTGATAAGATTAAATTTTTCATAAAGCTTGCTGAAAAATATAATCTAAAGGATAATATATATTATCCATCTGCCGAGAAGATCGTCAGAGAATCATTGATTCATGAAGATGCTGAATCTAAAAGACTTGATGTTGTTCAATCCAAAAGGAGTATGTTAGTTAAAACAAGGATATGTGATTCTAATCTCCAGAATCTCTTAACTAATATTGTTAGAGCACTGCTCGGTCAAACTCGCATGCGTTTCTATCTTAAGCATGTTTGTCAATGTTAGTGATCAAAACTATAAGTCTTGATTTCTAATCTATTATAGCTAAGTCTCGGACTAGGATAGTAAGTGTAATTGAGCTCTAGGACTTCATGGCGATTCATCATACAAGAAGAAGAACTATTCAAGGAACCGGTAGAACTTACCGACAAAAAGGTATGTAAATACTTGAACTTATCTGTCACTCAAAAGTCTATCTATTCTATCTCCTACTTCTTGAGACCAAAGTTGTATGCTATATATATAGACTTAGATTACACACATTTGGTATTTCGATCCAAGTATACCTCGCCTATCTATACCTAGAAATATATGTTGGTAAACGTTTCACTTCGATCATGTTTTTCTTTACCTAGTGATGCAAGTCATGTATGTTTCGATCATCTTGAAAATTGCTTTGACGAGAAATAGTGTAATAACTATATAACGTCCTCTAAGAATGTTTCAATGATTGGAATGAGAGTTTAGATTACATAACCATTGTGGACATAAGTATGTTGTGGAAACACATATGTGCATAAGTCCCATGCTGGAAATCGGCTAGCATCCAAGTCCGGGAACTTCCGAAGTTCTCAAACCCGAGAATTTCTGCTGAGTTACAAACTATGTTGTGTGAGCCAAGTCCGCGAACCAGCGAAGCTCTCGAACCCGAGAATTTCTTCTAGAGTTTGAAAACTCTTTCCAGTACTTCAAGTCCGCGAACCTAGTCTGCAAACTTGTATAGGTTATATATCTAAAGATGATTTCTGAACTTAACTCATAAAGACTAAGGAATGCTTTTGCAAACCGTGGCTATAAATTTCATGAACCGATTCATGTGAATCGAATCATTTTTGCTTCAATTGTGTCTTCTGTAGTACATGAGATTTTCTTGCAATTGAACAACTCTCTAACTAGTTCATGTGAGTCATTTGAACTAGTTATGGTGAAGAAGAAAGTGATTGGTATGAAATGCTTAAATAGCTAACCTTTTGGTTGACTATTATTGAAACAACAATGCACACGTTTGGGTACAGTTTACAAACCTAGAAGCGTGCAGTTCATTTGTGTATGACAAGCTAAGATTTCGATCTAACGGTTGAGATATATTAGCTTGAATCTAAATCAAGTTTTCATCTAACGGTGGATAGCGTTTTCTTTGTGAGCAAGGCGAAACCCTGATTTGAAAGACTATATAAGGGGACATCTAGCAACTCTACAAACTAATCCCCAAACGTCCGTGTGATACTAGTTTGTAAGCTAGAGTCGATTCTCCTTTAACCTTTGGTTTTCTTCTTCTAAAACCAGGTTAACGACTTAAAGACTTCATATGGATTGTGAAGCCAGACCGATACTACTTTTATCGTAGTTATATGATCTTATCTTGCATCTTCTATCATACGAGTATAATCATATTGATTGGCTTGAGATCGTGAGAGTTCTCTGATAGGAAAGATATAAAAGTAATCACAAACATCTTCGTCTCATTGTTTGTGATTCCAAGACGTCTTGTTTCGCTACCATACGATTAAGATTGTTGTGAGGTGATTGATTAATCTAGGCTGTTCTTCAGGAATATAAGACCGGATTATCTATTGGTTTCTGTTCACCTTGATTATATATCAAAAGACGAAACAAAAACTTTAGGGTTTTTCCATGGGAGACAGATTTATCCTTTAATAGACTTTTCTGTGGGAGACAGATTTGTTTATTGTTAATGCCTGCGATTTTGGGTCGTAGAAACTCTTAGTTGTGGGTGAGATCAGCTAAGGGAATCAAGTGCGTAGTATCCTGCTGGGATCAGAGGCGTAGGAGTGCAACTGTACCTTGGATCAGTGGGAGACTGATTGGGGTTCAACTACAGTCCAGTCCGAAGTTATCTTGGAGTAGGCTAGTGTCTGTAGCGGCTTAATACAGTGTGTATTCAATCTGGACTAGGTCCCGGGGTTTTTCTGCATATGCGGTTTCCTCGTTAACAAAACTTCTGGTATCTGTGTTATTTATTTTCCGCATTATATTTGTTTATATAATAGAAATAATACAGGTTATGCGTTGGATCAATCAATTGGATAGTCCGACCTAACGGTTGTTGATTGATATTTATTGATCCTTGGATATTGGTCTTTGGTACCGTCCTAGTCTATCTTTCTTTAATTGAGACTTGCAGTTTGCTTGAGTAAGCTTAAATTGAGAGATTGAGATATAAACTCTTTGATATATCTTTTTATTGATTGAGTCCGACTGTCTAGTTGATTCTTATAAAAAGTATATTCGAGTTTGTCCATACAGATTGCTAAGCGAAATATTGGGTGTGGTTGTTAGACCCCCGCTTTTTCAATTGGTATCAGAGCAGGCAAACACGTTCAAGACCTTACAAGTCTGTGTTTGTAGCGATCTGACTCTATGGACAGAGGTGCTATCTCTATTAACATATCACCAGTCTTCGATGGCTCCAATTACTTATGGTGGAAAATTACTATGCGAGCTTTTCTTCAAGCACGTGATTTTCAATCATGGGTATATGTTGTTAATGGCTATGATGCTCCCGTTGTGGCAGTTGGAGATGTAAATGTTCTCAAAGCTATTGGTGAATATAGCCCTGCTGATATACTTGCCGCTAAGCAAAATTCTGATCGTTTGAATTCCATTACCCCAAACCTTCAGTACCATGTGTGTAATTGCACTAGGTCTAAAGATGCTTGGGATATCTTAGAAACCATATTTGAAGGAAACTCCAGTGAAAAGGAAGCTAGGCTTCAAAACCTTAATTCCGATTGGGAGAACCTTCGTATCGCAGATGAAGATTCATTTAATGAGTTTAATCACAAAGTGTCTGAAATTGTTAATGCATCTTTTGGATTGGGTAAGACTATTCCTGAAAAGAACATTGTGATGAAAATTCTCAGATCGCTGCCATCTAGATACGATGCTAAGAAGCATGCCATCGTTGAGGGAAATAACCTCGATAATCTTTCCAGAAATACCTTGGTTGGAAATCTAAAGATCTTTGATCATGAGCACACATCCAAAATCGGAAAGGATGTTGCCTTTAAGGCACAAAAGAACACCAAATTACTTGATAAAAGTAAGAGTGTTTATGTCTTTGAGGATGATCAGTCTGAGGATGATTTTTCGGATGAAGATCTTGACAAATCAGTCTCCTTGATCACAAGACAGTTTAGGAATCTTCTTTTGAAGAGAAGTAAACGGTTTTCAAGAGACAAACCCAGGTCATCAGATAAACCTCACACTCGGGACCCACCTAAAAACAGTGATGCTGACGAGGCTGATGACGAGGATATGCCTCAGTGCTTTAAGTGTAAAGGTTTTGGTCATTTTGCATACGAATGCCCTAATCAGAAAATACACTGGTGTTGATGGTGGTTTTTAGCTTAGGGTTAAAATCGTAAAACCTTACATCTGACATGACGTCACTACAACCACTAGCGCATTTATTGAATCATTCAACATACCTATGTAAGAATTACCAGTGTACCTTTTTTATATATATATGTGTCATATTCCACAGCAGAACCCTTAGTATTGACCGACATCATCTTCGTACATACCAAACCCTAATTCTCATGATACCGCGCCAAGGCATGGCAACCATGCCAGCCGCACCACTGTGCCAATGACCAACCATGCCAGCCACATCTCCGTGCCAAGGCATGCAAACCATGCCAGCCGCACCACTGTGCCAATGAAAAACCATGCCAGCCACATCTCCGCGCCAAGGCATGCCAACCGCACCACTGTGTCAATGGAAATCCATGCCAGCCACATATCCGCGCCAAGGCATGCCAACCATGCCAACCGCACCACTGTGCCAATGGAAAACCATGCCAGCCACATCTCCGCGCCAAGGCATGCCAACCATGCCAGCCGCACCACTGTGCCAATGGAAAACCATGCCAACCACATATCCGCGCAAAGGCATGCCAACCATGCCAGCCGCACCACTGTGCCAATGGCAAACCATGCCAGCCACGTCTACCGCGCCAAGGCATGCCAACCATGCTAGCCGCACCATGCGCCAATGGCATGCCAAACCATTGGCCCAGCCATGCCAAGCCAACCGCGCCTGCCTTGGCCCCAATCATGCTAGCCGAACCATGCGCCAATGGCATGCCAAACCCTTGGCCCCACCATGCCAAGCCAACCGCACCTTGCCTTGGCCCCACCATGCCAAGCCATCCGCGCCATCGGCCTTGGTCCCACCATGCCGGCCTTCCCTATGCGGCTACCAAAGCGAAGGCGTGCGACGATCAATGGCAACCCATCCATCCTAGATGCAAATCTTATCCGTCCAAGGTCTCCAAACAACGCATGGTAACCTTTGGCCCCAAACCTTAGTTTTGGCCACGCCAAACCGCGCCAAGGCATGCCATTCCATATGTGCTAATGGCATGCCAACCACCTTACCGCGCCATACCATGCCGGCCTTCCCCATGCGGCTACCAAAACGAAGGTGTGTGACAATCAACGGCCACCCTTCCATCCTAGATGCATATCCTAGCCGTCCAAGGTCGCCAAACAACGCATGGTAACCTTTGGCCCAAAACCCTAGTTTTGGCCACGTTAAACCGCGCCAACGCATGCCATGCCACATGTGCCAATGGCATGCCATGCCACATGTGACAATGGCATGCCAACCACCTTGCCGCGCCATACCATGCCGGCCTTCCCTATGTGGCTACAAAAACGAATACCTGTAACAATGAACGACCACTTTTTCATCTAAGATGCAGATCTTAGCCGTCCAAGGTTACCAGATAACGCATGGAAACCTTTGGGCCTAATTTGGTCGCGCCTAAACAAAGCCAAAACCCTAAGTTTTGGCCGCGCCTAAACTGGGACATATTAAAGACATACTAATCATACTTTCATGCCACTGGCTACCAAACGAAAGGTTACAATATTCAACGGCTACCTTCCTCTTAAGATGCAAAATCTCGACCGTTGAAGGTCACCACCGAGCCGGCAAGTCTCCCAAGCTCAACTTGCCAGACAACAACAACATGCTACATGTTTTCCACGAAAACACTCGAGACATCAACACATGTCACAAACTGGGGGATGCTCATTGGGTATTGGTTTGGCGGTTTACAACGTGAGGCGTACACTACACTCCTTAATATAAAGTGTCATAAGGATGAGGCAATTAGTAAATATAAAGAGTAATGGTGAAACTCTTTCTTTTATGGAACATCAATTCCAAGCGTTACCGGTTACCACCTCCTCCCATTTACTCACCCGCTTTCCATAATGAGACCAGAGTACGTTTCACTTGGACTTGTATAAATAGGCATTACCTATTTCCACCGAACAACAAGTTCTGGTCAGGAGCATACAACAATCAGAAAAAGTTTGCTAGCTTTCCCATTTGTTAGCTTCCAACTTTTTGATACAAGTCACAAAACAACTACTCTTCCAGAATCAATTATTCTGGTCTCAACACTCTATTCGCTTCCCTCCCCAAAACCAAACCTTCTCCTCCACTTTGTGACCGAAGCAAGTCTAGAACGACCATTTCTTGGTTTAGACCGGACTTGTACAGATTGATCTCTCGAATCTAAAGTACTCCTTGAAGTATATTGTTTAGGGTTTAGATTTATTTTTCACCCACATCACACGAAATTACTGAAACCAGCAGAAACTGTTTTCACCCTCAAAAAATTGGCGACCACAGTGGGAGATTAGTCTTTCAGTTACAATGTCAATTTTCAATCCTCGATCTCATACTTCGACCTAGACGTCAGGATAGTAGAGGCAAACGATCCGCTCAGGGATCGACGACTCAGCTACCAGAAGGCCCGATACGATCCGCTCAGGGATCGACGACTCAGTTACCAGACGACCCGATTACCAGTCATGACACGACAATGGGCGACTGGGGACTACCCAGAGGTTAAAAGCAAACGATCCGCCCAGGGATTGACGACTCGATTATCAAGTGACTCAGGGACGACTGGGGATTTTCCACAATTGCAGTGCTTCTCACAAAACTCGGACTTGCACCTGACTCATTTTTCGTTAGCAGATCCAAAAACCGAGTAAGTCTTGCCTAGACAAAATACATGGTTTACTATTTCAAGTTTTCACGGAATGATAAAACCGATAGCCATGTTATGTTTCATCCCATGTCATCTACCGACACGCAACGTTCACGGTTCCATATCTTCCCTGGGATATTTGTGTCACTTACAATCATAACCAAAAACGACATCATCCTAAAACAATTCATCCCGAATAATAATCCAAAACCCTCATAGGTAACACTTGTCTATCAACCCAAAAATCCAGAAAATCAAAACCATAACGCCAGGTGTTTCATTTCCCTTTCAAAAAAAAAAAACGAAACAGAAGAATTTCAGAAGACAGAAGTGCATTCAAAGGAAGCCATTTAATGGTGTTTTTATCTTCTTGAAGAAGGCGTCCTTCGTCATTTGGAGGACCGCCTATTTCAGCTCTAACTCTTTGGACATCCTTTCGACCTCCGCTTCTTGTTATTTGACCACGTCCGCAGAAGGACCTTCGGTCACCTTGGCCTGCAAATTTTGGATCTCAGAGAAACCTTAAATCCCAGTTCCTCGTGGAATCAGTCACCTACCCGTACGTACCTACCTTGCATAATAACGATTACCAAACACTATTCATGAGGTAGCCGACGCTACTACAGTGATATTCGAAGATAAGAACAATATTTCTTCAGATTCATGGAAGGCATACCTATGGCTAGGATTTGCCCCAAAACAAGAAAAAAAATTGAAAGAGAAACTCTGGAGTACATAGATGGAATACGCTTGCCCACTTTATTGCTACCGCGCTACCGCTAACACCAGGACGTGAGAACAAAGATACGAGATAAAAAGGAGAGCCAACCCCTTTCATACGCACAATACATTTGGAATTTGAATAAGGAAATGATTTCCTATTTGAGCTACGTATGGAAAGAGGCAACTGGGCCCGCAAGAACAAGTTTGCGCCACTACAAGCCAGCGCCGTGACAAGCCAACGTTGTGCCAATCCAACAGTCCGCGCCATGCCCAACCAACAGTCCGCACCATACCAAATCCAAGCCAGCGTCCATGCCAAGCCAGCGCCCATTCCAATCCGATCCAGCGCTAACATCTTGCATCTTTCCAACGCCAGCAACTTGCATCCTTCCAGCGCTAACAACTTGCATCTTTCCAGCGCCATCAGCTTGCATCCTTCTAGCGTTTCCTTTTGAACGCCCAGTAGAAGGGAATCAGCAATCTAATTTCATCACACGTAAAGATCAGGAACGACTTCTCCAAAATCGAAGCAAAGAAAATCAGCAACCCCCCTGAGTTCACAAAGACTCTCTTCCTGTCAGGAGCTGCATGATTTCCGGGGACTTCGCCCACAAAATCGTGCAGTCTATGATGAAACACTTATGTGAGATTCTGTAGGCGCAGCGTCAAGACATATTCGCAACCCTCAACCGCACTGCATCAGGGAAGCAGCTGTTTCCAACCAGAGAATCCGTTCCCAAACCCCAACCTTTCCTGGAAAGCACGATTGATAGATGGAACTGGGGACTCCTAAACATTGTTTTCTTGAAAGGTATCCAGTTTGACAGTACACTGATTAACGTATCCGCTCCGCTTCAACGTTCGCTCCAACAGCCGCTTTACTTCAACGTCCTCCAGCAGCGGCTCCGCTTCAACGTTCGCTCCGACATCCGCTCTGCTTCAACGCTCGCTCAAGCAGCCGTTCCGCTTCAGCGTTCTCTCCATAAGCTGCTCCAGAATCCGAAGCCGAAGCTTCAGCGTTTGGCTCCTTAAGTTTCAACATCCTTTCCAAAAGCTGAAGCTGCTTCAACGCAGTTTCTTCCTGCAAAGGGTCGTACCACCACGCTCCCCATGTCAAGGATCATGATCACAGCCAGCCAACCTTTGTAGTCATGACCGCCTTTTGATCCATCTCGCCAAAACTCCTGATCATGGACAGTTTGCTCGCTTACGCGTCCATCCAATCCTTTTACTTCCATGGATGCCCATACAATTCCAGCCAACCTACTTTGTTACCACGAAAATGTGGTCTCTTCTGATTACATCTGCTACCAAGAACTGTTTCCGCTCTTGATACCAGCCAGAGCTTCATCACCGCAGTAATCACTACAAAAGTAACCTGTACTCCTCCATATTATAAGTTCCACGTGGAAGAAGTAACAAAATCACCAGTACGAACGCACGATGGTGATGTCTTTATCATGGTCAACCCACTGACCATACAAGATGGAAACATGTAAACCATACTTAGGGACTGAGGATATACACGGAATCCATTCACTGTCAAAGCTCAGAAGACACGTTCAACCAAAAGGTCATAGCCACAACAAGGTCATCTGCTCTTCAAGGGTACAACGCAAGAAAATCATCACCTATCTGTCCAGAAGACGCCTTCAACACTTTACAAGGACGCATAGGATCCCAAGCCTGCTCAGAGGAAAACAACTTCAGAAACTGAAGAAAAATGCGACTGGGGACTGCTCATCGCAGTCCATACCGACGACCATCAAAGACTCATGAGATAACTCCAGAGACGCGGCTGAAACATTTTCTTGACGAAACAGAGGGAGCCATGATAAACAACATAACTCTCTCATTCCTACCACTTCACTATCCAGGATATTTCATCATGTGATATTTTGATCACCCCAGCGTCACATCCATAAGAGTAGGATAAGCTTATATCAAATACCGTGGACGTGGATTCAAGGCGATGCAATGAAAGTGGGCTACACATGGGGACTACCAACATGGGACGCTTTCACTCCTCTCAACCAGGTTATTTCTGATTCCAACATCATCACTGTCGAAGTTTTACGAGCCGCAAGAATTTCCCAACATGAAGCCGTACATGTACACCGAAGACTCCAAATGCACGCCAGAAAGATACATTCACATAACTGACGAAGCCATCAGATCTAAGAAAAGCATAACTGGGGACTGATAACCACATCCCATTCCACACGATAGTCCAAGATTCAGAAGATGGTTCGAAGGATGCCTTTTGGAACCAAGTCCTTGAAGACTTGATAGTAGTACATTGCCAACGAAACGTCTCCCAATTCATCTATTTCATCCAGTGTCTCCGGAAGATTTCGACCAATACAAGCATCCACAAAATAATGTCATCGCAATCAGAGGGTCCAGGCACTGAACAACCTAAAATCAAGGATGGACCGAAAACACAACCACATCCATCCGTCCCAAGAATACAATGGAGTTTGATAAATTTTGGAATCCACTGGAGAGATATTGCAGACAAAAGCACGGACCCGGACAAGCAACAGAAAACAGAAGAAGGTCAATATCTCTTTTCATGCGGACGGAGTTTCTAGAGTTTGAAAAAAAATAAAGATTCCTTCTTGCTCCATGAAACGGATGACTAGGCGCGACTATGCCACCTCGGGCCCGCAACATCCCTCCTGAGTTCTTCTTGAATTTTACTGTCGATCTGTTTTCACCTCCCGAACGAGCTCAAAACCTAATTATTCTCGCGTGGGGAGATAGGAAATTCTTTTTAATTCAGAATGGAGGGACGGACCGTCAAAATCCGAATTCGTACGAGAATTCTACAGCGATTCTAGTAATGTGCGCTAATTAGGGTTGCAGCATGCTAAAAACTGAAGCAAGTTATTACCTTCCCGAAGCCAGTCGTCACCTTCCCAGGGAACTGAAGCAAGTTGTTATCTTCCTGAAGCCAGTCGTCACCTTCCCAGGGAACTGAAGTAAGTTGTTACCTTCCCGAATCCTGTCGTCACCTTCCCAGGGAACTGAAGCAAGTTGTTATCTTCCCGAAGCCAGTCGTCACCTTCCCAGAGAACTGAAGCAAGTTTTTATCTTCCCAAAGCAAATCATCATCTTCCCACTGAACTAAAGCAAGCTGCCATTATTCCACGGGCCCACAATTCTTCCTGAATTTTACTGTCGAGCTGTTTTCACCTCCCGAACGAGCTCAAAACCTAAATATTCCAGCGAAGGGAGATAGGAAATTCTTTTCCGTTCATAATGGAGGGGCGGACCGTCAAAATCCGAGTTCGTACAAGAATTCTACAGCGATTCTAGTAAGGGGCGCTAATTAGGGTTGCAACATGCTAAAAATTGAAGCAAGTTGTTACATTCCCGAAGCCATTCGTCACCTTTCCAGGGAACTGAAGCAAGTTGTTATCTTCCTGAAGCCAGTCGTCACCTTCCCAGGGAACTGAAGCAAAGTGTTACCTTCCCGAAGCCTGTCGTCACCTTCCCAGGGAACTGAAGCAAGTTGTTATCTTCCCGAAGCCAGTTGTCACCTTCCCAGGGAACTGAAGCAAGTTTTTATCTTCCCAAAGCAAGTCATCATCTTCCCACTGAACTAAAGCAAGCTGCCATCATTCCACAGGCCCGCAAGTCTTCCTGAATTTTACTGTCGAGCTGTTTTCACCTCTCGAACGAGCTCAAAACCTAAATATTCCCGCGAAGGGAGATAGGAAATTCTTTTCTGTTTAGAATGGAGGGGAGTACCGTCAAAATTCGAGTTCGTACGAGAATTCTACATCGATTCTAGTAAAGGGCACTAATTAGGGTTGCAGCATGCTAAAAATTGAAGCAAGTTGTTACCTTCCCGAAGCCAGTCGTCACCTTTCCAGGGAAATGAAGCAAGTTGTTATCTTCCTGAAGCCAGTCGTCACCTTCCCAGGAAACTGAAGCAAGTTGTTACCTTCCCGAAGCCTGTCGTCACCTTCCCAGGGAACTGAAGCAAGTTGTTATCTTTCCAAAGAAAGTCACCATCTTCCCACGGAACTAAAGCAAGCTGACATCATTCCACGGGCCCGCAATTATTCCTGAATTTTACTGTCGAGTTGTTTTCACCTCCCGAACGAGCTCAAAACCTAAATATTCCGGCGGAGGGAGATATGAAATTCTTTTCTGTTCAGAATGGAGAGGCGGACCGTCAAAATCCGATTTCATACGATAATTCTACAACGATTCTAGTAAGGGGCGCTAATTAGGGTTGCAGCATGCCAAAAACTGAAGCAAGTTGTTACCTTCCCGAAGCCAGTCGTCACCTTCCCAGGGAACTGAAGCAAGTTGTTATCTTCCTGAAGCCAGTCGTCACCTTCCCAGGGAACTGAAGCAAGTTGTTACCTTCCCGAAGCCTGTCGTCACCTTTCTAGGGAACTGAAGCAAGTTGTTATCTTCCCGAAGCCAGTCGTCACCTTCCCAGGGAACTGAAGCAAGTTCTTATCCTCCCAAATCAAGTCATCATCTTTCCACGGAACTAAAGAAAGCTTCCATCACTCCACGGGCCCGCAATTCTTCCTGAATTTTACTGTCGAGCTATTTTCACCTCCCGAACGAGATCAAAACCTAAATATTCTAGCGAAGGGAGATAGGAAATTCTTTTCCGTTGAGAATGGAGGGGCAGACCTTCAAAATTCGAGTTCATACGAGAATTCTACAACGACTCTAATAAGGGGCGCTAATTAGGGTTGCAACATGCTAAAAACTGAAGCAATTTGTTACCTTCTCGAAGCCAGTCGTCACCTTCCCAGGGAACTGAAGCAAGTTGTTACTTCCCGAAGCCTGTCGTCACCTTCCCAGGGAACTGAAGCAAGTTGTTATCTTCCCGAAGCCAGTCATCACCTTCCCAGGGAACTGAAGCAAGTTGTTATCTTCCCAAAGAAAGTCATCATCTTCCCACAGAACTAAAGTAAGCTGCCATCATTCCACAGGCCCGCACTTCTTCCTGAATTTTACCGTCGAGCTGTTTTCACCTCTCGAACGAGCTCAAAACCTAAATATTCCCGCGAAAGGAGATATGAAATTCTTTTTCGTTCAGAATGGAGGGCAGACCATCAAAATCCGAATTCGTACGAGAATTCTACAGCGATTCTAGTAAAGGGCGCTAATTAGGGTTTCGGCATGCCAAACCCTAATTCAGACAAAGTTGTCATTATCCCATAAAACTGAAGCCAGTCGTCATCCTTCCACAGAACTGAAGCCAGTCGTCATCCTTCCAAGTAACTCAAGTTAGCTCCACTCCAAGCCGAGCAACGCAAGCAGCTCCATTTCAAGACGACCAATGCTGACGGCTCCCATTCCAAGCCGACCAACGCATGCGGCTCCGATTACAATCCGACCAACGCCTGCGGCTCCCATTCCAAGACGACCAATACCTGCGGCTCCTATTCCAAGCCGACCAACGCCAGCGGCTCCGCTCAAGCCGCACCAACACCGACAACTAGCTAATCCAGCACCTCCGCGTTCCCTAGACCAGCCAAGATGACGCGTGACCAAGCCAAGCCGATAGTCTGCATCTCAACTAGCAACCACCTCTACCATTTCAAGGTCTAGCCAGCAACACCACAAGTAGAATTTACGCAAGGCCGCCAACACAAGAATCACGAATTCTCCTTACCTCTCGAAAAAGGTTAGTCGGGTCTTCCTGACCATATTTTCATGACTTGCCATTTCGATTTTGTCCTGGCCTGTCACCATCTTATGCTTACCTCGCAACAATGCTCATGTTCCGAGCTAAGCAGGGGACTTAATGTTACATCTGACATGATGTCACTACAACCACTAGCGCATTTATTGAATCATTCAACATACCTACGTAAGAATTACCTGGGTACCTTTTTTTTTTATATACATGTGTCATGTTCCACAGCAGAACCCTTATTATTGACCGACATCATCTCCGTACATATCAAACCCTAATTCTCATGCTACCGCACCAAGGCATGCCAACCATGCCAGCCGCACCACTGTGCCAATGGAAAACCATGCCAGCCACATCTCCGCGCCAAGGCATGCCAACCATGCCAGCCGCACCACTGTGCCAATGTCAAACCATGCCAGCCACATCTCCGCGCAAAGGCATGCCAACCATGCCAGCCGCACCACTGTGCCAATGGCAAACCATGCCAGCCACGTCTACCGCTCCAAGGCATGCCAACCATGCTAGCCGCACCATGCGCCAATGGCATGCCAAACCCTTGGCCCCACCATGCCAAGCCAACCGCGCCTTGCCTTGGCCCCAACCATGCTAGCCGCACCATGCGCCAATGGCATGCCAAACCCTTGGCCCCACCATGCCAAGCCAACCGCACCTTGCCTTGGCCCCACCATGCCAAGCCGTCCGTACCAAACCCTTGGCCCCACTATGCCAAGCCATCCGCGCTATTGGCCTTGGCCCTACCATGCCGACCTTCCCTATGCGGCTACCAAAACGAAGGCGTGCGACGATCAACGACCACCCTTCCATCCTAGATGCAAATCCTAGCCGTCCAAGGTCACCAAACAACGCATGGTAACCTTTGGACCAAAACCCTAGTTTTGGCCACGCCAAACCGCACCAAGGCATGCCATGCCACATGTGCCAATGGCATGCCAACCACCTTGTCGCGCCATACCATGCCGGCCTTCCCCATGCGGCTACCAAAATGAAGGCGTGCACGATCAACGAACACCCTTCCATCCTGGATGCAAATCCTATCCGTCCAAGGTCGCCAAACAACGCATGGTAACCTTTGCCCCCAAAACCCTAGTTTTGGCCACGCCAAACCGCGCCAAGGCATCCCATGCCACATCTGACAATGGCTTGCCAACCACCTTTCCGCGCCACCCCATGCCGGCCTTCCCTATGCTGCTACCAAAACGAAGGCGTGCGACGATCAACGTCCACCCTTCCATCCTAGATGCAAATACTAGCCGTCCAAGGTCGCCAAAACAACCATGGTAACCTTTGGCCCAAAACCCTAGTTTTGGCCATGCCAAACCGCGCCAAGGCATGCCATGCCACATGTGTCAATGGCATGCCAACCACCTTATTGCGCCATTCCATGCCGGCCTTCCCTATGTGGCTACCAAAACGAAGGTGTGTGACGATCAACGACCACCTTTCCATCGTAGATGCAAATCCTAGCCGTCCAAGGTCGCCAAACACGCATGGTAACTTTTGGCCCAAAACCCTAGTTTTGGCCACGCCAAACCGCGCCAAGGCATGCCATGCCACATGTGCCAATGGCATGCCAACCACCTTGCCACGCCATACCATGTCGGCCTTCCTTATGCGGCTACCAAAACGAAGGCCTGCAATAATCAACGACCATTTTTTCATCTAAGATGCAGATCTTAGCCGTCCAAGGTTACCAGCTAACGCATGGAAACCTTTGGCCCTAGTTTGATCGCGCCTAAACAAAGCCAAAACCCTAACTTTTGGCCGCGCCTAAACTGGGACATATTAAAGCCATACTGATCATACTTTCATGCCACTGGCTACCAAATGAAAGGTTGCAAAAATCAATGGATACCTTCCTCTTAAGATGCAAAATCTCGACCGTTGAAGGTCACCACCGATCCGACAAGTCTCCCAAGCTCAACTTGCCAGAAAACAACAACATGCTACATGTTTTCCACGAAAACACTCGAGAAATCAACACATGTCACAAATTGTGGGATGCTCATTGGGTATTAGTTTGGCGATTTATAGCGTGTGGCGTACACTACGCCCGTTATTAGAAAGTGTCATAAGGATGAGGCGATTAGTAAATACAGGGAGTAATGGTGAAACGCTTTCTTTTATGGAACATCAATTCCAAGCGTTACTGGTTACCACCTCCTCCCATTTACTCACCCGTTTTCCATTTCTTAATGAGACTAGAGTACGTTTCACTTGGACTTGTATAAATAGGCATTACCTATTTCCACCGAACAAAAAGTTATAGTCAGGAGCATACAACAATCAGAAAACGTTTTCTAGCTTTCCCAACTGTTAGCTTCCCACTTTCTGATACAAGTCACAAAATAACTACTCTTCCAGAATCAACTATTCTGGTCTCAACACTCTCTTCGCTTCCCTCCTCAAAACCAACCCTTCTCCTCCACTTTGTGACCGAAGCAAGTCTGGAACGACCATTTCTTGGTTTAGGCTGGACTTGTACAGATTGATCTCTCGAATCTAAAGTACTCCCTTGCAGTACATTGTTTAGGGTTTAGATTTGTTTCTCACCCACATCACACGAAATTATCGAAACCAGCAGAAACTGTTTTCACGCTCAAACAACTGGGAACAAAGGTCTCGCTGTAACACTTGATGAAATGTCTGAGATCTATGATTATGAAGAAGATAGGAAATCAAGTGTCGGTCTTCTATGTGAGAACATTGATTTTGATAGTTGTAGTAATACATATATCAACCTTAATGGTTTCGGTAAAGATGAGAATCCAATCAAGCTGGAAGAATCAATTGACGCGTCCTCTGGAAACTCTGTTGGTAACGTTTCAGGATTCAACTTGTGTTTAGCCGCAGTCGCACCATAGATGCCTGATTACTATCAAAGATTAACGTGCTCGTTTTATTCTCAAAAGGGTCATGAAAGTATCAAGATGTTACAAGTATAAACATCAAATGAGGCACGCCAACAAACTTCAACGAAGAGCAAATCAGTTAGCAAGGAAGCTTAAACTTGCTCAGAAGACCGCTGAGGTATGTAGGATTTTATCTTCGTCTAAGAAGTTGGTTTCCAAGGAAAAAGTAAGACCATTAGAGAAGAAGGTATGGTCAAGTCGCTTTGATAGACAGAAGACAGAGGATTCCTCTCAAGAGGAAAATGGTGGACAAATTGTTGTTCACCACAACACAAATTGATTGTGTTGATTGGTAAATCTTGTCTCATGTGCCTGACCAAAAGAGACAAGATTGTGAACGCACAAGCTTTAATATTTTTTTTTTCTTAGGTTTGTTATTTTCTGTCCATCAAATAAAAGAAAAGGGTTATTATCGATAATTCTACTCTTTATAGGGTTTAGAGTTGGACGTCTACAAACCTGTTTAAAGGTTTCGAACCCTACATTCCTTTTTCCTCTTTGATATTCTTTTTTCAAGACTGTGTATTGAGATTGTGAATTCCACTCACAAAAATCAGTTGGTAATAGCTGCTCTCAAAGTATCATGTCTTTGGATGGAAAGGATGTCAACATGATTGTTAATCCATCAATCAAGGAAAAAGAGAAATCTCTAATTTCTCCGTCCTTGAAAAGAAAAAGAAGGAATACAAGAAAACCAAGGACGGTACCTTCTAACTCTCAGAAGTTTTCCGATGTTCTTGATGAGTTGAAAGAAGTAAGAAAGGAGATTTGTGATATAAAGGCTTGTGTTTTAAGATCTTTGGAAATTCAAAAAGCCCTGGTTCGGCATAATCATCCAATAAAGTTCGTTGATATTAACTCCTTTCTTCATGAACCTTATGTTCTAATGGATGTTGACAACAAGGAGTTCGGGAATGATGCTGAATTTCTCAAAGACATTGTTGCCTAGGATGTCTTGTTTTTGGCTTAGTTGGAAGAATAACTAGTGCTTGAATAACGATGATTGTGACTACACATAGCTGTTATTTTTTCATCTTCTTGTATTATTTTTTAGGTTTATTGGGTTTTAAATTCTATTTTTTTTTTGAGGATGATGGTTTGTAATATTGTAACGGTTATTGGATTTGTGTGTTTACATTCGTGAACTTTGTTGTCCCATATTTTGTAAAAAGTAAAGTCGTTCATGATCGGTATTCATGTATTGATTTAAGGATGAATAGACTTTTGACAAACACAAAAGTTAAGCCTATATTTTCAATTCTTTGATGAAAGATAGGATAAAATATTTTATGAACAAGGATAAAATCTATTATTGTTATGCAAGTAATGATTGAAAATAGAATAGATCCTTGTATATCTCACAGTATTGATCTTTATTGATCCATATCTTATGTTTACTGTGAGGCTCCATATATGTCCTATGTTGAGCACGATAAGACTAAGTTGATTATTTTTGATTAATTTGGTTGGTTGTTCCATAAGATGTGTTATGTTGAGCATTTGTGAACTTAATTAATCATCTCGTTTGGTTATTTAGTTATTTGCTCCATAAGTTCTCTTATGTCGAGCAAAAAAAATGACAATTAAATTGATTACTTTCATGATTAGTTTGGTTGTTTGTATTCCAATTAGATTAATTATGAGTTCTCTTGTAATTAGTCTAGTTGAGTATTCATATATTCCATAAGATTTTTCTTGTGTCGAGTATATGAACGGCTATCCTAATCCTTTTCCAATAGTTTTGGTAGTCATATGTTCCGTAAGTTTACTTATGTTGAGCATAAACAATTAAGTTGATCACCTTGTGTGTTTAATTTGATTGCGTATTCCGATTAAATTAATAATGGGTTTACTTGTGATTAATTTGATTGAGTTTTGGATATAGAAAATCACTTATCATGGTTTTTGGTGTCCAATAAAAATCCTTATTTTCTCTCGAAATTAAGGTCTCTCTTGTTGTTCCCTTGGGAATGACATCAAATGGGGGAGAGTTCTTTTGAACTTGTGCTTAATGGTCATATCTTGAGGGGTGTGCGGCTGTGGAATTTTAGAGGGGTTATCTTGTATGTTTAAACTCCTTGATGAATGCTATTATCTTCGGCTATATGATTTCATCTAAATTAATATGATGGGTGTCTTTTCTTTTAGTCATGAAATTTCTCTTGTGGAAATTTCATTATGATCCCGTTATTGTACCTTTGCCAATTTTATTCACAAAAAGGGGGAGAATTAATATGTAGTTCACACTACAAATACATATGGTTTTCGGATCATTGTGTAAGGGGGAGTGGTTTCCATGATCGAGATGGAGTATTGACTAAGGGGGAGTGATCATATCACCATAGTATTATTGTTGAAGTTGTGATACAATTGGACTTTGACACTGTGTAGTAATACTATGACACTGTATAACAATGATCGAGAATCTCGAGTTTTCTCATTGTTATAGCTACGGATCTTCAACAACGGTGATGCTAAACTTACAACCTTTGGGATCATTGGAGTACTTGGAAGGACGAAGATTTCAAGAAATGTTGAAGATTAAACTTATGGAATAGGATCTACTAAAGTTTCATTATCTTTTTTGTATTCCATATGTATTGATAGTTTTGTCACTAAAATTGACAAAGGGGGAGATTGTTAGAGCACTGCTCGGTCAAACTCGCATGCGTTGCTATCTCAAGCATGTTTGTCAATGTTAGTGATTAAAACTATAAGTCTTCATTTCTAGTCTATTATAGCTAAGTCTCGGACTAGGATAGTAAGTGTAGTTGAGCTCAAGGACTTCATGGAAATTCATCATACAAGAAGAAGAACTACTCAAGGAACCGGTGGAACTTCTCGACAAAAAGGTATGTGAAGACTTGAACTTATCTGTCACTCAAAAGTCTATCTATTCTATCTCATACTTCTTGAGACAAAAGTCGTATGCTATATATATATAGACTTAGATTATACACATTTGGTATTTCAAGCCGAGTATACCTCTCCTATCTATATCTCGAAATATGTGTTGGTAAGCGTTTCGCTTTGATCATGTTTTTCTTTACCTAGTGACGCAAGTCATGTAAGTTTCGATCATCTTGAAAATTTCTTTGACGAGAAATAGTGTAACAACTATATAACGTCCTCTAAGAATATTTCAATGATTGGAATGAGAGTTTAGATTACATAACCATAGTGGACATAAGTATGTTGTGGAAACACATATGTGCATAAGTCCCATGATGGAAATCGGCTAGCAGCCAAGTCCGCGAACTACCGAAGTTCTCAAACCCGAGAATTTCTGCTGAGTTATCAAACTATGTTGCGTGAGCCAAGTCCGCGAACCCAGTCCGCGAACCAACGAAGCTCTCGAACTCGAGGATTTCTACTGGAGTTTGAAAACTCTTTCTAGTACTTCAATTCCGCGAACCTAGTCTGCGAACTTGTATAAGTTATATATCTAAAGATGATTTCTGAACTTAACTCATAAAGACTAAGGAATGCTTTTGCAAACCGTGGCTATAAAGTTCATGAACCGATTCATGTGAATCGAATCATCTTTGCTTCAATTGTGTCTTGTGTAGTACATGAGATTTCCTTGCAATTGAACAACTCTCTAACTAGTTCATGTGAGTCATTTAAACTAGTTATGGTGAAGAAGAAAGTGGTTGGTATGAAATGCTCAAATAGCTAACCTTTTGGTTGACTATTATTGAACCAACAATGCACACGTTTGGGTACGGTTTACAAACTTAGAAGCCTGCAGTCCATTTGTGTATGACAAGCTAAGATTTCGATCTAACGGTTGAGATATATTAACTTGAATCTAAATCAGGTTTTCATCTAACGGTGGATAGCGTTTGCTTTGTGAGCAAGGCGAAACTCTGATTTGAAAGACTATATATGGGGACATCTAGCAACTCTACAAACTAATCCCCACACGTCCGTGTGATACTAGTTTGTAAGCTAGAGTCGATTCTCCTTTAACCTTCGGTTTTCTTCTTCTAAAACCAGGTTAACGACTTAAAGACTTCATTGGGATTGTGAAGCCAGAACGATACTACTATTATCGTAGTTGTGTGATCTGATCTTGCATCTTCTATCGTACGAGTACAATCATATTGATTGGATTGAGATCGTGAGAGTTCTCTGATAGACAAGATATAAAAGTAATCACAAACATCTTCGTCTCAATGTTTGTGATTCCACGACGTCTTGTTTCGCTACCATACGATTAAGATTGTTGTGAGGTGATTGATTAATCTAGGCTGTTCTTCGGGAATATAAGACTGGATTATCAATTGGTTTCCGTTCACCTTGATTATATATCGAAAGACGAAATAAAAACTTTAGGGTTTTTCTATGGGAGACAGATTTATCCTTTGATAGACTTTTCTGTGAGAGACAGATTTGTTTATTGTTAAAGCATGCGATTTTGGGTCGTAGCAACTCTTAGTTGTGGGTGAGTTCAGCTAAGGGAATCAAGTGCGTAATATCCTTCTGGGATCAGAGGCGTAGGGGTGCAACTGTACCTTGGATCAGTGGGAGACTGATTGGGGTTCAACTACAGTCCAGACCGAAGTTAGCTTGGCGTAGGCTAGTGTATGTAGCGGCTTAATACAGTGTGCATTCAATCTGGACTAGGTCCTGGGGTTTTTCTGCATTTGCAGTTTCCTCGTTAACAAAACTTCTGGTGTCTGTGTTATTTCTTTTCTGCATTATATTTGTTTATATAATATAAATAATACAGGTTGTGCGTTAGCTCAATCAATTGGATAGTCCGACCTAACGGTTGTTTATTGATCCTTGGATATTGGTCTTTGGTACCATCCAAGTCTATCTCTATTTAATTGAGACTCGCAGTTTGCTTTAGTAAGATTAAATCGAGATATTGAGATATAAACTCTTTGATATATCTTTTTATTGATTAAGTCTGACTGTCTAGTTGATTCTCATAAAAAGTATATTCGAGTTTGTCCATACAGATTTCTAAGCGAAATATTGGGTGCGGTTGTTAGACCCCCGCTTTTTCAAATATACTACATCGTGATTCTAATAGCCTAACCACCTACAAGAATAAAGATAGATGTGTTTTAAGGGACAATCCTTTGGCTAGTATCCGTTCAACATCATCCAATGATGATTATCTCTTAAACAGAGAAAAATATCAACTCATGAATACAAAAACAAATGATTTCAGATCATGCTGCTTTGTTGTTGATCAAGTGTCTAATACAGAATCCAGGAAACAGTCTCATCAAATGATGATGTCATATTCCAAGGAATTCCTGGGTCGATATAAGAGTTCTGGTTATTTCGCAAATCAAAAAACTTCAAATCACGCTTATGATTTTGATCATCGATCTGATCATTTTGTTAAATCAGATCACTCCATCTATGACATGGTGAAAAAAGTTTACTCTTGGAAGAATCCCAAAAGGATAGATATTCAAAGATATCATGATGGATCATGTTCCATAAATTCTGAGCTATCACTAGCTCACTCCAACAACTGATGTTGGTCTATGGAATTTCCCTTGATGTGCTCAATTCAAATAAAAAGGGAAATTCTTTAAAGAGCACAAGAATATGAAGATCGTATAATATTATCTTGAATATCTAAAGTATTTTTCTATACTTCGAATATCTTTTCTATTTTTGGAAAAAGACTTTCGATCTTTGGAAAGTCTATGAGAAAAGTTGGGAAAAATATTTTCAGAACTCCCAGGTTATACTGGTTCGGAAAAACTCTATGATGTTTCCTAAAGTTTATATTTTCATAAATAAAAATACCGTGATTAGGTATTTCAATCTTGGAAACCAAGTTTGGGTTATTATATAAACCATCTATAGGACCGATCCATTTTCTGTCCACGGTAAAAGATGGGTAAAAATACTATTGACATTGAATCTCAACTTCGAAAACTTGAAACCTTTCCAGTTGAGTTCAAATGCTACTTCTCAAACGAACATAAAAAGAATCATATTTCTTTTGAGCTTATGCTTATGTTAATGGGAGATTTTGAAGTCGCTCGTGATCTTTTGGAAACTACAGTGGTGAATGAAAAACTGCTCGAGTCAAACCTCTTCAAGTCGATTGTGGAATTGAATCTTTTGAAACAAAGACTCAATCATCTGAAAGAGAAAAGAAGACTCAAGAATCAAAACACCAAGGAATCGTCGGTAAATAATGGAATCACCACTAGAGATTAAGTTATATGCTGTAATTCTTAATCCAGGAAAATAGACATCAATTTTTGATTTCTTTCAATGATTGTATTAAGTCTATTATGAATAAAATTATTTGATTTATAATTTTTCTTGTGATAGTTTTTGATTTACATAGTCTGTGCTTGAATGCTTTATCTTATTGCTATATATGTTTATGGGATGTTTGATTTCGGTTTTATTACCTTGATATTCGGTCTCATAATGTTGTGAACCCTTATGGTTTGGGTGACTTTTTGATTTAGCAGGATTAAGTTCTAGCCCATGTTGGTAGGCTTTATCAAAGGATCATGAGGGGTTCTGATAGAAACAATATGTGAAAAAGTCACAATATGTTGAATCGGTTTTGGTTTAGCATAAAAGCATATGTGTTTCGAGGGTTTTCAACTTTTGCTTGCAATAGTTAAAAACCGGTTTTCAACCTTTCTCTGGTAAAGGTTGGTTGTTGTTATTCTTTTGTTTTGCATAAGGATGACAACATAATGATATTTCGATATCAATTCTCCTAGGAAGAAGATGCAAACATATTGGAGAAGAGGATGCGAAATTTGAGGTAACAATCATGTTAGTTAATTGTTTTCCTGTTTAAGAAAAGCCTGTTTTTATTTCATATATTTATTGCTTTTGCTTAACAAAATTTCAGTACAATTGATGTTTTATTCCATGATGTGTGTATGGATGTATGTGTGATTCAATTGTTCCGGTTAAGAAAAACTATTGTTATCTTGCTTTATTGTGTGGTATCAATTGTTTAGGCTTACAAAATTTCGGTACAATTGTAGTGCTATAATGTCTATGTTGTTTCAATTGCTTCAGGTTGAGGTGAATAATAATACAAGTTGATTTATTTTAGTTTGTATGAATTGTTTATGGCTTAAAGAAAGAAAAAGTTTACGGGATGAATTGTTTAGTCCATTTCGATTCCGGATAAGAGAAACTAAGTTAATTATGATGTTAGTTAGACTTATCAAAATGGAGGTTTCGGTTATTCAAGTCTAATCGAATGCCTTAACAAGAAATGCTAGTTAGCTAACCTAGTACTTGTCTTGTTTAAAAGCGAAAGGTCTAAGTTATATGGATAATTAGAGCCTGATGAGAAAAATATAGTTATCTTTATTTTGGTCTTATCGAACTATCGATTGTATTTGTACAATCGGTTTAGCAAAGGAACTAAGGTGCTTAGTTGATTTTTGGTTTGCTAAAATATTAGGGAAAATTGCTTCGCGCAATTTTTTCCTTGATAACATATCAAAACAAATTACTTTTTAGTTTCGGTTTTGATATTGGTTATCAGAAATGGTGTGTGGAATCCTCGTGCTTAACTCTATAGGTTGCAAGTCTATTTTGAGATTTGTAAGATTCTTTTCAGTTTGTCCTTAATTTTTTCGTTTCTTTGTCATTTTGTGACAAAAAGGGGAAAAATATATGGAGTAGACAAGTGATACTGGCATTGATTTTATATTGATTGGTATCACTAAGGAAAAGAACATTAGTGCTTAAACATTTATTTAAAGAAAGAGTGAAAGCATAAACTAAGGAGGAGTAACATATCATTACAAAGGAATAACAAAAACGTACGTATTGATAAAATCTACCTATCTTAACTTTAGGGGGAGTAATATTCTTTGTTATTATAACGTCAACAACGGCATTTAAGGATTGAATGTATACAAGTTATTGTGATGTTGAATTCGGGAATCAAGCGTATGTTTAATGAATTCTTATAATTTGTTTATCCATATGATGTAAGAGTTTTGTCACTAAAATTAACAAAGGGGGAGATTGTTAGAGCATAGCTCGGTTGAACCCACCAAGCGTTGGTATGTCAAGTTTGGTTGTCATATTTTAGTAAATCAAAACTCATTTAAAGAGTCGCTTGATTATGTACTAGAGTCAACTTCATATAGGTTAGCTTGTGATAGGGTGTAGAATACATCCTATTTATTATCTATTGTTTATGCTTTCTCTGCTATTTTTCTTGTAAATTATGTATTTTACGCGTGTTTTGAGTTTTATAGCTACTTTGGAGTCATGCGGAAGAAAAGAAGATGAAATCATCCAAATTGAGCGACAAGGGAAAACTAGTCATTTCAGACGCGAACACAATTCAGAGCCTGGTCAAGGTTAAGGGGCAACCCTGTTTGAAGGAGTACAAAATACAGATCGGCTGAGGATAAGGGGCTGGAAACTGGCTATCCCTTATAAGAACTGACCACCTATTATAGGCACCCAAACTGGGTGGATCTTATCTAATGGGGTGTCTGAATCCTGCCCAAATCATCCCTAAACCTTATATCAAGAGAAACATTTCTCTTGTTCATTTATTTTATCAGCTTCACCTGAAACTGAGAGAGGTGACAATGGAGGCGCAGCCAAAGCATAACTGAGAGACAAAATAATTGAGGATAAATGATGAGGGATCAATAACAGAAGAATTAATGGTTCGAAGTTGTTAAAGCTGGTGAGTTTCATGGGTTGGTGGTGCTATTGAAGGTGATTCAGGGTTTGAGAAGCAGATGGAATCGAAGATGAAATTGAGATGGGTTTCCTTCAGTGAAGATGATGAATCCAAATCGAACAAGAACTATAGTCAGAGATGATGATATTGAAGATGGGTATACTCGATTCGAGTTTGTGTTGATTGGAGAGAATGGCTGTTGTTGTTGATAGAAAGAAATGAATTTGTGCTGATGTTTATGGGTTCGAGTGAATGTAGACGATGGGGCTTGAAATTGAAGAAATAAAGAAATTAGGGTTTATCTCTGCAATTGAAGAACGACACTGTGATATGATGAAGATGGGTTTAAGCTCGAGTTGAAACCAGAGGACGAGATGACGTTCATAGCTCATGGAGAGGAGAAATCAGCCACGCCTGTTGCTGCAATCGATTAACAGAAAGAGTTAGGGTATGATGTTGCCAAGAAATGGAATTTGTGATGAGTTACTGCTGTAATTGAAGCTAATGGCAGAATGGGTTCGATTTGATTTACAGTGATGAGATGCAGCTGTTGTTGGTGGTAGTCTGAGAAGGAAATTTATTGAACTGAAACTGGGGTATGTGTTGCTGTTGAAGACTGATAAAGGTTAAGACAGGGTGGTGATGTGCTGAGTTGATGGTGGTCGCAGGATGATGTTGGTGGTGCAGCTGTGGCTAATTGAAGTTGTTGTGCTGATAAATTGCGAGAATGAATGATTCATTAGATGTATGCTAGGTTCTTAACAGGAGAAGACCAAAAAGAGGCATGAACTTGGCCGGGAAATGTCATGTAAACAGCCGAAACTCGGCCGGCTATCTGCTACGGCGAGTTAACTCAGTAGTCGGCGATGAAACGATTTGGGGAGTTGACTGCGAGTCCTATGATTGAACCAGCCTCTAAATCCGTTGAGTCAGAGCCAGTAAGATTGAGCTGACTCGGCTAACTCCCTCCCTTGACTCGAGTGACTAACGGAAGACCGTAAGTTTGACAGTTAAGTTTGACGGCACCTGATGGAATATTCCGTTATCAGAGAAGAAGATTCCAGACACCGGTATCACTATTCCGGTGTCGTTTCAGGACGGATTCCGGACATCCCCAGAACTTTTCAGGCGACCAAAAGTACCGAAATTTGTGAAGAATTTTCTAGACTCATAGGTTTGAAGAATTGGGCTTGGATTTGGAAAGGAAACTTGGAAGATTAGGAGAATTGGACTTGAAATTGGAATTAGGCTCAAATTGGGAAAGTGGTGTTATTATAGAATGAGGATTCTATTCCTAAGAGGATTGCTAGGAAATTGAAGCCTATAAATAGAGAAGTTCTCTACACAACTTTTGCACATATCTACACACACAACACTTGTGTTTTTGCTTGCTTTTCAAAATTCTTCTTTTAATTATTTGTGTGAACTTAAAAAATTCTTCCTTTAATTATTTATGTGAATTTCAAAAACATGAGTAGCTAATTTTCTTATTGATTGAGGATGAATTCCTAGTTCTTAACATGTTTTGAGTTTTGTTTTTGAATCTACTTTGAAGTTTTTCACATGATTATCATTTGTTTTTACTAATAGGAATGTTTATACATTCATGGTTGATTGATAGATTGTTTAGGTGGCCAACTAAATTGATTTGTTAATTGATTTAAAGCTAGTGAAAGTTAGGGATAAGTAATCGTCTCTTGACTCTTTACACAAGTAGCAAACACGCGACCTTGCGGAGGGATTCCGTGGAGCAATTGTGTGTGGAAACAACGTTAGCAAGTAGACCTTGAGCTAAGAGTCTAACTACTAATATCAACCTAATAAATTCATAAATCTTAATGCGTTTAACTAAATTACATCTTGAGTGAGCTACTACTAGGTTGTTTGGTGAATATAATCTGGTAGTCGAGAACATCCGTATCCGGTGATACTAGGGATTTAGCACTGAGCTAGATGCTTTACCTACGGTTGGTGATAATCTGTGACTAATAAAAAGTGGAAAAGAACATAACTTGAATCATTGTTTTGCAACGAAGAAGGATTCCTTGATCTAATCTCTCTTATTGATTTCAACATACACTTTTAATTGCTTTGTTTATTTTCTTTTGCTTTTCAAAACCAAAACCCCCCTTTTCGTGACAACTTTACAACTAAAAATCTCTTGCTCCTCGTGGGAACGAACTTGACTACACTATATTACTTGTTAATTAGGTGTAAAAACATTAATTAATTTGTTGTGGTTACGACACACATCAAATTTTGGCGCCACTGCCGGGGAACAACAACGATTTTAGTTGTTTATTTTTCTTTTTGCTTTATTCTTGCTTTGTTAGATTCTATATCGTATCTAACTTAGTTTTCGAGAATCTTGTTTCAGGTACTATATCTTTGGTGAATGCTTAAAGAGGGAAAACCGAGTCCAATCGGTATACGTCTTCGATCCGGCACTCAACTAAAGGACCACTTTCGAGCGGTTAACGCTCCGCTTCCTCCTTCTTCTTCTAGTGAGTTCAGCAGATTCCGATATAGACGAAGAAGAAATGGTTGATCGTACACTCAAGGATCTAGATTCTTACAAGCTCGATACACAGCAATGGTGTATCCAAACTAACTCAACCTTCGACATCAAGCCGGGGTTGATTAGAGAGTTACCAAAGTTTCATGGCATGGTGAATGAACATCCAAACAAACATCTTATGGACTTCTCTACCATAGTCATGGCCATGCTTCCACCGGAGACTAATGCAGATGGAGCAATGTTGAAAGCTTTCCAGTTCTCTTTGGCGGGCAATGCTAAGGAATGGTTGTATTATTTGCCTTCCGGAAGTATCACAACATGGAATGGGATGAAGAAATTTTTTCTCGAGAGATATTTTCCTGCATCAAAAGTTACTCAAATTCGTAAGGAGATTTGTGGGATGAAGCAAAATGTGGGAGAGTCATTGTATGAATGTTGGGAGAGATACAAGAGATTGGTGGCAAGCTGTCCACATCATCAGTTCAGTGACGTCATGATACTCCAATACGTCTACGAAGCTCTCCACCCAAGTGATAGATCTCTTCTTGATACCGCAGGTGGTGGTGCACTAATGAACAAGACGTTGACCCAAGCTAGAGAGTTGATTGAAAGTATGGCTGCAAACTTGCAACAATTCTATACAAGAGAAGAATCAATGGTTAGGCGAGTGCATAAAGTTAGTGATTCATCATCACACCTTGATCAAAGGATGATTAGCATGGAAAGGGTAATGCAACGAATGGCCGCGGTAATTATTCCGGATGATGAGACCGAACAAGTAAATGCTTTATGTCCAAATCAAAGGCCAAAGTACGATCCATACTCCAATACTTACAATCCCGGTTGGAAGGATCACCCTAACTTTAGTTATGCCAACAAGCAAGCGGCGGCTCCTAATCCATATGTGCAACAAGGTGGTTTCCAACAATCACGCTTCCAACCTCAACAACAATTTCAATCACAACAAGTCAAGGAGCGCGATTCTTCGAGTGATAACAAGCTCAATGCGTTAATGCAAGGCATGCAAGGTCTTACTTCTATGTTACAACAAAGCCAACAAAAGAATGAATCGACCATTAAAGATTTGGAAACCCAAATGGGATAATTGGCAACCGATGTACATCTATTGAAATCCCAAGCATCCACAAAGCTTCCTTCACAACCATTTGTGGATCCAAGAGAGAATGTTAATGCGGTTACTTTAAGAAGTGGAAGACAAGTGGAGAGTCCAAGTCACCATGAAGAAGCTAATGAAGAGGTAGTCAAAGACAAGGAGGAAGTCGCACCAAAGGAGAATCCAACACCTACAAACCAATCTAAGGAAACGGTTCCTAGTTTCACTACTCCACCTCCTTTTCCTAGTCGTTTTGCTAAATCTAAGAAATAAGCTCAATACAAGGCACTCATGGATATCTTCAAGAAGATCGAAATCAACATCCCATTCATCGAGGTCATCAAGACAATGCCAAGGTATGCTAAGTTCATGAAGGAATTATGCACAAAGAAGGATAGGTTGCTTGATAATGAAATTACTAAAGTTGGCGAGAGTGCGTCGGCTATGCTATTGGAGAAGATGCCTACAAAGTGCACGGATCCCTGTGGTTTCACGGTGCCAATTACTATTGGTACAAAAAGGTTTGAACATGATTTATTTGACTTGGGAGCTTCCATAAGTGTAATGTTGGCCGATATATATGACTCCTTGAATCTTGGACCTTTAAAAGAGACAAGAATTATTATCCAATTAGCAAACAAGTCTAACATATATCCTAAGGGACTTGTAGAAGACGTGCTAGTGCAAGTGAATGAGCTAATTTTTCCGGTTGATTTCTTCGTGGTGGATATGGACAACAATGAGAATCGGTCATCTACCTCTTTACTTCTTGGGAGGCCATTTATGAAGACCGCAAAGACGAAGATTGACGTTGACAAGGGTACACTTACTATGGAATTCGATAAGGAGATAATACACTTCAACATATTTGAAGCCATGCGCTACCAAAGTGATGTGCATTCCTATTACTCCATTGATGTGGTTAGTTCGTTAGCGCAACAAATGGTGGAATTGAGTCAAAAGGACGAACTTGAGGTGGTGTTGCAAAAGAGCATTGAATTGAACATCCACGGCTTGTCTAATTTGGATGTTGAAATCTCCAAGGAATTGGTGGAGATGTGTGGTGCCTTGACGGCATTGCAAGAAGCTAAAAAGGGTAATGTTTCATATATTTCTTTACCCATGGATGATGAATTACTTGTACCATCTATTGTGAAGGCACCTAAGCTAGAATTGAAGACACTTCCTCCTTCTTCATCTATTCTCTCTTTTTGTCACACTCTTGCTTGTGGTGGCCATTTTGGTTCTAAACGTACCGCTCTCAAAGTTCTCGAGAGTGGATTTTATTGGCCCACCTTGTTTCAAGATGCACATGTTTTTTGTAAATCGTGTGATAGATGTCAAAGAACGGGAAATCTAAGTGCTCGAAATCAAATGCCACTCACACCAATCCTCACTGTTGAGATTTTTAATGTGTGGGGAATTGATTTTATGGGACCTTTTTTCAATTCAAATGGAAATTTTTATATACTTCTTGCGGTGGATTATGTTTCGAAATGGGTGGAAGCTAAAGCCACCAAAACTAATGATTCTCAAGTTGTTTGTGATTTTGTAAGAGAAAACATATTCACTAGGCATGGTATACCAAGAGTGGTGATAAGCGATGGTGGTTCACATTTCAAGAAGTCTTTCCACGCTCTCCTCAAGAAGTACAACATTACACATAAGATTGGTACGCCTTATCATCCACAAACTAGTTGACAAGCGGAAATTTCAAACCGGGAAATCAAGTCCATTCTTGAGAAAACGGTGAATACTACAAGGAAAGATTGGCGATTTAAGCTTAATGATGCACTTTGGGCGTATAGAACTGCGTACAAGACACCAATTGGAATGTCTCCATATCTATTGGTTTATGGTAAAGCTTGTCATCTTCCAGTTGAACTTGAACATAAGGCTTATTGCGCGACAAAGAAGTTCAACATGGAGTATGACGAAGCGGGGAAGCAAAGGAAGTTACAACTAAATGAGCTAGAGGAGATACGTAATGATGCATATGAGAGTGCCCGTATTTACAAGGAAAAGACCAAGCTTTTTCATGATAAGATGATTTCTCGTAAAAGCTTCGAAGTGGGACAAAAAGTCATTTTATATCATTTTCGCCTTAAACTATTTCCTGGAAAGTTAAGGTCCCGTTGGATTGGACCATATGTTGTTACTAATGTTTTTCCTTATGGTGCAGTTGAAATTACTAGTATTAGAGACAACTCGGTTTCCAAGGTCAACGGCCTTAGATTGAAGCCATACTACGAGAACATCGCATATGTGAATGTGAATGAACTTTCATTTGAAGATTCACTCCCTCTGGAGGAGTAATGTGAAGCAAGAGCTAAGTCGGGCCGTCGACTTTAAAACAAGCCCTTAATGGGAGGCAACCCATAGGTTTTGTATTTTTTATCCTTTTACTTTTTATTTTCTTTTTGTTTTGTTTATTTATTTTTCTTGTTCCATATCATACTAGGATTTCCCACCTTGACTTTACTAGGACGATTCAATTACATTGAGGACAATGTAAGGTTTAAGTGTGGGGGAGTGGTTAACTATATTTAAAAAAAAACTGCATAAAACCTCCAACTTGTAGAGATTTTAGAGTCACTAGCATACTTCTAGGTATGTTTACATAGAGAATTCTGACCGACATAACTGAACTTGGAAGTGTTAGGGAACTACGTTCGAATTTTTTTCTTGTTAGAGTGTTAAATAAAGGATTTAACCATGCCGGTGATACAGATTAGGAGCATGGAGACATGCATTATTAGAGTTGCTGATCAATCATTAGTGGAGACTACCCATTTATATCATGCGAGGCACCGACCAGATTTTTTTTATAAATAACTAAAGAGCTTTCTTTTGAGTGTGTGTCACCGTACGTTAATTCCGGGTAGAATGGTGAGCTACCCAACTTCCCACCAATAGAAGCACTACTTTTTGATCTCTTGAGTGCTAATTTTGTCAATCATGAGGGTGACGTCTATATATGAAAGCCTCCTTCTTGTAGTTCGATTTGAAGTTAGCACCATTCTCTCTCTCGACAACAACGGGTCCATAGAAACACCATCATCATCAACAAGGGAGCGATATCAAAATCTATAAGGAAAGTTGAAAACGTTCAAGGTTTACAAGCAACGGTAATGAGCGGATTTTTACATATACATGTTGAAGACTTATTTACAAGAGCAAAGAAAATAAAAAGGTGAGAATTATTGAAGTTTATGATTCCGAGACGATACAAGTTGTGAAGAATCAAGCGGTAAAGTACTTTTCCCACGGCCATGGTTTGTTTTTATTTTCACTTTGTTTTGTATTTTATTTCTCTCTAAAAAAGTAAATTGAAAAAAAAGAAAAAAAAAGGATGACAAGAGAAAAATTTATCATTGTTTTTAATATTTATTTAATAAGCCGTGGGGAAGGAAAATCTATAAAAAAGTTTCAAGCGACAAGGATTTTGAGGAAGAAAGTTACAAATTGTCAAGGAATTACGAAGTTCTAGAGTTTATCATCAATAGTTGAAGCCGAAACCGAAGACCAAGAAGATAAAAACGAGGAGCGAAATACGTTTCTATTGGATGCCGTGAGAGTGGTGTTATCATCATTGCAATCAGATGCGAAGGTAAGTAAGTAATCTCATCCTCGATAATAGTGGTTGATTTCCTTTCTTAGAGATCGTCAGAAAAATGGTTTTTCAAAATGTTAAAATATGTGGTTTTTTAAAATATTTCGGAAGTTGTCATTCCCACCATTCAACGTGTTGCAGGATTTCTCTCTTCATTCCTACCTGCACACATGTGAGAACCATAAAAGTACGTCTTTTGAGTGCAATTTCATAAAACCCTTTTTGGTGAGGTTGAAGTCGAGGCGAAATGCTTATTGATCGCTCTCAAACACGCGTTCTCTCATTATGGTGTGGTTATTTCTCACTCAACATTTAAGAATGAGAATATGTTCTTTAGTATTTCTAACTTCTTAATACTAGCATGCATAAACTCTATGTCCTCATAACTCTTTGGATTCTTGTAAATTATGTATTTTACGCGTGTTTTGAGTTTTATAGGTACTTTGGAGTCATGCAGAAGAAAAGAAGAAGAAATCATCCAAATTGAGCGACCAGGGCAAACTAGTCATTTCATAGGCGAACACAATTCAGAGCCTGGTCAAGGTTAAGGGGCAACCCTGTTTGAAGGAGTATTAAATACAGATCGGCTAAGGATAAGGGGCTGGAAACTGGCTAGCCCTTATCAGAACTGACCACCTATTATAGGCACCCAAACTGGGTGGATCTTATCTAATGGGGTGTATGAATCCTTCCCAAATCATCCCTAAACCTTATATCAAGAGAAACATTTCTCTTGTTCATTTATTTTATCAGCTTCACCTGAAACTGAGAGAGGTGACAATGGAGGCGCAGCCAAAGCATAACTGAGAGACAAAATAATTGAGGATAAATGATGAGGGATCAATAACAGAAGAATTAATGGTTCGAAGTTGTTAAAGCTGGTGAGTTTCATGGGTTGGTGGTGCTATTGAAGGTGATTCAGGGTTTGAGAAGCAGATGGAATCGAAGATGAAATTGAGATGGGTTTCCTTCAGTGAAGATGATGAATCCAAATCGAACAAGAACTATAGTCAGAGATGATCATATTGAAGATGGGTATACTCGATTCGAGTTTGTGTTGATTGGAGAGAATGGCTGTTGTTGTTGATAGAAAGAAATGGATTTTTGCTGATGTTTATGGGTTCGAGTGAATGTAGACGATGGGGCTTGAAATTGAAGAAATAAAGAAATTAGGGTTTATCTCTGCAATTGAAGACCGACACTGTGATATGATGAAGATGGGTTTAAGCTCGAGTTGAAACCAGAGGACGAGATGACGTTCATAGCTCATGGAGAGGAGAAATCAGCCACGCCTGTTGCTGCAATCGATTAACAGAAAGAGTTAGGGTTTGATGTTGCCAAGAAATGGAATTTGTGATAAGTTGTTGCTGTAATTGAAGCTAATAGAAGAATGGGTTCGATTTGATTTACAGTGATGAGATGCAGCTGTTGTTGGTGGTAGTCTGAGAAGGAAATTTATTGAACTGAAATTGGGGTATTTTTTGCTGTTGAAGACTGGTGAAGGTTAAGACAGGGTGGTGATGTGCTGAGTTGATGGTGGTCGCAGGATGATGTTGATGGTGCAGCTGTGGCTAATTGAAGTTGTTGTGCTGATAAATTGCGAGAATGAATGATTCAATAGATGTATGCTAGGTTCTTAACAGGAGAAGACCAAAAAGAGGCCTGAACTTGGCCGTGAAATGTCCTGTAAACAGCCGAAACTCGACCGGCTTTCTGCTACGGCGAGTTAACTCGGTAGTCGGCAATGAAATGATTTGGGGAGTTGACTGCGAGTCCTATGATTGAACCATCCAACTCAGTTGAGTCAGAGCCAGTAAGATTGAGCTGACTCGGCTAATAAATTCATAAATCTTAATACGTTTAACTAAATTACATCTTGAGTGAGATACTACTAGGTGGTTTGGTAAATAGAATCTGGTAGTCGAGAACTTCCGTATCCGGTGGTACTAGGGATATAGGGGTTTAGCACTGAGCTAGATGCTTTACCTACGGTTGGTGATAATCTATGACTAATAAAAAGTGGAAAAGAACATAACTTGAATCATTATTTTGCAACGAAGAAGGATTCCTTGATCTAATCTCTCTTATTGATTTCAACATACACTTTTAATTGCTTTGTTTATTTTCTTTTGCTTTTCAAAACCAAAACCCCCCTTTTCGTGACAACTTTACAACTAAAAATCTCTTGCTCCTCGTGGGAACGAACTTGACTACACTATATTACTTGTTAATTAGGTGGAAAAACATTAATTAATTTGTTGTGGTTACGACACGCATCATCTTGAAAGTATTAGGATATGAGACATTACAAGTATTGCGAAGACTTGAAGAAGTGAAGAAGTAAGAAGCTACAACGACAACATCATCCTTCCACTTGAGGTTAGTGATATTTGACTTGAACTGTTTCATTCCCTAACATATCTTTCAAGTCGTGCATATTGAAAACAAAACTGCGAAGCATGAACACTCTAGATAGACATGGTATTAAGGACTACAATACGAGGTTTATTGCTTTACCATTACACTTTGTAGATAAGACATCGACATAATCGTTTAAATGCTATTGTGATTATGTATGGGTATGAGGTGAGGATTTCATCATAGGAAACAATGTTTTACATGTGTTTCAAGGAAGTAAATTTATGAACTTGTTTTGTGAATCGAAAGAAAATCGCCAGACGTTATTGGTATTGTTATTCATTGCATATCTTGTGAACAACCAATATGTGTGATTAGTATAACCGTTCATGACTTGTTTGTGTTCTTGGTAAAACTATTCACAAGGCCTGACTTATGTATTGGTATGACTTTTATTAGTGAAACCGATCTTAAGTAATCACCTGAGATGGTATGATCGAGTTTGTGATTTTGTGTAAGACCGACTGATTTTGTGTAAGACCGAATCTGGGTAAAGGGGAACCGATCCTAGTAAGAGGTGCAACACATCACAAAGGGGAATCGATCCTTGTACGAGGCGTAGCATTTTTAGCAGAAAGGGGAACCAATCCTATGGACATGTGCAACACGTTTTTAGGCAAAGGGGAACCGATCCTATGGACATATGCAACACATTCAAGTTATATACCATATATATGTGACAAACCGATCCTAGTACCTAGTCAACCGAATTTTGGAAAGCTAGTGAAACTATGCAAAATACTCACATGGAGGTAGAACCGAAACTTGTTTTTGTAGAACCGTTAAACCCGTGATTGGTGATTGAGTGTTTTTGATCAATCACATAGTTCTTGAAAGTCAGATGAACCAATTCTAAACTTGTTTGGAAGTATGGCAAATCGGTTTCAAGATTATAAGTATGAAAGAGGACTTACAGAGTAAGGATGTCAACATACTTTGAACATGTGCAATAACGCTTATCTTTAGTTGTTCAAAGTTATTCCTTAATAGCTAAAGGAAGAAAACCCCAGGATCAAAACATAAATAGGTTAAGAATCTTTTATTTAAGGTTTTTAATTTTATTTTAGGAAAAACAAGAATTAGTAATGTGCATTTACTAGTTAAAGATTTTCCAAAAAGATTTTCGGTCATTATTTTGGACAGAGCATTTCCAGGAATTATGGAAACCGAATTTGTAATATATTGCATATCTTGAGAATATTTTCGGTTTTGGAAATTCCTAGGTGTCCAAACTTCCTTGTCTATAAATACTTGAAGTTTTCATTTATAGCAAACTAATCCTTCGTGACAACAAACTTCCTCGGTTGTGTTGTTACTGGTGAAGCCACTATTCGTGGAGGAGAGTAACCTAATTAGGCGAAATCTCTTACGGTCGCTCAGTTTAAAGTCTTCTTTGGGATTGAGAAGCTCTATTAGTACTGTTGGTGGGAAACTAGATAATTGCGGTTTATCTTGTGTTTTCGATTTATTTAATTGACTAACGGTTGTTGAACTTTGATTGCACCTAGTTTGTTTATGCTTGAGAATCTTCTCTTCTGATATAAGATTCACTCAAACTAGATCGAAGTTTCGACAGGTATCTTTAGACTGTTGTTAGTGTTAAAGAAGATCTTGTGATAATCCATTGTTAATAGACTCCATTCTGTGCGTGATTGATCACAAGAAATTCAAGTTGTTGTGTGTAGGTGTTTATTGAAGATCTAAGAAGATTTGAAGACAAATAAGATATTGAAGATTTCTGATTTGGGGTTCATAATCTTTGGCGTGCACAATACTTGTTTCGGTATAAGAGGATCCAACTATGATCGGTTTATCCTTGTGGTAGATTGGATTGATTAGTTGTGTCGATCGGCATCAATATAATTCTTTATGATTAAAAGTATTGATTGCAAAATTTTAACAATTACCTTTGGTAGTTGAGAATAAGATAGATCTAAGAACCCGACGAATGATTTTATTGAGATAAACAGAAGAGCCTTTGTAGAACTCACATCACTTGGTTGAAGAGAGTTGCTACCAAACAGATTTGTTGTTCCTTTAGTGTTTAGAATACGAACCAAAGGAGTTGTTCCAAGTACGTGACTTATTCATAAGTTGGAGGCATGGGAATACAGACAGAACTAGGTGAACTATAGGTTTAGTTGCTTGGTTTCAACTATACGAAGTTGGTTTAATTTTTTGTAGCGGCTTAATCCTGAGAGTATTCAATTCTGGACAAGGTCCCGAGGTTTTTCTGCATTTTCGGTTTCCTCGTTAACAAAATCTTGCTGTGTCATTACTTTTATTTAGGCATTATAATTGTTTTATTATAATTAAAGTAAATTACACAAACGTTAATTCCTATTTACTTGATAAGCAATCCTATTGTGTTTGGTTAAGTCGGAACCTTTTTATTAAGTAAACATACTTCGTTGTTGTATTGTCTCGACCTCGTATCCATAGACGATCACACGAAGTGTGAACCGATTAGTTGTATTGTCTCGACTACGTCCATATAGAATCACTTTCGGAGAAAGGACTTATAGGTAGGAAAAGTTTTAGCTTGAGGTATATTTGGGTACCTCGCCTTTTCACCCCTTTTGTAGTCAGAATACTACAACAACAATATGATATGTTTATCCCCCTTAGTCAATGCTTTACTCTTTAGTTAGATATAACGTTTAACCACAATTTTCCTTTCATTAGTGATTGGAAATCACTTGTTTACTCCATATATTTCTCCCCCTTTTTGTCACCAAATGACAAAGGTTCGATCAAATAAAGGACAAACCGAAAGGATCTTACAAATTTAAAAGACTTGTAAACAACCGATAAGAGTTAAGCACGAAGGTTTCACATACCACTTTAGATAACCAATATTAAAACCGAAACTACAAGTAATTTAGTTTTAATATTTTATCAAGGAAACAATTTCCCGAAGCAATTTTCCCTAATAGTTTAACAAATCGACTAAGAAACTTAATTCCCTTGTTAAACCGATTGCGTATGTGCAATCGCTTGATTCGATAAGACCAAAATAAAGATCAGAATTAACTTTGTTTCTCTCATCAGGCTCTAATTATTCAGACAATAACTTAGACCTTTCTCTTTAACAAGACAAACACTAAGTTAGTTAACTAGTTTTTCTTGTCAAGGCATTCGATTAGACTTGAATAACCGAATCCTCCAATTTGATAAGTCTAACTAAGATCAGAATTAACTTAGTTTCTCTTATCCGGAATCAGTTTGGACTAAATAAATGATCCCCTATTTTGTTAAGCCATAAACAATACATACAAACCAAAATAAATTGACTTGCACAATTATTTCTTAATCAGAAGCAATTGAAACAATCATAGACATTATAGCACCGCAATTGCACCGGATTTCGTTAAGAAAAAACACTTGATACCCAACAATAAATAAGCCAAATAAATAACCGAATCCTCCAATTTGATACAAGCCAAATAAATAAACACAGTTTTTCTTAATCGGAAACAATTGAATCATACACACTCACATATCCATACACAATAATGGAACATATCAATTGTACTGAAATTTTGTTAAGCAAAAGAAAAATATATGCAATATAAACATGCTTTTCTTAAACATGAAAATGATTAACTAAAAAAATTCGTTACCTCAAATTCCGCAACCTCTTCTCCCCAGAAAGATATATCATTAAGCGCAAGTTCGAATAAGAACTATCCCCAAGTGTGTTGTCATACTCTCGCAAGAACAAAAGAACAACAACAAAAGTAACATTTACCTGAGAAAGGTTGAATCGGTTTTTAACTAATGCGTGCCAATAACAAAAGTTCAAAACCCGAAAAACATATGTTATGCTAAACATGACTCATGTAAACATAAATTGATTCAACATATTGTGAATTTTCATTTACGAATTTGAATAAGAACAACTTATGATCCTTTGATAAAGCCTACCAACATGGGATAGAACTTAATCCCGCTAATTAAAAAAGCCACAAAAACCATAAGGGTAACATCATATGATATTGAATATTAAGATTAATGAAAACCGAAATCAGACATCCCATAAACCGAATACACATAAAAAAAATATAAACATTCATTGACAGGCTATGTAATAGGTAACTATCACAAGAAAAATTATAAAATAATATTTTTCTTCATAAATAATGATAATTTTATTCAAAATAGACCTTATACAATAATTGAAGTAAATCAAAACATTGATGTCTATCAAATATCTTCATGATGTTGAGATCTCTTTAGCTTGATAGGAATAATTCTCTGAATTCCTTGAAGAGATCCTTGATCGCAAAATAATTCCTCAAACTTTAGTAAGTTAGGTTCTCCTTCGTTTACTCTCTTCAAAAGTAATTCTTGTTTCTTGACAAGATGATCTTGAACAAGTAAAGATTTTTCTAGAGAACGCTTCAACTTCAAAACCTCTAATTTTGTTTCTTGTGCCATTTTGTGAAACTCTTTCTCATAATCAATCATAGGATATGAGGGTTGATATGATTGCAAGAGGTGGTTCCAAATCCAATGGAGTTATAGAACCTAGAAGAATCACACGCCATTTTTCAGCATATCTTTCCGAAACCCTTGCATGATAATCTGTATTTTACATAATTCTTACTCCAGGGGCATATACAAGATTTTTCTTCTTCGAGAGACACAGATTACCGAAACATATATACCAATAGTTTCCAAAAACTTGGTAACCGATTATAGAAATAAAAAATATTCTTTTTTAATATAAAAGAACCAAAATTTTCAATATTAAAGGTTTTAAGAAAGTGCCTTCTTGTGAATATTTCCATAGATCCCGCAAGTTTTTTAGACTATTGTGCTATATACATTGAACTCATCAAACATAGTTTGAGCACTTCATGAGTCAGTGTATTCAAACAAGATACTAAGTATCTAGTTGAGACGGAATATTCTCTTCAAGAGTTGTAGAGAATCTTCCTTTATCTGTTCTCTTAGGGATCTTACTCCTCTTGTAAGAAAGACCAAACTTATCATAGAAACGACTATCATCAAGATATTTAGGTATTACCTTATGTAATGATGAGATGGAGAATTTTCCATATTCCTTTTTGTTTGATTCCATGGTCTTCTTTGGTATCCATTTCCATGAGTTCTTAGTATTTTGATCCTCTTTCCCTTTGTGATGAACTAATTTTGAGAACCCTTTTGAGAATTCTTGTGAGAATTCTTTGATCTAAGAAAATCAGACTTATGCATGATTTCTTTCGAAAATGGTCTCATGTTACAACCTTGACTAGAATTTGTTCTTCCATAGCTTGAACTAGGTGAATGTTGACAATTTCTTACAACATGACCTTTGATTCCACAACGAAAACATCGTATGTAATGATGCTTATGATGATGTGGAAGACTCTCATGTGAGTAGCTTATTTTACTATTCCCAGAGAAAACAAATACCCTTTTAGAAGATGAAAATTCCTTTCGAGAGCGTCCGATATCATCCTTCTTTCTTTTCGTGGAAAAGATCTGTAGATGGTGGATTTTCGACAAGGGTTAAAATCGTGAAACCATAATTATGCATGCTCCTGATCCAGCAATCAGATGAGTATTGAGGCTCATGTCTCTCATTGAAGTATGGAAGTTCATGCCACAAGAATCTCTGACTGAGAATACTGTCTCTCAGAGTATATGTAGATGTGTAGTCTCTCAGCTGAGGCAATGACACATTTCATGAATACTGAGCAATTTCAGTAATTACTTCTATATAGAATCGCAAGGTTGGACAGCTCCTAGATAGCATGCCTGCTAGTATAGAACAATAATGTCTTCAGGATGTAACAATGTTTTCCCTGACTATATAAATATGACGCTTCGACAAGATCATATCACCTGAATAATTAATGCTCCTAGACAATCGTACTAGTATAGAGTTATCAATTAATTATTCCAAAATTATTAGATTCATTAACTGAATCCCTAAAAAATATTCTACATTATTCATAATATTTCGTTACTTCAATTCATGGATCTTCCCAGCAGAATTCCACGGGTTAGTAATAAATATTCAATGTACGGGCGTCTGAGCCTCGAGTAAGCCCCGACCAAAATGGTGCACGTGTACTCAACAATAATGCACAAACGAACACCTGAATGCACGAACGAGCATTTCAAAACATGAAGGAACGATGAACCTATGCAAAATAGGATGAAAAATAATAATAATAAAATATTGGCAAAGGCACTAGGGGACTGGGCTCATCGGCCGGCCAGTCACGCCATGGCCAGTCCCACGCCCAATTTTATATTTTATCATATTTTATTATTTTTTCCTGATCTCATGAAAATCCCTTCATTTGAACAAATCTCCTTCGTCTCAAGGAAACTCCCTAATCTCATGGTGTTTCCTCATATCAAAGAAATAATAAGAATTAGGAAAGGTGTCGTGGGACCGGACTCACTATCCGGCCGGCCATGCCCTAACCGTGGCAGGTCCCACACCTCATGGTTCCTTATTATTTTGTTATTTCTCTCATCCCATGGAAATTCCTTAAAATTCATGAAATTTCCCTCAAGTCATGATAAATAATATAAAATTAGAGAAACTCGTGGGACCGGGCCCTAGCTGGTCGGTCATGCCCTAGCCGGTCCTACACGCCCCTTATTTTATTTTTATTATTTTTTATGTTTCCCTCATCTCATGGTAACTCCTTGATTTCAACAAACTCCTTGATTTTATGATATTTCCCTAAAATCATGAAAAATATCATAAATTAGGAAAAGTGCCTTAGGACCGGGCTCTTTGGCTGGACGGCCATGCCTTGGCCATAGACGGTCCCACACTTCATGATTCCTTCGTTATTTTATTATTTATTCCTTCATCTCATGAAGTTTTCCCGGTTTCAGCAAAAATCCCTGATTTCTTCATATTTTCTCAAAATGTTGCTCAAACGCACACCAGAAGATATCGAAACTCTCAGGACCGAGACACGGACATTATGGTGACGCGGGCATGTATCCTTGACCAACCAAGTCCGGCCCTAGGGCTTGCAAATAGCCGGTCCCACATGTTTTAATAATTTTGACCTAATTTTCTCAATTGCTCATATTGGGTCCAAACTCTTCTCAAACAACTGGGAGTTTGCTCAAACGACCATCAGCTGGTCCCACGACCACCACGATCCGGTCCCATGACCCCTTGGTGGGTCCCTCATCTCTCCATAATTAGTTTTTACTACCTAACGCTCACACGAGCATTATTTTAATAAATGATTAAACCAATATTTAATCATCCTTTCACCAACTGGTCTTCTGGAGACTTTGGTATTTTTATCATTTGAGCATCTGGGCGTTACATGGTCGACTCGTCATCCCATGTAGCCGGTCCCTCTTTCACTCTGTGGTTGATTTTCAATAAATCATCAATTGATCAAAAATCAGGGTTTCGAATCCAGAGCTCTGCAAAAACATAATTCTGAGCAGATTCAAACACTAATAATTTTACGTTGATCCCGTGATCAACACTTTAATAATTATGCGTCAACATCTTAAATTAACATTTTTGCTCGGACGAGCAACATTTGCTCAGATGAGCAATATTTGTTCAGCCCATGAATATTGGTTCAAGTATCCATATTCAATAATTCATCAAATGAGCAACATTTGCTCAGATGAGCAATATTTGCTCGGTCCATGAATATTAGTTCAACTATCAATGTTCAATACTTTCTCAGTCCATGAATATTGACTATCAATATTCAACAATTTATCAAACGAGCAACATTTGCTCATACGAGCAATATTTTCTCACTTTAACAATCTACATAATTATACCTTTGTCTCAACAGACATGTTCAATTCATGAGTCTCAGAACATTTGCAAATAACGTTCTACTCAGCAATACAAGGACTCATCGTCCCATAAAGTCAGCAACTGACTCCACAATCACGAGATGTCAATCGTGTCACATGGGGGATATTAATTAGGGTTTTGGTTTGGCGGTCTAGGCACGTGTGTTCATACACACGACGAGAATGTGAGCAAGTCGTGCAATCAGTTGGAGGAGTTAGCAAAGTAGTGGGTAGAAAATCAACCAAGTCTTCGCACGATGAGAAACTGGTTTTAACACAATTTCCACTTCCACACTCTTTGACTTCAGCAACTGTCACACTTCATGGGATCAAGGTGTTTACAATTCTGGCAACATAAATAAGTCTCTGAATCATGATTGAAAGAACAAGTCAATATCTCGTCAAAGCAGACAAACAAGAGATTAAGAACCCAACATTCAATCAATCAGAACTTATCTTATTTTCTTTACGAAGAAAATGCAACACACCTACAATCTTTGATCACCATTGATCTCACACATTTCCCAGCTTCCCTCCTACAGATCAACCCATCCTCTCTTGTGAACAAATTGACTCTGGAACGACCATTATCTTGGTTTAGGCCGGAGTCCTACAATTGATCTCTCGAACTTAAAGGACTCCCTTCTTGCAGTGCGTCTATGTGAGGTTAAGCATTTGCTCAGTTCAAGGAGTCTCCTCCGCACGGTCATCTCCTCGATTCCGTAAAAACCAGCAAATCATTTTTCCCCATTTACAGATTGACGAGCACAGCGGGAGGTTAATCTCTCGGTTGCAATCTCAAGCTTTCACAAGATGGTTGATCTTAGATCACGCACGATCGCAAACCCTAACACAAATGATGCTAGCACTTTCTGCTTCCAACAATAGCGGTGGTGTCACTCCTCATCAGACCGATACTGGAGCACATCCCCTGTTTGGTCGTCATCCTGAAGAAGTCAGAGAAAATCCGCCTACTATAGGCGATCTCATGAAGGTGCAAGAAACTCTTTCCAAGAATCAGACTGACATGGCTGCCACTCATAAGGAATTATTCAATTATCTCAAGACTCTTACAGACAAGATGTTAGAGAAAACCCAAGAAAAGGGAAAAAGAAAAGAAACCACTTCGGACGCTGAACCTGAAGTCACTCTGATCTATGAAGTAGAAGATGAAGAGATTCTTAAATACAAAACTGCAGAGCCAAATGAACCGTCCAGTTTCATCACCCGTGAAGACTTGGAGCGTCTCTTGGAAGATCGTGTAAAGGATAAAGCGTCTTCTTCTGTCCACCGTCACCAACCTCCATACCCTGCTGCTACACAAAGGATTCCTCTGCCAAAAGATTATGTTTCTCCAACGTTCACCCTTTATGATGGAACATGCAATGCTAGATAACATGTTTCTCGGTTTCTGGAAGCTTTAGGAGAACATGAACATAACCATGTTGTCAGCCTCAAGGAATTTTCAAAATCTTTGAATGGCAGGGCATACACCTGGTACAACAACATCGCACCGGGGACTATCAAAAGTTGGGGAGAAATGATTAATGCCTTCTACAGGAAATATTTATTCGTTTCAGAGAAAATCACTCTCTCTGACCTCGGAAGGATATTTGAAAGAAGCAACGAACATCCTAACAATTATTTGAAAAGGTTTAGGGTTCAATCTCTGTAATGTCACAATCCAAATGTTACGGAGCAGCAACTTGCGGACTTTTGCATCAATGGAATGATCCCGGTCTACAGAGATCTGCTGGAAAATCTACGCTTTCAGACCTTTTCAGAACTTCATGAAGCGGCTAAGAGGTCGACAACTACCGCACCCGCTTTACTAGAAAGGACCAAGGCTATAAAATATGAGGAACCGCGAGAGACTCGAAGTAAAATGAGTATGATCAACAAGCAGTAAAACCTCCAGCCTTCCACAAATGCTGTTGCGTAAAGGAACAAACGGAAAGCCGAACCATCCCAAGCCTCCATCTCCAGCTCCTCCAAAGGCGCCAAGAAAGGGTAATCAAACCCGGGATGTACAAGCTCCGGATCAGAATGCAGATCAAGAGGCACCTGACTTCCCATTTTCCACTGAAGAGGTGATCGAACTCCTGGATGTCTGGATTCAAGATGGTGCAATCAAGTTGCCATATGTCAAGAAAGAACCAACTGAAGAGGATATGGAAAGTCCTCGTTACTGCCGCTTCCACAGGTTCGTCAATCATCCCACAAGTGACTTCAGAGTTTTGAAACACATATTTCAGGGAAAAGGTTGAATCAGGAGAGCTTAACTTGGGGACTGAAGGAGTACACAGAGACCCCCTTCCAGTCAGAACTTTCAGTCTCTCTGAACCACCTGTCAAGGAAGCAGTTCAATCCTTAATTGAACATGCCTGTGAATTGTTGTACCTATCAAAGGATCAAAGGAAAGACAAGTTTGCTGCATTAAATCACATCGTGTCAGGAAAACGTTTAGTGAGACAAGAGATGCTCTCTAAGCCTTCAGTAACGGACAAAGAAATGTATGACTGGGGACTGCTCACCACAGTACATCTCAAAGGAAATGAATTCAGAAGAGTGTTCGTTGATGTTGGCACAACCATCAACATTATTCCTTTGAAAACTCTCAGAACCGCTGGCATTACTCGACAAGAAGCTACACATGCTCCCATGTCAATCAGAGATCACGAAGGGACACCCAGAGATGCATACAGCCACATCACTCTCAAGGTCAGAGAAAACTCGGTCTGCACTGAGACCAAGTTTTATATAATCCGGAAAATCCAGGATATGACATGATTCTTGGACGACCTTGGATTCATGCTGGAAAAGTGACTCTAATGCCTTCGATTGAAGAAAGCTCTGACTCGGAAGAAATAGAAGATACTCCGTCATTCGAGCATCTGGAAGAAGTTAAAGCCTTGGTGGAATTAGGACAGAAACCTGGAGAAAGTGCACACTCTTTCATCAAAAGGTTATGTACTCAGGAAAGTTTGATTCCCCTTCATGCACCTATACTACCAATAATTAATCATGTTTCCTTGGTCCGTGGACTTCTTCCCACTGACAACTCAGCTGTCGCAAAGTGCTATGAGTGGATAGTCTCACCACGACAATATTACACCAAATTGCTAAGTACAGAGCCTCTTCAAATTTATCATTATATCAAAAGATTTATTGCTGAAGACGTGGCTAAGCACGACAGACAGTACGCTGGATACTACCCTCTGCACGAGTGTCCATATGTGCCGCAGCCATGGAATCCCATCAGGCGAGGAATTCCGAATCAACAGAAGATATTCAAGGCACGGACAACCAAGCCTAACAAATTTTGCGAAGGAGATCTAGTTCTCAAAGCAACTCAGCGCAACCTTCACTCTGCAAGAAACTCTATTTGGGAAGGACCATTCATGGTTGCTAAGTCCATAAACGGAGGATACTACAGGTTGATCAACACAGATGGCATGACCCTGCCAGTGATCCAAAGGCGTTCGACGCTTGAAATTATTGGGCATTTGAGGTACTAGGCGGTTGAGCATTCATGATGTCTGGGATTTGGCATATAAGATTTTCTTTCATTGTATTTCAATTTATCCAAATCGTTTGCAATAATTGCATTCAGTATTTGAATTCAACAATTTATCGAAACTCAGTTCATTTTACTTAAAGAAAATCTCTATCAAATCCAAAAGAAAATCCTCAATCATCTACCAATCCAAAACCAATCAATAACAAAACCAAAATAAAACCTCATATCTCTCAGAAGTTCAGAAGATTATGAAAAGGAAATCAAATAAAGTCAGCAAAGAAAGACTTTCCCTCCTCTGCATCCTTCAAGATTTGCAAAGACGCCTTCTCCAGGTTCAGCGCCTCAGTCAGCTTAGCAATCTTGTCTTCCTTCTCCATCACAGCATCATTGGGAAAGGGTGTGTTATTCTCACACGAGTCCTTGATAACATTTATTTTCTTACGAAGCCACTTCACGTTGAAGCCAAGTCTTTCAGAATTCTTCAAGTTGAACTCCCAATCAAAGAGTGCATCTGGAGTCACAGTATTTCTGGCCCTAGCGCATATATCACTTACAACACGCAAGATGACACTTACTTGCATTGATAAAGCATAAGCACGTCCAGGATCTCTAATAACGATAATGTGACCAAACTTCCTCCATATCTTCTCGTACAAGCCTGCATATCCAATAGGAATGCTGAATCCACCAACTAGTTCATGATATGGGAGTGACGCATCAAATGGGGGATCAAAAGTAACTCCTGCACTTGGAAACCAAATGGGATCATAAACTACAACATAAAAGTAGTCCAACATCATCAAAATTCATCATTATTCAATCAAGACACGAAAAAATAGCGTGAAAGTCATGAAACACGTTTTGCGGCAAGCTCATCCGAAGAGATTTTACGCTTCCATGCACAAGACAACGAACTGGGAGCAATCTACAAGGAATATAAGGATGATTTATATACCATTCTATTCGTATAGAAGTTCTCTACAACATATCAAAATTTCATAACAATCCAATGAACGACCAAGGAAATGTGGTCAAAATATTGGACAACATACAGGCTGAAAAAGTTCTGAAAGTCTCATGGAAGTTTACTGGTTCGCATTTTTCAGGTCCTAAAAATGCTCAAAACTTAAAAATCTTCTTCACTAAAGCTTGGAAATTTTCCGGGCTTGAAGATACATATGCAGACCTTGAAAATCCGACTTCAGACGAAGGTTTTATGGCGTTTTTGCTAAAAGACTGAGTTCTGAATTTTCTGGTGACGTATATCGGCAAAGTTTTTCGTATATGCGCATGGATTCTCGTTCATTTATTCGTAAATCAACAATTTTATGCTTCTATGGATAAAATTCAAGATAAGTACTTACTTGGGTGGTTTCCGGAGTGTTCAAGGACCCTGGATTGCCCATATCAACATCAAGAGCACCATTGTTTTCATTCGGTTTTGAGCTTTGGGAATTTTCTTTATTGCCATTTTCTGCGGATGAGCGAACACCACCAGTACTCTCCACCTCCATGACGACATCCTCCTGGACATATTTTCAATAATTAACATTTTGTCTACAAAGCATCATAATTGAATATACAAAGAAATACTTACGACCTCTTCTTCACTCAAGCAAGAAACTGTTTGCCCAGCAGCAGAGAATTGAAGACCGTCAATACTTGATGGAGTAAAATTCTGTAACAAAGTAACAAACATTGGTTTTGCGATCCTAATTACATGGATGAGAAGAAGTTATGGTGAAAGAAATATCGATAACTCACCAAAGAAATCACTGGGGACTTTATGGTGTTAGGTAACATCTTATGATTCTTATTCCTGCCTTCTCCACCATGAATAGTTACTTCAGTTTCTGAGAGGTCTACATCGATACGAGGTCTTACGTTGCGACCGTCCTGTGGAAAATTTTGATGCAATAATCAAAACACAATTATCATAATCTTATGAAAATTAAACAAAGAATACTTACTTGTGAACATCCTAGAGATGTTTTCCGTTTATCACCACCAGGTAAATGCTTCAGTCTTGGTCGAGTAGCGATCATATCAGCAGAAGGAGGCTCCTTCACCAAAGGTTGATCGACCGACACGAAATCGAGTAAACGCCCAAGTTGTTGATCCCAAACGTTTATGTAACCTGGAGTAACATATGTAATTCGCTCGGAGTTATTTTAATTAGTCTAGAACCAATTCTTTAAGCAAGTCCGAGTATCGAATCCTTACTACCACAATTAAAACCACATCGGTTTTTTTGTCCTCGAGCAAATCTAATCTAGAAAATAAAATCATAACTCACTAGGTGGCCCTGATGTAGTTTTAAAGTGTGGTAAGAAAGGGATTTGGTTTAAGAAAATACTAAAAGAAAAAAGAAAAAAAACTAGACACAAATAGCTAAAATAGACCAAAAGATTGATATGATGATTTTGTATTCAAATAGGGTGAAAATCTAGGTTTCGAGATTCCACCGCTATTATATATACTAGAAAGTTAAATAATGTTCTAAACTTCTTCCAGAATCTCGAGACGATTATGACACAAAGTACGTCTCAGAAGATAAATCTTTTCGACCGATTATATATTTATTTTTTCAAAGAATTAATAATCTTCTTCACCATAGAATGCTAATCTCTAACATAGAATATAATAATCAATTATCAAGCATTATAGGACACATGAAGAAAATCATTATCGTTACAATCAAGAATAAGGACCATGGAAAAATGTTAGTATAGATAATAATTTAAAATACTTTAGCATACGTAATATGGTTTCCTCTCTAATCCTAAAAAATGATTTAGCTACTCATAAGTGAAAGAAACGACATATAAGAAATGATGGTATTTATTTTCATTCAATTCAAAAGAACTTACAGAAATAGCCGAGCTCTCCATTTCTTGTTTCCTCTCTTTCGATTACACGAGAATAATTAAGCAGAAAAACCAATATAAAATAAAATGAATTACAAGTTTTTCTTCACAAAATCTCAGCAGCGATCTACCCAAAACAATACAATCCCATGATGGTACTGACTCCCCCTTTTATATTCGTCTGCCTCCGTTACTTTCGGCTGATAGAAAATATGCATTAATCTTCACAATTTCTCATACAAGGCAACTTATTATTTTCTTGTTTAAATGACCTTGGACAGCAGACGTTATGCGTGTGATATAGGCATGCTTCCAGCCACTTTCTTCATGCCCATTGACTTCTCATTACTAAGTAAGGCAAGAATATAATTTGTCCCACACTTTTGCCTTATTTCTTTGCGTTGACAATGCATTTTGTGGCTCCCATTCACGTGTACATTTGCACTAGAACTCCATCGACCAAAAATGGAATTCATTTTTCCATGTGCCAACCACTAGTCCCCTGAAGATCCCCTCATTCACATGCTATCACTATATGGTAAGTCCAGCAATTAACTTTGTCTTCTTCCCATTTTAAGTTCATCTCACAAATGAAGTAATTATTGACCCCCACTTTAGTAGAAAATATGATATCGACATTCTTCCCATTCACAGTACCGAGATGCATTTTTAATAGATCTTAATTACACGTACAAATATGATTAGTACGTCCGTATTCTTGCTCTTGTTCTTCATTTCATCCTTCACTGCATTATGTGATCTTTAATTAATCCGGTAGGCCATAACTGATTACGAGCACCATAAATTTGCATGAGTCCATATCGTCCTCTCGGGTCATAGTAGCTCCAATTTTCCATTTATCGTAAAGAATTAAATTTCTACAGAACTCAAACAAAACCATCAAATTGTACAAAATAAAGAACTAAACAAATATAAATTAAGATGTAAAAATGACGTGTTTACACACTCAACAAATACCCCCAAACCTACATTTTGCTAGTCTCGAGCGAATCTTTCGGGAGGGTTTAACAGAGCTGTACCCGCAAAACCATTTACTCCAATCTGGTCACAAGTATTGTAAGAGCTATGTGGACATAAAATTTCTCAATCTATCACCAAATAATTAAAATGCTAGAGAAATCAAAGGTATCTGCTCTAAAGCTGGATAAAGAATAGGGGAGACACATCCGCTACACAGTTAGATAAAGAGATATCCGCTAGACAATTAGATAAACATTATGAGATGCATCCGCTTTACAGCTGGATAAGATTAGGAGAGAGATAAAGATGAGAAGGACGTCTGCTACACAGCTGGACAAATTACGTGTGATGAGGTGAACCAGTGCTAGAAAGATCTTGTGCCAGATGGAAAGCGGACTAACAGAGCAACCAATATGCATCTCTTCGACTCTCTCATAGTGCTCAGTAGAAACAACGTCTTCTTCGGCTTCAAATATTGATGATAAACTCTCAAACCTTGTAGAACCTTGACAATTAATTCTTCTCTTTAATTCTTCAATTTCTTGCTTGAAACTTAGATTTCTACTTCCCTATGGCCTTATTGAACAAAAAACAAAATTTAAATAAATATATATATATATATATATATATATATATATATATATATAAATATTTTATTTTAGTGGGAACCTCCATCACTAATTATTGCTCTAGGCATACCAAATCAAGAGAAAATATTGTCTCTAACAAACTTGATCACAACGTGGCGATCATTTGTCTTGGTAGCTATTGCTTCAACCCACTTAGACACATAGTCAACGGCTAATAAGATGTAAAAGTTACCATAGGAATTGACAAAGGGACCCATAAAATCTATACCCCACACATCAAATATTTCTATTATCAATATTTGATTAAGTGGCATCATATTACGTCGGGTCAACTTCCCTAACTTTTGACATCTCTCACAACTTTGACAAAATAGGTGGGAGTCTTTAAACAGGGTTGGCCAATAAAGACCAGATTGTAAAACCTTCGCAGCTATTTTCTTAGAACTAAAGTGACCCCCACAAGCTCCAGAGTGAAAAAAAGTCAGGACACTAGAAATTTCGTTGCCAGGAATACAACGACGGATGATCTGTTCGCGGCAGTACTTGAATAAGTATGGATCATCCCAGAAAAAGTATTTAACCTCAGAAAAGAACTTAAATCTATTCTGTTTAGACCAATGGTCAGGCATTTGACCAGTTACCAAATAATTAACAATGTCAGCAAACCAGGGTAACTCAGAAATGACAAATAATTGTTCATCGGGGAACGTATCATGGATTGGTATCTCATCATCTCTAGTCTCATTAAGGATACAGGATAAATGGTCAACTACTACATTTTCGGACCCTTTCTTATCACGAATATCTAGAGTAAATTCTTGGAACAATAATACCCATATGATCAATCGAGGTTTTGAGTCCTTCTTTGAGAGGAGATATTTGAGCGCAGCATGATCAGAATATACTATGACCTTATACCCTAGGAGATATAATCTAAATTTCTCCAAAGCAAAAACGATGGCTAACATTTCTTTTTCTGTGGTTGTGTAGTTGAAGTGGCATCGTTTAGGGTCCTACTAGCATAATAAATCACACTAGGTGCTTTATCACGTCGTTGGCCAAGGACAACACCAACCGCATAATCAGACACATCACACATAAGTTCGAATGGGATGTTCCAATCAGGTGGTTGGATGATAGGGGCAGAAGTCAACAATGATTTTAGCTTCTCAAAAGCTGCAACACAAGCTTCATCAAATATGAAGACAGTATCTTTAGCAAGTAGGTTCTACAGAGGTAAGGCAATCTTTCTAAAGTCTTTGATGAAACGTCGATAAAACCCAGCATGACCAAGGAAAGGTCTAACATCTGTTACATTCTTAGGTGGTCTTAATTTTAAAATTAGGTCAACCTTGGCTTTATCAACTTCTATTCCCTTAGAGGACACCACATGTCCTAACACTATTCCATATTTAACCATAAAATGACACTTTTCCCAGTTAAGGACTAAGTTCTTTTATTTACAATATTCTAGAACTAGTGTAAGGTGGTGCAAGCATTCATCGAAAGAGGATCCAAAAACCGAAAAATCGTTCATAAAGACCTCGAGAAATCGCTCAACCATGTCCGAAAAGATACTTAGCATGCAACGTTGGAATGTTGCGGGTGCATTGCACAACCCAAAAGGCATACGCCTATAAGCAAAAGTACCAAATGGATATGTGAAGGTTATTTTCTCTTGGTCCTCCGGGGCTATGGGGATTTGGTTGTAACCAGAATATCCATCTAGGAAATAATAATAGCTATGGCCAGCTAATCTTTCTAACATCTGGGCGATGAATGGTAAAGGAAAGTGGTCTTTCCTAGAGGTTGAGTTCATCTTACGGTAGTCTATACATACTCTCCACCTGGTGGTAACACGAGTAGGGATAAGTTCATTGTTCTCATTCACAACATCCATAATCCCAGACTTCTTTGTGACAACCTGGACAGGGCTGACCCATTTACTATCAAATATGGGGTATATGATACCTGTATCTACCAATTTGAGCACCTTAGTGCAAACAACTTCCTTCATATTAGGATTCAAACGTCTCTGCATTTCTCTTGAGGTTTTGGCACCTTTGTCTAGGTAGATATGTTGCACACAATCAGCAGGACTAATTCCTTTCAAATATGCTATAGTCCACCCTATTGCAGTCTTGTGCTCACGGAGAACACTAACTAGTTTACTTTCCTGATCGGGCTCTAAGTCAGGAGTAATTATGGCAGAAAGAGTATTATCATTACCAAGAAATACATATTTCAGTGTATCTGGTAGAGGTTTTAATTCAAGGGTGGGTGCCTTAACTGATGATGGGAGGGGTTTATCTATGGTAGGTAGAAGAGGTTCTGGTTTACGCTTCCATTTTCCATAATTCATTACTGGCGCAGAATCTAACAACGCATTAACTTCTTCAAAATGACTATCCTCATCATAGTAGGCTCCAAAGTGGGCCAAGCACGCCTATAAAGGATCACTAACACTTTTAATGGTAAAGGTATTCTAGACTAGAGAATCAATCATGCATATGGACTCATAGTGTTCAGGGTCCGGTGGGGCTTGTAACGCCTTAAAAACGTTCACCGAGATTTTCTGATTCCTAAAGGAAAATTCTACTAGGCCAGTTTGACAATGTATGACTGCATTTGCAGTGGCTAGTAACGGACGATCTAGGATAATTGAGATATTTATATCTTGACTAGAGACAGGTTGAGTGTCTAAAATCACAAAGTCAACTGGATAGATAAAGTTTTTTACCTGAACCAAAACGTCTTCAATAATTCCACGTGGGATTTTGACTGACCTATCGGCTAACTGTAGTGTTATCCTAGTTGGTTTCATCTCCCCTAGTCCAAGTTGTTCATATACCGAGAAAGGTAAAAGATTCACACTATACCCAAGATCTAATAGAGTATTTTCTATGGTTTGTTTACCTATGACACATGTGACAGTAGGACAACTAAGATCTTTAAATTTGACTGGGTACTTTTGTGAGATTATGGAACTAACTTGTTGGGTCAAAAAGGCCTTTTTATGGACACTAGAGTCTCTCTTGACAGTGCACTTCTCTTTTAGGAACTGGGCCATAGCCGGTTCATGTTTAATTGCATCTAACAAGGGCAGGTTGATCTTAACTTTCTTAAAGATGTCTAGGATTTCAACATATGTACTAGGATTTTTCTTAGCGAGTCTCTGAAGAAATGGTGGAGGTGGTATGTACACTCTATCAGGAATATCTTCCTCACTTGGAATCTTAGCACTCTCAGGCCCATTAGGGTCTTTAGACAAAGTTTGGTCAACTTCAGTCTCATTTTCAGTTGAACTACTATCCTTGGGTGGGTCTACCTAATTCTCTAGAGTTTTACCACTCCTAAAGGTGATAACTTCTTTGACAGGCTCATTGTGGTTATAACTACCTGATCTATTACCCTAGTTAACTCCTTTAGGGTTTAGAGTCGTTTGGCTAGGAAATGTCCCGTCATCCTTATCATTTATCCGGTTCGAAAGTTGACTTATTTAAGTCTCTAAGTTTGCTATAGGTCGGTTGCTATTTTGTTGGTTACGCTGACACAACAAGATAAAATCATCGAATTTTTCGTTACTCTGGTGTTTGAGGGTGAAAACAGTTTCTGCTGGTTTCGGTAATTTCGTGTGATGTGGGTGAGAAACAAGTCTAATCCATAAACAATGTACTGCAAGGGAGTACTTTAGGTTCGAGAGATCAATCTGCACAAGTCCGGCCTAAACCAAGAAATGTCCGTTCCAGACTTGCTTCGGTCACAAAGTGGAGGAGAAAGGTTGGTTTTAGGGAGGGAAGCGAAGAGAGTGTTGAGACCAAAATAGTTGATTCTGGAAGAGTAGTTGTTTTGACTTGTATCAGAAAGCGTAAGCTAACAGATGGGAAAGCTAACATGTGATTTCTGAGTGTTGTATGCTCCTGACAAAAACTTGTTTTCGGTGGAAATAGGTAATGCCTATTTATACAAGTCGAAGTGAAACGTACTCTGGTCTCATTAAGAAATGGAAAACGGGTGAGTAAATGGGATGAGGTGGTAACCGGTAACGCTTGGAATTGATGTTCCATAAAAAAAAGTGTTTCACCATTACTCCCTGTATTTACTAACCGCCTCATCCTTATGACACTTTCTTATAACGGGTGTAGTGTACGCCGCACGCTGTAAACCGCTAAACCAATACCCAATGAGCATCCCCCAGTTTGTGACATGCGTTGATGTCTCGAGTGTTTTCGTGGAAAACATGTAGCACGTTGTTGTTGTCTGGAAAGTTGAGCTTGGGAGACTTGCCGGCTCGGTGGTGACCTTCGACGGTCGAGATTTTGCATCTTAAGAGGAAAGGTAGCCGTTGATTATTGCAACCCTTCGTTTGGTAGCCAGTGGCATGAAAGAATGATCAGTATGGATTTAATATGTCCTAGTTTAGGCGCGGCCAAAAGTTAGGGGTTTGGCTTTGTTTAGGCGTGACCAAACTAGGGCCAAAGGTTGCCATGCGTTAGCTGGCAACCTTGGACGGCTAAGATCTGCACCTTAGATGAAAAAGTGGTCGTTGATTGTTGCATGCATTCATTTTGGTAGCCGCATAGGAAAGGCCGGTATGGCATGGCCAACACTAGGGTTTTGGGACAAAGGTTACCATGCGTTGTTTGGCAACCTTGGAAGGCTAGGATTCGCATCTAGGATGGAAGGGTGTCCGTTGATCGTCGCACACCTTCGTTTTGGTAGCCGCATAGGGAAGGACGGCATAGTATGGCGTGGCAAGGTGATTGGCATGCCATTGGAACATGTGGCATGGAATTCCTTGGCGCGGTTTGGCATGGACAAAACTAGAGTTCTGGGCCAAAGGTTACCATGCGTGGTTTCGCGACCTTGGAAGGCTAGGATTTGCATCTAGGATGGAAGGGTGGCCGTTGATCGTCGCACGCCTTCATTTTGGTAGCCGCGTAGGGAAGGCCGACATGGTATGGCGTGGCAAGGTGGTTGGCATTCCATTGGCACATGTGGCATGGCATGCCTTGGCGCGGTTTGGCGTGGCCAAAACTAGGGTTTTGGGCCAAAGGTTACCATGCGTTGTTTGGCGACCTTGGACGGCTAGGATTTGCATCTAGGATGGAAGGGTGGTCGTTGATCGTCGCATGCCTTCGTTTTAGTAGCCGCATAGGGAAGGCCAGTATGGTGGGGCCAAGGAAATTGGCGCGGATGGCTTGGCATAGTGGGGCCAAGAGTTTGGCACTGACGGTTTGGCATGGTGGGCCCAAGGCAAGGTGCGGTTGGATTGGCATGGTGGGTCCAAGGGTTTGGCAGGCCATTGGTGCATGGTGCGGCTAGCATGGTTGGGGCCAAGGTAAGGTGCGTTTGGCTTGGCATGGTGGGGCCAAGGGTTTGGCATGCCATTGGCGCATGGTGCGGCTAGAATGGTTTGCCATTGGCACAGTGGTGCGGCTCGCATGGTTGGCATGCCTTGGCGCGGAGATGTGGCTGGCATGATTTTTTATTGGCACAATGGTGCGGCTGGCATTGTTGGCTTGCCTTGGCGCGGAGATGTGGCTGGCATGGTTGGCATGCCTTGGCGCGGAGATGTGGTTGGCATGGTTTGCCATTGGCACAGTGGTGCGGCTGGCATTGTTGGCATGCCTTGGCGCGGAGATGTGGATGGCATGGTTTGCCATTGGCAAAGTGGTGTGGCTGGCATGGTTGGCATGCCTTGGCACTATAGCATGAGAATTAGGATTTGGCATAGATGATGTCGGCCGACGGCCAATGTTAAGGGTTCCGCCATGGAACATAACACATTAAAAAAAAAGGTACCCTGGTAATTCTTACGTAGGCATGCTGATCGATTCTATAAATGTGCTAATGGTTATAGTGACGTCATGTCAGATGTGCGGTTTTACGATTTTAACCCTAAGCTAAAAACCACATCAACATTAAGTCCCCTGCATAGCTCGGAACAGAAGCGTCGTTGCGATGTAAGCATAAGATGGTGACAGGATAGGACAAAAATTGAAACAACAAGTCGTGAAAAGATGGTCAGGAAGGTCCGACTAACCTTTTTCGAGAGGTAAAGAGAGTTTGTGCTTCCCGTGTTGGCGGCCTTGCATAAATTGTACTGGTGGTGCAGACCGTGGAGTGGTGAGATGAAAATCGTCGTCTTAGTCTGGCCGTGCATCACCTTGGATGGGTTAGGGAACATCGTGACACTGGCTTGGAGAGTTTGTTGGTGTTGGCGCGGCAAGTCATGGCACGGCATGATGGTGCAAGGAATGACGCGGTTTGGCGAGGCAAGCATAGCGCGGACGGTAGTGCAAGGCATGACATGGTTTGGTGAGGCAAATCATGCGCGGATGGCTTGGCCCAGTAGTGGCTTGTCTTTGCGGGCATGGTTTTCTCTTTTCTTTACGTGACTCGCATAGGAAGTTATTTACTTATTCAAAACCCCGCAAGTATTTTTTTCGTAGAAAGGGGGCGTTATTCCTTCTCTTCATGTCACCTTGTCGTTTTTTTTTTCTTTCCAAGTCTCGGTGCTGGCGGCAGAGAAGTAACAATGCGGGAAAGCATGTCTTAAATATGTACTTCCATGTTTTCTCACCAAACCCTAATTTACCTCACGTGGCTATGCATTCCCTTATGTTCGCTAGTAGAAAACGGTTTTATTAGAATATGATATCACGCCTCAATCCGCGGCTGGTAGGAGGCTTTCCTTTTAGGGACCTCATCGCTCTGCTGGTTATAAGAGATGATCTTGAATCCTTCATTTGCACAGCTCGTGCTGAAATCGTGTTTATCCTCTATTCTTTCTCTGGTTTTGTAGCGCATAATGGGATCTTCCAATGACAGACATGTCTCCAATTTTTCGAGGAGAAACTTTGGAATCGACGAAAATCAGTCTTCTTCTCATGGGGAGGCGTTGAATAGAATTGAATCTCCGTTTTGTGAAGCTGGCGAAATCATTCGGGACATACCTTTGGAGAAAGAACGGGAAGGCGGTGAAGCATCCCAGTGCGTTTGGAGGATTTTGTGCAACAAAACCTCTTCACGGACCACTGTTAGGGCGGGACAGTTTGATTCTCAGTTGAAACGGAGGAAGACCGAGATTGTGAAACTTTTAGGGGAAAACCAACGTAGCTCCCCTGTCCAGGATGGTGTCATAACCCTTGATTCTGATGAATCGGGAAATCTCCTCGAAAGGTCGCTGAGAAAACTTCCGAGGAATATGATAATGTTACGGTTGATGAAACTGAAACAACTTTGGAGAAGACGACGAAACTGTTATCGGTGGCATTGGAGAAGTCGTGATGGCATATGTTAGGTTGGTTGCCGAGGCGGATGTCGGTGAAAAGACGGATGATGTTGCTGCTGAGACGACTTCCGGGTGGGATGTTGAGGCTGCTATTGCTGATGTGGCTTCCGGATGGAACCTTTGCTTCCCAAAAGATTGTTGGGGAAAGTTTTTGAAAAAAGCTCTAACCGAGGCATTGGCAATTCACATATTAGCTTTCTATGACTAGCTTCTTCTTCTTCATTGTTTCTATTCGTCGCTTAGTTGTCCTGATGTTTTGAAGACTTTTTTTTTTACCTTCCTTGTATTCGCGACGAAGTTAGGGTTTCTTCAATTAGTATCCCGCTTTCGGTTTCTATCTTCGAATAAAACTTCTCATTTTTTTTTTTGAAAGACCCAAGCCTTCTCTTAGAATGGGTTGGTGTTTCTGGTTGTGATTGGATGGTTAATGGATTCTCAATGATTTGGGATTTGCTTGGTATATTTTTCTGAGATTTGTAAAACTTATTCGGAAAGAAATGTATGCCTTTTGAATAAAAACGAAACCCTAAAGAAGAATACAAACGGTGCATTCATCTTGGGGAAATACAGATATCAAGCGGGAGGAGAAATTTCTGAAGAAATACTAAAGGGAGAGTGCTAGAAGAGGGTAGTACAGCGTTTTAGGGATTGAAAAGCTTGAGTCATCGCGAGTGAACTATCACACCTCCCAGCTTGTCTGTGTTCATGAGCTTGCAGTAACCTCCCAAAAGGACGTCTGCCACCAGATATGGCTCGTCTTCTTTTTCCTTGGGTGAATCGGTCCGAACAGCTATCTTTACCATCATATTCCCAAATTGAAAAGAGTTCGCTTTGACCACCATATCTCCGATTTGAAACGAGTTCGGGTGTTGTGTAACCGTTTGAATCTTGGTCTCGTCAGTTTCGATGGCAGCTTCCAAATTCTTTGCAAAGCGTTTGAATGGCCCAGTGTGATAATAATTTTGATTGTTGTTGTAGTAATGAGGTTCAAACTCTCGGACTTGTGAAGATTAAATTTAAAGATTTAATAAAATTATATACAAAAATATTAACAAAGTGGGCGAGAGGTAACCAAGAAACTAGATTCCACTATTACACATGAATGATGTCAAATATTTCATAACTCTAATTATCCTTTTAATCCTTTATTTCTTAATCCACAAATAATCAAACATATTCTCAAAAATTAATTGTATCCCTTACGCGTAGATTATCTAACCAAAGCATGACCTATCTAATTGAATCACAACTAATGAAGAAAATTATGTAAACTTTTAAGAACTCTGCAAAAGCAGTGATTGAGTGAATTATAATTAAATATTAGAGAAAATGAAATAGTTACCCATTGTTTATGTGTGAATAGATTCATCCATTACCTTGGTTATGAGAGAATTAGCCGCTCATCATGTTGGAAACACGCTCAAAAGTTGATTTCATTTATGCTCAAAGGGTTACAAATGATGAATAAGGGAGAATTATAATAAAAATCGGGTTTGCAATGCTTATAACTATTGCAAAAGCCGTTACAAAGAGCCGTTACTGTACTGTTGCGTTTTTTAAGTCTGTCTCTGATCTGCGGCCAGCAGTATGAGTCGATGACACTGTTTAAAAACGACGGTTGTGGCGAGTCTGTTCTTCGTGTTCTTCAGTGTTCTTCAATGGCAGCAGCTGCAGCAGGTGGTCTCTCTGCAAATTCGATTTTTTTTGACTCTGTGGTGCTCTAAACTTCTCCCAATCTCTCCCTCTCCCTTCTCTATGATCCCCTCACCCTATATATACTCAACAGCAGCAAAATATCACGCCATAACTCTCACAAATTTTCATTAAACTCGGCAGTGAAGAAAAATATTCTAGGAATATTTTCTTCCCTATTTTAGCTTCTCACGTGTTTCTACAGCTGCAAAATCTCCTCATTTATCTTCTTCACGGTCCAGAGTGTTGCTAGAGTCATCATACACGAGCAGAACACACATAAATCTTCCAAAACCCGTGAACTATTCTTCTCATGCACGGGCTGCCCTGATTCCTTGTCACGGATTTTCCAGCAAAATTTGATCGAAACAAACACCCATACCAGCTCTTTTATGACATATCACAACTACCCATGAATTTTCAGCCCTTTAGTCCACCTAGAACATCTTCAAATTTCGATCGAAACATTCTCAGAGAGCTGCCACATTTTTCCCGCCAATTTTTAAGTTTCAAATGAAGAAGACGGTGTCCCCCTAACCAGCTGTGGGGTGCGAATAGCAGCTGCCTTTTTGGGGGTGCCCCTTAGCCAAATCTGGGCTCCGTATAACAAGTGTCCTCCGGGGGTGTTCCGAGTGATTTTTCGAGCCGATTTTTCCAACAATATTTATTTTCCAAAAATACCTAAAAATACACAAAACACCATAATAAGGACGAAAACGAGTACCAACAATACGAAACATTGAGGACAAGTTAGACACATAAATGCGTCTATCACAGTGCCCCACTCACATCTCTTGACAGCGTCCGCGCCAGTAATCGCGATGAGTCCCCATGACGGAATAGGGGAAGAAATGACTGGTTGTAGAGAAGATCGTTCGGCCAAACTTACTTGCGTTTAGAATCTATGAGTTAGCGCCAACATGTTATCTCCAGGTGTCCGGGTTCTATCGGTAACTCGCCGATGCGGTAGCAAGTGGGACGGTTTGTTGGAGATTCTTTCGGGCGTTGACATCGGTAGAGGGGATGTTCCAAATTTCGCATTGTTGTCGAGTACCCACAAGTGCCCCAATATCATGTCGTAACCCAGTTCTTTGATAATGTGGAATTTGTTATGCGTTATAACATCTCCTATCTTGATCTCGAGGTTAATGTAGCCATGCACGTAACAATGTTGAAGTCAGAGGCCGTGTCGATTAGCGTGTTGTCGAATTCAATACCTCTTAAATAGGACGTGGTCAGCAGTCCCCAGTTGTCCTTTTCGATTCCGCTCGCTGAGAGAGCTCAGGCTCTTGAAGTGGCTTCCGTGGAGGGAAAAAGCCGTTTTCCCGACACGACATGATTGAGAGACGTGAAGATATATTGGCGCTGCACCTTGGAAAGGTAGCGAATTTCACATACGTGTTGCATCATGGATCGCACAGTCTCATGCACGGAGTCCCCAGAGACTCCGCAATTCCTCACCGGAAGTGGTCCTCGATGTACTCCCTCGTTTCCTAGTTGAAGTTCCCCTGCTTCTATCTTTTCTTTGAAGATATGCTCCAGTCTGTTGCAATCACTGGTTGGGTGGTGAACAAATCTGTGGTAGTGGCAGTATTTGGGGTTTGCCATATCGGCCTCAGTCGGTGGGTGTCTGAGAGATGGTAGTCTGATAACATCATCTTAAATCCATGCTTCTAAGAGATCGATCACCTCCTCAATAGGAAACGGTAAATCCAAGGTATTTCCTTCAGCTTCGTGATGACGGATGTGAGCTTTAGCGGCGGCCTTCTGTGGCGGAGTTGCTCGTCGTGCTGGTGCTTCGCGTTTAGGCTGCTGGTCTGCAGTTGGGGCCTTCCTTTTTCCTCCTTCGTTTACTACGCTCACCGAGGACGGACCAGAATTTTACTGTTTGTTGATGAGACATCTATTCCCGTGAGTTTCGCGTACATCTTCGACTCTGGTTGGTCTAGCTCCTTCTAATAATGCTGGTGTTGTCGTTGCTGATCACCTGACAGCCTCATGGAGCTCAGAGAATATCTGGAAACGCATGTTCTCTAGCAAGGCGCGGTAAATGGGAGCCATACCGTTGATGCATGAATTTTCCAGTTGTTGCTCGGTCACGTTTGGGTCATGATAGTATAGTGCTTGAACCCTGAATCTCTTAACAAAATCATTTGGATGTTCGTTGTCCCGTTGGTACGTCCTTCCTAGGTCCGATAAGGTAACTTGTTCAGACACAAATAAGTACTTCTTGTAAAATACAGTAACCATGCCACCCCAGTTGGGGATGCTGTTTGGCGCGATGCTGTTGTACCATGTGAACGCTCTTCTGGTAAGCGATTTCAGAAACTCCCTCAGACGAAGAACGTGATTGTATTCATGTTCGCCTAGGGACTCCAAGAAGCGAGAGACATGATCACGTGCACTTCTGGTGCCATCGTACAGGGTGAACTGAGGAGAGGAGTATCCTCTTGGAAGAGGAATTCTTTGTATTTCAGGTGTGTAAGGAAGTTGATGCTGATGCATGTCTATTTCATCATTCTTGATTCAATTCCGGAGAAGTTGTTCCAGATCCTATCGTGTGACAAAATTGGACGGATGGCTTCTTTCCAATGGGGTTCTGGCACAAATCTCCTCGTCAGCGGAGACGCGTTCTGTCGAGGTGCTAGCGTTGGGGGTGTTGGAGGCGTTTCTAATCGGCTATGGAGGGCGTGAATCACGCGGCAGCCGCTCTTTCAGGGCTTTGAGAAAGACGAGTACTTCTTTCTGTGTCGAAACCATATCCTTCTGGGCTCTAGCGGTAATCACCTGCTGTTCAATCAAATCAGTGATGGTGATATAGGGTCGGCTTCCTCTGGTTCCTCCGGTTTCTCGTCATGTTGGTGGGGTATTTGGAGTCTTAGTGGAGGTTGGAGGTGCCATGTTTGACGAAGCGTTAGGAGCGGTAGCGGCAGCTCTGGCCCTGGTGACTGGTGGCGTAACGCCTGAAGGAGCGCTTTCAGTACTGCCAGAATTAGCAAGTTGCGCAGGGACATTAGAGGCGGCAGCGGCTCTGGCCCTGGTGATCGGCGGTGTTACACCTGAAGGAGTGATTTCGGTGTTACTGGGGTCAGTAGGTGGCGTAGTGATGTTGTTGGAAGTAGCGTTAACACCAGGGACAAATTATGCGTTGGTGTTCTTGGCAGCTGATCCAGATCTGAGTTCCACCATGTTGGAGTTGGAAGTTAAAGGTGATATCAGAAATTTGGAAATCGATATTGCAACCGAGAGATTGATCTCCTACTGTGGTTGCCAATTGTTTGAGGATGAAAACAATTTCTGCTGGTTTCGGTAATTTCGTGTGATGTGGGTGAGAAACAAGTCTAAACCCTAAACAATGTATTGCAAGGGAATACTTTAGGTTCGAGAGATCAATCTGTACAAGTCCGGCCTAAACCAAGAAATAGCCGTTCCAGACTTGCTTCGGTCACAAAGTGGAGGAGAAGGGTTGGTTTTGGGGAGGGAAGCGAAGAGAGTGTTGAGACCAGAATAGTTAATTCTAGAAGAGTAGTTGTTTTGACTTGTATCAAAAAGCGTAAGCTAAAAGATTGGAAAGATAGCAGGTGATTCCTGAGTGTTGTATGCTCCTGACCAAAACTTATTTTCAGTGGAAATAGGTAATGCCTATTTACACAAGTCAAAGTGAAACGTACTCTGGTCTCATTAAGAAATGGAAAACGGGTGAGTAAATGGGAGGATGTGGTAACCGGTAACGCCTGTAATTGATGTTCCATAAAAGAAATCATTTCACCATTACTCCCTGTATTTACTAACCGCCTCATCCTTATGACACTTTCTTATAACGGGCGTAGTGTACGCCGCATGCTGTAAACCGCCAAACCAATACCCAATAAGAATCCCCCAGTATGTGACATGTGTTGATGTCTCGAGTTTTTTCGTGGAAAACATGTAGCACGTTGTTGTTGTCTGGCAAGTTGAGCTTGGGAGACTTGTCGGCTCGGTGGTGACCTTCGACGGTCGATATTTTGCATCTTAAGAGGAAAGGTAGCCGTTGATTATTGAAACCGTTCGTTTGGTAGCCAGTAGCATGAAAGCATGATCAGTATGGCTTTAATATGGCCTAGTTTAGGCGCGACCAAGAGTTAGGGTTTTGGCTTTGTTTAGGCGCGACCAAACTTGGGCCAAAGGTTGTCATGCGTTAGCTGGTAACCTTGGACGGCTAAGATCTACACCTTAGATGAAAAAATGGTCGTTGATTGTTGCAGGCCTTCGTTATGGTGGCCGCATAGAGAAGGCCGGTATGGCGTGGCCAAAACTAGGGTTTTGGGCCAAAGATTACCATGTGTTGTTTGGCAACCTTGGACGGCTAGGATTCGCATCTAGGATGGAAGGGTGGCCGTTGATCGTCGCACGCCTTCGTTTTGGTAGCCGCATAGAGAAGGCCGGCATGGTATGGCGCGGCAAGGTGGTTGGCATGCCATGCCTTAGCGCGGTTTGGCGTGGCCAAAACTAGATTTTTGGGCCAAAGGTTACCATGCGTGGTTTGGTGACCTTGGACGGCTAGGATTTGCATCTAGGATCGAAGGGTGGTCGTTGATCGTCGTACGCCTTCGTTTTGGTAGCCATGTAGGGAAGGCCGGGTTGGTATGGCGCGGCAAGGTGGTTGGAATGCCATTGACACATGTGGCATGGCATGCCTTGGCGCGGTTTGGCGTGGCCAAAACTAAGGTTTTGGGCCAAAGGTTACCATGCGCTGTTTGGCGACCTTGAAAGGCTAGGATTTGCATCTAGGATGGAAGGGTGGTCGTTGATCATCGCACGCGTTTGTTTTGGTAGCCGCATAGGGAAGGCCGGCATGGTATGGTGCGACAAGGTGGTTGGCATGCCATTGGCACATGTGGCATGGCGTGCCTTGGCACGGTTTGGCGTGGCCAAAACTAGAGTTTTGGGCCAAAGGTCACTATGTGTAGTTTGGCGACCTTGGACTGGTAGGATTTGCATCTTGGATGGAAGGGTGGTCGTTGATCGTCACACGCCTTCGTTTTGGTAGCCGGGTAGGGAAGGCCGGCATGGTATGGCGCGACAAGGTGGTTGGCATGCCATTGGCACATGTGGAATGGCATGCCTTGGCGCGGTTTGGCGTGGCCAAAACTAGGGTTTTGGGACAAAGGTTACCATGCGTTGTTTGGAGACCTTGGCAGGCTAGGATTTGCATCTAGGATGGAAGGGTGGCCGTTGATCGTCGCACGCCTTCGTTTTGGTAGCCGCATAGGGTAGGCCAGCATGGTGGGGCCAAGGGTTTGGCATGCCATTGGCGCATGGTGCGGATAGCATGGTTGGGGCCAAGGTAAGGTGTGGTTGGCTTGGCATGGTGGGGCCAAGGGTTTGGTATGCCATTGGTGCATGGTACGGCTAGCATGGTTTGTCATTGGCACAGTGGTGCGGCTGGCATGGTTGGCATGCCTTGGCGCGGAGATGTGGCTGGCATGGTTTTTCATTGGCACAGTGGTGCGGTTGGCATGCCTTGGCGCGGAGATGTGGCTGGCATGGTTTTCCATTGGCACAGTGGTGCGGCTGGCATGGTTGGCATGCCTTGGCGCGGAGATGTGGCTGGCATGGTTTGCCATTGGCACAGTGGTGCGGCTGGCATGGTTGGCATGCCTTGGGGCGGAGATGTGGCTGGCATGGTTTTCCATTGGAAAAGTGGTACGGCTGGCATGGTTGGCATGCTTTGGCACGGTAGCATGATAATTAGGGTTTGGCATAGATGATGTCGGTCAATGTTAAGGGTTCTGCCGTGGAACATGACACATAAAAAAAGGTACTGGTAATTCTTACGCAGGCATGCTGATCGATTCAATAAATGTGCTAATGGTCAAATTGACGTCATGTCAGATGTGCGGTTTTACGATTTTAACCCTAAGCTAAAAACCACCATCAACATCTGGACAACACTTTGGGACAAAAGTTTCATAGATTCCTCTAAAGTCATCATCTTAGGATCAACTGGGCTTGGTACTTGGGCTTGAGGATGGTTCCTAGAAAAACCTGGTGGTGGGTTACTAGATGGGCCACCCTGATGCGCACCTTTAGACCACAATAAATTCGGGTTATGTATCCAACCGGGGTTATAGGTATTAGAGTATGGGTCAAACTTGGGTCGACCCTCATATTTAGAGTTCGTACCGCCATGTAGGGCACTAACCTGATCACGGGTAGTTTCGTTAGGGTAAAACAGGGGACAATGGGGTCCAATATGACCTTGATCACCATAGATGGTACATGGATAGGTTCTGGGCTCACTATTACAACTCATAGTCTGGTTGGACCCATGGTTCATCTCTAAGGCCTCTAGATGCCTTAGGATATCAGACCCATTATCCACTTTATTGACCCTATGGATAAGGTTCCTAGTTATTTCGGGCTCCCTCATTGAAGCCCGTTGACGAGTCTTTTCAGCTAACTCGATGAACTCGTCAAAACATCCATCTGGGTCCTGATGGGTAAACTCTCCACCACTCATTGTTTCTACCTGCATTCTGCTTTCACTATCAAGGCCCTCATATAAAATTTGGGCCATGTGGCTTTTATCAAAGCCGTGATATGGGCATTGGTATAACAACCCATAAAACCTTTTTACATAATCGTGTAGGCTTTCACCTATTTTCTTCTTAAAGGTTTGGATTGACTGTAGAACAACAACAATCTTATAGTGTGGGTAGCATTTCTTAACAAAAGCCTCTACAAGTCCATCCCAAGTAGTGATTGTTTTAGAAGGAATTATATTGTACCACTCACCGGCTCTCTCTTCTAGGGAAAAAGAAAACAAAAGCCACCTAACATCGTCTTTGGTGACATTCGGATAACCCATGGTGTCACAAATCATCTCAAAGTCCAGGATATGGGTATACGGGTTGTCATCCTCTATCCCCCTAAACTTACGTAGGTTGCCAAATATCCCAGGTTTAATGTCAAACTTAACGGTAGTGGCCGGTATAACAACCCCAGGTTCATGTATCACTCTAGACGGGTTTAAACGGTCCCTAAGGGTTTTGGTTGGCGGGAATTCACCATCATTCTCATTAACCATTTCTGTAAAAATAGAAGTACCGCCGAAATTTGTGTAACGGGTAGGACTCAAATCAAAAAGTCGTTATCCTCAGTCTATCTCCTACCATTTTCCAACGTTGCATACACAAGCAAGAATACTAGTGAAGCAAGAAAATCGTGCACATGCAAATGCAGGGTTTACTAAATTAGGTAAGCTTGGGTTACCTCAGCAAAATACACCTAAAGGTACGAGGCTGAGGCTTGTGGAATTTCGGCTGGTAACTCCCATAAGGCCCAAGGCACGGGTTCAGCATACTTTTCCACAGGTTTCCTGGATTCGGTAATCTAACAATGCAATTGGTGTGTGCAACATGTATTTTTTTAATATTTTTTTATATAGAAAAATTATATACAAAATGAAATAAAAATAAAAAAAAGTTGGGTGTTGTTACTTATCTCTTTTGGTAGGCAACTCCGCAATAAATGTAGAATATTACCGGCACAACAAAAATAAAAAAAATACCCAAGTAAAATCAAAGAGAATAAAAATAAAATACAAAAAAACTAAAAGAATAAAATTAAATAAAATTAAAAATCTAAACCTAACCTAAAGGCAAGTCTGCGTCGGCGGCGCCAAAAACTGATGTAATTTTAAAGTGTGGTAAGAAAGGGATTCGTTGCTCGGACTTTTATAAAGATTTTGTTTAAGAAAATACTAAAAAAAAAAGGAAAAAAAAACTAAACACAAATTGCTAAAATAGACCAAAAAATTGATATGGTGATTATGTATTCAAATAGGGTAAAAAATATAGGATTTCGAGATTCCACCGCTGTTATGTATACTAGAAAGTTAAATAATTTTCTAAACTTCTCTCAGAAATCTCAAGACGATTTAGGACACAAAGTACGTCTCGGAAGATAAATCTTTTCAACCAATTATATATTTATTTTTTTCAAAGAAATAATAATCTTCTTCACTATAGAATGCTAGTCTCTAACATAGAATATTAAAATCAATTATGAAGCATTATAGGACACATGAAACCTCATAGACAAAACTTTTTATTGCTAAAAGACGCACGTCTATTCAAAAAAAAAAAAAAAAAACTTCTCTCGTATGAGCATCCACCTTTGAAACGAGAGTTTATTCCATTTTGGAGATCTCACATATTTAAAAAATAAAATTTGACTTCCGTGAAAGCGCAAACAAAATATTTATCATTAGACTCAGGTCTATTTTGTTTGTTTCTTAAACTAACAAACGAACGAACGTCTGTTCCTAAAACAAGGATTTCTTTTTGGGATCGGGCCCGTAAACGCTAAACCGACCAAAACTGGGCTTTTAACTGACCAAATCAGCATCACCTCACCTCTCCGTGCTCAAAAAATAACGCTCTATCACGCTATTAGGATCCTCGGTAAAATATTTGCCCGTACGTAACACCATTGCAGCAAATTGAAGATTATGAATATACCTTTTGTAGACTGAGTCCAACTACCGATCTCGTCGACTGAAAATCACCATTTAATGCATTACTGCAGAACATGACTGTTCCCCACTAAGCAGGGGACTTAACGTTGACGGTGGATTTCAGCAAAAGGAAAAACCGTAAAATCATGAGGCATGTTTTTGACACGGCTTTCAGGCATGCAACGATTCATATTTTACGAAGCCTTGATGAATATGTTTTCGAAAATCCCCACTGGATGAGCGATCCGATCCCTGGAATTTCATCATGACCTCTATGAAGAATAACAGTTCCATGATTGCAGGAGAGAGACCCACCTCCACATAGAAGAACGATTTGGACGGTTCTCCGTAGATTGAGAGCATGAACGCCTTCAGGACGTCGGTGACACTCACTGTTCCCTGACTATATGGAGAGACCATGTATAGATTCATGCGGTTCTCTGTAGATTTGGAGCAGTAACGCCTTCAGGTCGTAAACAACATCGTGACTCCCTGACTATGCACCATTCAGAATGGATGTGACGCTTTAACTGGATAATATCTTTTCTGCAATAGATTAATTCTGCCATGACATTCACCGCTGAATTCCCAGAATGATCTATTATTGCTCCTATTCCATGGTCGAATCCACGGCCTGATCCCATGGAATGGCAATAACAATTGCTCCTATTCCATGGTCGAATCCACGACTTGATCCCATGGAATGGAAATAAATATTGCTCCTATTCCATGGTCGAATCCACGGTGTGATCCCATGGAATGGCAATAACAATTGCTCCTATTCCATGGTCGAATCCACGGCCTGATCCCATGGAATGCCAATAAACAATTGCTCCGATTCTATGATCGAATCCACGGCTTGATCTCATGGAATGGAAATAAACGACTATATTATCTCATTACTCCTATTTCATGATCGAATCCACGGTTGATCTCACGGAATGATAATATATAATTTTATTACTCTGATTCTATGGTCGAATCCACGATCTCATGGAATGGTAATGTCTGTTTTATTATTCCGAATTCATGGTCGAATCCACAGCTATCCTATGAATTGATAATAAATAACTACTCATCTTTATTACTCAGTTTCATGAATTATTCTCCACTGAATTTCATGAACTAGTAATAAATACTCAACAACAGGGCATCTGGACCATCACTGAGTAAGCCCCATGAAGAATATCCAAAAATTTGTACAGATGAGGAATCCTAAGCAAAACAGGAGAAAACAATAAATAATAAGAGGCGCCCAGGGGCCGGGCCCACTGGTCGTCCGACCATGCCCTAGCCGTGGCCGGTCCCATGCCACTTTTATTATTTTTCCCTATTTTGTTATTTTCATGAACTCATGAAAAACTCCTTCAGTTTAGCAACTTTCCTTGTTTGTGCAAAACTCATGAATTCTCCATAACTTCATGGATTCATGAAATAATATTATAAAATAGGGAAAGGTGTGCGAGACCGGGCAACCTAGCCGGCCGGCCATGACCAAGCCGTGGCCGGTCCCACACCTTATCAATCCCTAGATTTTATAATTATTATTCCTCAATCTCATGAAACTCCTCCGTTTCAACAAAACTCATGGATTCTCCATAACTTCACGAATTCATGAAAAATAATAATATTATAAAATAAGGAAAGGAATGCGGGACCGGGAAATATAGCCGGCCGTCCATTCCCTAGCCGTGGCCGGTCCCACACCTTGCAATCCCAGACTTGTAGAATTATTATTTTCCTCAATTCATGAAACTCCTTGGTTTGAGCAAAAATCATGATTTCGTCATAATTTCTCAAATTTTGCCCGAATCATGAAAAACCAAAAGCCAACATGGTCACATGATCGTCTAGCTTCCCACGACAATTTTGAATGTTAAAATACACTTATTTTAGTATTTACAAAATATTGATCAATCGAGCATACATGCTCATTCCGACAAAAATCAAGAATTTCAGTCAAGATGAAACTCTTCTGAAAATTCACAATGTTGCTCGAACGCACATCAGAAAATACTGAGACTCTTAGTACGGAGACAAGGACACCACGAAAATTCTTGCATGCCTTCATGACCGACCAGAGTCATCCCTAGGGCTTGCACAAAGCCGATCCCACACGTTTTCATAATTCTGACCTAATTTGCTCAATTGCTCATATTGGGCCCAAAATCTCTCCAACCAACCTGGGTATTGCTCAAACGGCCAAAAACTGGTCATGTGACCACCAAGAGCTGGTCCCATGCTCTCTTGGTCGGTTCCCCATCCTTCATACCTAGGTTTTATCACCTAATGCTGAAACCAACAATATTTCGGTAAATGATGAAACCGACATTTAATCATCATTCTTTCACCAATCCTCAAACTGAGAACCCTGGTGCATGCTCACTCGATCACTTGGCACCACATGGACGCCCACCATCCCATGTGGACCCTCTATCACTCGTGACCTGTTTTCAGCAATTCCTCAACTATGATCTGAAATTAGGGTTTCGAATAAATGTTCTACGAATCATCATTCTGAGCAAGATTCAGGAACTAATGAATTTATATTGATTCAACAACCAACATATGAATTAGTTATATAATATTTGGTAATCTACCAATATTTTAATATTTTATTGGATCACGTCACCAGTAAATATTTCGTCGAATTGAGCATACTTGCTCAGTTGCTCAAATATTGATCCAGCTATCAATATTTAGTAATTTATCAGTATTTTGTTGAATTAAGAAATACTTGCTCAATTGCACGACAAATTATCAACATTCAGTATTTTGTCGAATTGAGCAATACTTGCTCAGTTGCTCGTCAAATACTCAATATTCAGTAATTCGCCGAATCGAGCAATACTTGCTCTCGCTCAAATACTGGTCAGTAATTCATCATTGAATCTACAATATTGACACAATTTCAGAGAAATACATGTTCGATCCATGAATCGCTGAGCATTCACCATTTATGATCGATTCAACAAAACCTAGACTCACTGTCTAATCAGTCAACAACTACTGACTAATTAATACACGTATGTCATGCAGACTCCACGATTCGTGAGACATCAATCACGTCAAATTGGGGGATAAAAACTAGGGTTTTGGTCTGGCGGCCTACAACACGTGGATTCATCCACAACGAGAAATGTGAGTAAGTCGTGTCAACGGTTGAAGGAGTTAGCAAAGTAGTGGGTGAATGATCAACCAAGTATCCGCACAACCTGGATCTGGTTTTACCATGATCTCCCACTATCTCACTCTTTCACTCAAGAAACCGTCACACATACAGGGATCAAGGTGTTCACGACTCTGACAATATAAATAAGTCTCTGAATCCATGATTGAGGACAACGAACGATCATTAGCTATCAACAATCGTCCAGAATTTCTCGAGTAACTACTCTCAAGAATTCATCAATCCATCAGAACTTATTCGAACTCATCAGTTCACCAAAAATTGCAGAAACCTTCAACAAACCCACAATCCTTGATCATCACTAATCCCACACAATTCTCAGCTTCCCTCCTACAGATCAACCCATCTCACTCTTTGTGACCGAATTGACTCTAGAACGGCCATTGACTTGGTTTAGGCCGGAGTCCCACAGATTGATCTCTCGAATCTAAGTACTCCCTTTGCAATGCATCTGTGTGAGGTTGAACAGTTTGCTCAGTTGAGGAGTCTCGACAACACGCTCGTCTCTTAACTTCCCCAAAAAACCAGCGACTCGTTTTCCCCATCTACACTTGGTTGAAGAGAGTTGCTACCAAACAGATTTTTTGTTCCTTTACTGTTAGGAATACGAACCAAAGAAATTGTTTCAAGTACGTGACTTATTCATAAGTTGGAGGCGTGGGAATACAGACAAAACTAGGTGAACTATAGGTTTAGTTGCTTGGTCTCAACTATATGAAGTTGATTTAATTTTATGTAGCGGCTTAATCCTGAGAGTATTCAATTATGGACAAGGTCCCGAGGTTTTTCTGCATTTCCGGTTTCCTTGTTAACAAAATCTTGATGTGTCATTTACTTTTATTTTCCGCAGTATAATTGTTTTACTATAACTAAAGTAAATTATACAAACGTTAATTCTTATTTACTTGATAAGAAATCCTATTGTGTTTGGTTAAGTCCGAACCTTTTTATCAAGTAAACATACTTCGTTGTTGTATTGTCTAGATCTCGTATCCATAGACGACCACACGAAGTGTGAACCGATTAGTTGTATTGTCTCGACTCAGTCCATAGACAATCACTTTCGGAGAAAGGACTTGTAGGTAGGAAAAGTTTTAGCTTGAGGTATATTTGGGTACCCTCGCCTTTTCAATTGGTATCAGAGTAGGCAAACACGAAAAGATCTAAAAATCTGTGTTTGGTGCGATCCAACCTATAAGAAATTGAATCTATGTCTGATTCAGTTAACGTAGAGAAAGAAGAAGATATACTTCAGAAAGGATGTTTGTTTTCAAAACCTGATAAACAGCTCAGCATTGTTAGTTCTCTGGTAGAACACATCTCAGGAAATATTAACCATGATGAGTTAATACGAAAACAAATACTTGTGACAAACAAGTCATATTCAGAAGACAATGATAAGATTAAATTTTTCATAAAGCTTGCTGAAAAATATAATCTAAAGGATAATGTATATTATCCATCTGCCGAGAAGCTCGTCAGAGAATCATTGATTCATGAAGATGCTGAATCTAAAGGACTTGATGTTGTTCAAGCCAAAAGGAGTATGTTAGTTAAAACAAGGATATGTGATTCTAATCTCCATAATATCTAAATAATATACTACATTGTGATTCTAATAGCCTAACCACCTACAAGAATCAAGATAGATGTGTTTTAAGTGATAATCCTTTTTCTAGTATCCGGTCAACATCATCCAATGATGATTATCTCTTAAACAGATAAAAAGATCAACTCATGAATACAAAAACAAATGATTTCAGATTATGCTGCTTTGTTGTTGATCAAGTGTCTAAAATAGAATTCAGAAAACAGTCTCATCAAATGATGATGTCATATTCCAAAGAATTCCTGGGTCAATATAAGAGTTCTGGTTATTTCGCAACTCAAAAAACTTCAAGTCACGCTTATGATTTTGATCATCGATCTGATCATTTTGTTAAATCAGATCACTCCAGCTGTGACACGGTGAAAGAAATTTACTCTTGGAAGAATCCCAAAAGGATAGATATTCAAAGATATCATTATGGATCATGTTCCATAAATTCTGAGCTATCACTAGCTCACTCCAACAACTGATGTTGGTCTTTGGAATTTCCCTTGATGTGCTCAATTCAAATAAAAATGGAAATTCTTTAAAGATCACAAGAATATGAAGATCGTATAATATTATCTTGAATATCTAAAGTATTTTTCTATACTTCGAATATCTTTTCTATTTTTGGAAAAAGACTTTCGATCTTTGGAAAGTCCATGAGAAAAGTTGGGAAAAATATTTTCAGAACTCCCAGGTTATACTGGTTCGGAAAAACTCTATGATGTTTCCGAAAGTTTATATTTTCACAAATAAAAATACCGTGATTAGGTATTTCAATCTTGGTAACCAAGTTTGGGTTATTATATAAACCATCTATAGGACCGATCCATCTTCTGTCCACGGTAAAAGATGGGTGAAAATACTATTGACATTGAATCTCAACTTCGAAAACTTGAAACCTTTCCAGTTAAGTGATAGACGCATTTATGTGTCTATTTTGTTCTCAATATTCTGTATTGTTAGACTCGATTAAGTACTTATTGTGTTATTTTGTGTTTTTGTAGATGTTTTTAGAGAAATAAGCCTTTGCGGCGAAATGAGCTCGAAAAGTAGTGTTTTACACCCCAGGATAATGTACCGGTGGCACCTCAGAAATGCACCGGAAGCGTCCCAGAAATGTACCGGAGGAACCCAGAAAAATTACTATTTCCACCCCAAAATTACTATTTCCATCCCAATTGCTAAAGGGACACCCGTATAGGATTAGGGGGAGGACACTTTTCTTCTCATAATTCAAATTTCATTTTTGGCGGGAAAATATATTCTCTCCCTGGAAGATTTTCAAATTGATTTTCGATGGATTTGTGGAGAAACTAAATGGCTGGAATTAATTGGGTTATATCTATTGAGTATAACAAGATTATTCTGAGCGTTGGAATGAGTTAAATTTGGCTAGAATCCGCTAACTTTCAATCGAGAGTTAAACAGGGAAGATACGCCCGAGTTCTCTGTGAGAGAATTTTTGGGAAGTTTTGTGGACTAAATGGGGAAGATATCTGATCTTCTTAAGTGTTTATGCAACTATGGAAGTATTACAGCTCATATGCGCAGGCAGAGGGGATGGAGAAGATCATATCTCGGCTGACAGTGAAGAAAATGGAAAAAAATATTTTCCGAGTAATGGAGAATTATATGGAGTGAATGAGCGAGATTCGATGGGTATGTTGGCTATAAATAGGTTGCCGGGGTTGAGCAGAGAGGGTGTCGACAGTCTGGGGGGCTGAGGAGAGCCAGAGAAGAAGAAATTCGAGTTTTCCCAAACTCGGTTTCTGCTGCTGCTGCTGCTGATGAACATGAAGAACGCGAAGAACGGACCTGCAACAACAGTCGTTTTTCTACAGTAGTAACGACTAACACCTGTGGGTCGTAATCAGGCAGTCTTATTTTCCACAGCGTTTGCGACAGAGCTTCAACAGTCTTATTTTGTCACTGAGGGTCGTAGTTCTATGGTTTTATTGTATTTCTCGCATTCTCATCATTTGCAAACCATTTTTGAGCCATAATAAATTATTTTGAGAGCATTTTTACTATGATGAGATAAACCCCAACACTGGGACGACGGAGGAGGCCGAGCTTCATACATGGGTAATTTTATTAATTCTTTTTAAGACTTTTGCATTAAAAATTAATTGAAATATGATTTGATTAAATTGAGTGTTATTTGATTAGATGGGTCATGCTTAGCTTAGCTGATTTGATGTTCCATGCTTAACATTTACAATCAATTTTTTGAGAATCTACTTTGGCAAAATAAGAGTCCATATATGTTTTGAGCGATTATTGTTGAGAATAAATCATTGAGCCCTATGTTATTTAGATTGGCCGAATCATTAGTCCCAGTACCTCTCTACCAATTTGTCAATATTTTTGTATATAATTTTTACAAATCTAAAAATCCTTCACCTTCACAAGTCTTAGAGTTCGAACCTTCATTACTACAACCATCAAAAAAATATTTAATCATTTTGGCGCCGCTGCCGGGGAGAGAATATATTTTCCCGCCAAAAATGACATTTGAATTATGAAAAGAAAAGTGTCATCCCCCTAATCCTCTACGGGTGTCCCTTTAGCAATTGGGGTGGAAATAGTATTTTTGGGGTGGAAATAGTAATTTTCCTGGGTTCCTCCGGTACATTTCTGGGACGCTTCCGGTGCATTTCTGAGGTGCCACCGGTACATTATCCTGGGGTGTAAAACACTACTTTTCGAGCTCATTTCGCCGCAAAGCCTTATTTCTCTAAAAACATCTACAAAAACACAAAATAACACAATAAGTACGTAATCGAGTCTAACAATACAAAATATTGAGAACAAAATAGACACATAAATGCGTCTATCAAATAGCCCCAAACTTATTATTTGCTAGTCCTCGAGCAAATTTATTCTATAAAGGAAAATCATTTGAACCCCTAGGTGGCCCTAGTGGCGGAGTGTTGTCTCCGGAGGGTTTACCAGAAAATTACTATTTCCACCCCGAAATTAGGTTTTTTTATTTTATTATTTTTTTTATTATTCCATTTGTTCTTTTTTACGTCTCTTTGGTTGTGTCTTTGTATTACCGGTTCGAAGTGGAGCACTAAGGACTTGGAGAGGGAAAAGCTTAAAGCGAAAAGCGAAAAGAGAAGAAAAAAATGACAATTTTAGGATTTAATTTTTAATTTTTAAATTTTTTTTTAGAGTGTGTGAGGAAAACTGTAATTTTTTATTTATTTATTTTGGACTTTGGACTTTAAACAATTGAACTTTATTTTTTATTTTTACCCTACGGAAGGGTATTATTAAAAAAAAAAAATTTATATAAACTGTGTGCAGGGAAGGACGACGATTACTATATTGTCTCGGCCCCTCGGGTTCGTACATGACATAGGAGTCGTGGCCCGAGTCGACTTCAACGGTTCATCCCCCGTCTGGTACGGGAGGTAAGTCCATCGAAACACTCGCGAATCTCCTGTAAGCGAGTTACTGTATTCCTTAAGGTGATTCATTGATTGAGGACGAATTTGGACTGTTTTTAAATTCCTAGTAAAGGGCAAGGCCTGGCCAATACAAGATAAGGGTTCGGATTTCATCACCGCTCCCTTCTTGCCCGCCTTAGGAAAACGAAACCTAACGCGAACCCAAGCTTTAAAATTTGGAATAGAACGAGACCGATAGGGTAACGAGCTTAATAGGAAAATCGTTCGAAAAATATTGGTTCCTCTTTAAGCACACTTCAATGTTCATGATGGTTTCTGTGAGTTGAATGCGTGACTGCGCCGCCTTCTAATGCGGTGAGGCCTTGGGTATCAAAGCTCTACTAAGCTTCCCTCGCCTCGATTCAACTTACATTAGCTTGGATTGATTCCAGAGGGGTGTGCTCAAATTGTAACGAATTCCTTTTCGAAGGAATAGAAGCTGGCCTATAAAACAATCTAAGTGGAGCCATCATGCTTTTTGTTTGCTAGAAATCTTTAGGTTTGCTTTGGTGGAGTCGAGTCGACCTTGTTTGTGGTTGTGTAGAATTACCTTGCATTTAAGAATGTCGAGCTGGTATGATAGAAGCCAATACAATGAATATCGACCTGAATTTGAATATGTACATCATCCTTTCTATGACCATGTTGGGAATAGTGGTTGGGAACGCCATCATTTGGAAGGATATGGGTCATACCCTGGTGAGCCCAATTACTATCCACACACGCATCAGTCTTACGAGCAAGAAGATTATAGTACTAGTTCTTCGTCTCTAGAGGATACAATCAAACTATTGAAAAGTAGTCCTTTTTATGATCCCTCTGTTCCTATTCCTCCTTTAGAAGAGTCCCTCAGGGAGTTAGCTGAGTCGACGCGTAAGTTAGCAGAGATGAATAGTGTAATTCTAGACGAAAGAACTACAATAATGAGTAAACTTTCTATAGAGGAATCCCTCAAGCTGATGGCTGAGACGAACGAAAGACTTGCTCGAAATAATCTTACATTCCAAAATAGTGTTTCCAATTTTACCCTTGATGTAAATAGTGAATATTTGCCTAATTTAGAGGACGAGGTTAGAATAAAAGACACTACTTATTTAGATAAGGTTCAATCATCTTCGTACTATGATGATGAGGATAGCAGTAATGAAGAGTCTGAAATATGTAGGCATAGTGATCAGGAGTCTAGTAATCCAATTGAGCTGTATAGTGATTATATTATTTCTAGTTCAAATCCAAATAATTTTTATGATTATTCACCTATTCAAAAGGACGAGGATTTGATTAGGGATACCACCGTTTTAGACGATGTAGATTTTCCTTTTGATTACGAAGACGATAGTGGTTTAGAGGAACGGGTTCATTTCGAAAATACTGTTTTAGAGTCTAGCGACTTAGAAACAATAGTCTTGGAAGAAGAAGATAGACCCGTAGAGATGAGTAAAGATGCACTACCTGATAATAACTTAGAAGAATCTCTTGAATATTTTAAGGACTCTGAATATACGAAAATTCAAGAAATAATTAGAGGTCTATCTAGAGACACTGAAAACTCTAAGTTTGGGGGTGATTATCACTTCCCTAGTGCCTTATCTTTAACTCTCAGAAAGTCCCCACACTTAGGACTTGATATATGTGCCTCGACCATTTTACAAGATTACCTTTATACTTGTTTTCCCGAGCCTAATGATGTCCATGAAGGAGTTCAGTTATTAGAAACCCATCCTCTGGTTGATGTGGTTCGCCCAGGCTATGATACCCAGATTGACTTTGTTTTCCCACCAAATAGTTTTCTTCCAACTGTGAGAACGTTTCAAATGAGTCGAATATTAAGTTCTGAGACTAAGCCTAAGTACTTTAGGTTAATAGAATCGACACATTTTCGTAAGAATGACCACTACTCTCACTGTGGTCAATTGTGTAAGTCATATCTGATTGACTTAGAGGATCCACAATTATTTAGGTTATTACTTCATGATTCTAAGTTCGTATTTGAGTTTTTACAGACTCTAAGACCTAGTGATTCAGATCCCATCTATGAAGAAACGTAGCCAATGAAAATATTCTATTTAGACCCTTTCATAGAACCTGAACCTGAACCGCAATTAGCGATAGTTTTCAGGAAACTAGGTAAGGGCATGCTATTCTTGTCCACTTTCTTGGTTCATTGCAGTTTCCTTTGGTCAGCTTTATTTAGTTTTGAAGACCCACAGTTATTTCGACTGTTACTTTATGGTTCGAGTTGACTAATCCTTTCCTAAGTCTGGCTGAAGACTTTAAACTTAGCACTTCTTGGGAGGTAACCTAATCTCATGCAACACAGTAATATCTTTCCTTAACTCTTTTGCTTCAAATGGTAACAGTTTCTCCTTGTTCATGCTTTTAATTTATCTTTAGAACATTGAGGACAATGTTAGATTTAAGTTTGGGGGTATGTGAGAAACTTTTTAGTTGCAATAAATAAACTCCAGAGCCTAGAAATTTATGCGTATTTAGGATGGCACTAACCAATCTAAGTGGATGGAAGCATTTTGGTTGTAGGAGTTGAGGAACCAATCTGATTAGATGGAAACATCTAAAGAGTCTATTCATAAAAGCACAGAGCTCAGGTGTTAGAAATAACATGATAGTTTCACCATATTTCGTTGAGTCCTTTTCACTTCTATTTTTATTTTATTTTTAAACTATGTACTCTAAGTGATTAGGTGGGGCACACGATTCAAGTTGTTACCACTGCTAGGGTGAATTAGAGTGACTGAGTTACTAAAAAAAAAAAAAAAGACTGGACCAGTTAGACCAATCGGAATAAGTATTAACACTTGGATAGCAATATGCGTGTGTTCTCCCTGTTTCCGTCGCCTAAGCAAGCGTGGAATGCAGGACCCGTGGGAACTATCGTGTAATCTGCTGACAAGAAGGATGCGCTTGGATCAAAAAGATCTATGCATGCCGTTAAGTTAAAAATAAAAATAAAAAAAATGGTTATTGTTCTGTGTAGTCAACTGCTGGTTCCCTTGTATTTGCCAGTTTGTTGATCTAGATTTAAGTTATTGACCACTGGTTCCCTTGTATATGCCAGTTGTGTTGATATTAGTCAGACCGGTATCTCAGTCCATTAGGATAGGTTCATTCTGGCAGTGGCCTTCAGACAGATATGGGAAACGTCGTTCACTTAGTAAACATCAAAACCATCTATGTTTTTTTATATCCATCTCTTAATCTTTCCATGTGATTAGTTTGACTCCGAATATGATGTCCATAGTGCAACTATCTGAGTAGAGATCTGTCACTTATATATGAATTTTAGTATGCTTGAGTGCAAACTCGTGTACATCAATTGAAATTTCGCATCAGGGTACTTCCTCTTGTAGTCAATAAGTATGCCAACCAAGGAGATTCTTTAGTGCCTTCCAAGGTTCGTTGTAGATAGCTAGGGTCTGGAGTATTAAGGTTTTGTGGGTATATCTCTTGTAAGCCCTCCCGATACTAACTCGGTTTTATTTTTTTTATTTTTGCTCGAGGACTAGCAAATAATAAGTTTGGGGGTATTTAATAGACGCATTTATGTGTCTATTTTGTTCTCTATTCTGTATTGTTAGACTCGATTAAGTACTTATTGTGTTATTTTGTGTTTTTGTAGATGTTTTTAGAGAAATAAGCCTTTGCGGCGAAATGAGCTCGAAAAGTAGTGTTTTACACCCAAGGATAATGTACCGGTGGCACCTCAGAAATGCACCGGAAGCGTCCCATAAATATACCGGAGGAACCCAAAAAAATTACTATTTCCACCCCAATTGCTAAAGGGACACCCGTACAGGATTAGGGGGAGGACACTTTTCTTCTCATAATTCAAATTTCATTTTTGGCGGGAAAATATATTCTCTCCCTGGCAGATTTTCAAATTGATTTTCGATGGATTTTTGGAGAAACTAAATGGCTGGAATTAATTGGGTCATATCTATTGAGTATAACAAGATTATTCTGAGCGTTGGAATGAGTTAAATTTGGCTAGAATCCGCTAACTTTCAATCGAGAGTTAAACAGGGAAGATACGCTCGAGTTCTCTGTGAGAGGAATTTTTGGGAAGTTTTGTGGACTAAATGGGGAAGATATATGATCTTCTTAAGTGTTTATGCAACTATGGAAGTATTACAGCTCATATGCGCGGGCAAAGGGGATGAAGAAGATCATATCTCGGCTGAAAATGAAGAAAATGGAAAAAAATATTTTCCGAGTAATGGAGAATTATATGGAGTGAATGAGCGAGATTCGATGGGTATGTTGGCTATAAATAGGTTGCTGGGGTTGAGCAGAGAGGGTGTCGAGAGTCTGGGGGGCTGAGGAGAGCCAGAGAAGAAGAAATTCGAGTTTTCCCAAACTCGGTTTCTGCTGCTGATGAACATGAAGAACGCGAAGAACGGACCTACAACAGCAGTCGTTTTTCTACAGTAGTAACGACTAACACCTGTGGGTCGTAATCAGGCAATCTTATTTTCCACAGCGTTCTTCAGCAGTCTTATTTTGTCACTGAGGGTCGTAGTTCTATGGTTTTATTGTATTTCTCATATTCTCATCATTTGTAAACCATTTTTGAGCCATAATAAATTATTTTGAGAGCATTTTTACTATGATGAGATAAACCCCAACACTGGGACGACGGAGGAGGCCGAGCTTCATACATGGGTAATTTTATTAATTCTTTTTAAGACTTTTGCATTAAAAATTAATTGAAATATGATTTGATTAAATTGGGTGTTATTTGATTAGATGGGTCATGCTTAGCTTAGGTGATTTGATGTTCCATGCTTAACATTTACAATCAATGTTTTGAGAATCTACTTTGGCAAAATAAGAGTCCATATATGTTTTGAGCGATTATTGTTGAGAATAAATCATTGAGCCCTATGTTATGAAGATTGGCCGAATCATTAGTCCCAGTACCTCTCTACCAATTTGTCAATATTTTTGTATATAATTTTTACAAATCTAAAAATCCTTCACCTTCACAAGTCTTAGAGTTCGAACCTTCATTACTAAAACCATCAAAAAAATATTTAATCATTAAGTCCAAATGCTACTTCTCAAACGAACATAAAAAGAATCATATTTCTTTTGAGCTTATGCTTATGTTAATGGGATATTTTGAAGTCGCTCGTGATCTTTTGGAAACTGCAGTGGTGAATGAAAAACTGCTCGAGTAAAAACCTCTTGAATTCGATTGTGGAATTGAATCTTCTAAAACAAAGACTCAATCACCTGAAAGAGAAAAGAAGACTCAAGGATCAAAACACCGAGGAATCGTCGTTAAATAATGGAAGCACCACTAGAGATTAAGTTATATGCTGTAATTCTTAATCCAGGAAAATAGACATCAATTTTTGATTTCTTTCAATGATTGTATTAAGTCTATTATGAATAAAATTATTTGATTTATAATTTTTCTTGTGATAGTTTTTGATTTACATAGTCTGTGCTTGAATGCTTTATCTTATTGCTATATATGTTTATGGGATGTTTGATTTCGGTCTTATTACCTTGATATTTGATCTCATAATGTTGTGAACCCTTATGGTTTGGGTGACTTTTTGATTTAGCAGGATTAAGTTCTAGCCCATGTTGGTAGGCTTTATCAAAGGATCATGAGGGGTTCTGATAAAAACAATATGTGAAAAAGTAACAATATGTTGAATCGGTTTTGGTTTAGCATAAAAGCATATGTGTTTCGAGGGTTTTCAACTTTTGCTTGCAATAGTTAAAAACCGATTTTCAACCTTTCTCTGGTAAAGGTTGGTTGTTGTTATTCTTTTGTTTTGCGTAAGGATGACAACATAATGATATTTCGATATCAATTCTCCCTGGAAGAATATGCAAACATATTGGAGAAGAGGATGCGGAATTTGAGGTAACAATCTTGTTAGTTAATTGTTTTCCTGTTTAAGAAAAGCCTGTTTTTATTTCATATATTTATTGCTTTTGCTTAACAAAATTTCGGTACAATTGATGTTTTATTCCATGATGTGTGTATGGATGTGTGTGTGATTCAATTTTTTCCGGTAAAAAAAACTATTGTTATCTTGCTTTATTGTGTGGTATCAATTGTTTACGCTTACAAAATTTCGGTGCAATTGCGGTGCTATAATGTGTATGTTGTTTCAATTGCTTACGGTTGAGGTGAATAATAATACAAGTTGATTTATTTTGGTTTGTATGAATTGTTTATGGCTTAACGAAAGAAAAAGTTTACGGGATGAATTGTTTAGTCCAGTTCGATTCCGGATAAGAGAAACTAAGTTAATTATGATCTTAGTTAGACTGATCAAAGTGGAGGTTTCGGTTATTTAAGTCTAATCGAATGCCTTAACAAGAAATGCTAGTTAACTAACCTAGTACTTGTCTTGTTTAAAAGTGAAAGGTCTAAGTTATATGGATAATTAGAGCCTGATGAGAAAAATAGAGTTATCTTTATTTTGGTCTTATCGAATAAGCGATTGTATTTGTACAATCGTTTTAGCAAAGGAACTAAGGTGCTTAGTTGATTTTTGGTTTGCTAAAATATTAGGGAAAATTGCTTCGGGCAATTGTTTCCTTTGATAACATATCAAAACAAATTACTTAGTAGTTTCGGTTTTGATATTGGTTATCAGAAATGGTGTGTGGAACCCTCGTGCTTAACTCTATAGGTTGCAAGTCTATTTTGAGATTTGTAAGATTCTTTTCAGTTTGTCCTTAATTATTTCGTTTCTTTATCATTTTGTGACAAAAAGGGGGAGAAATATATGGAGTAAACAAGTGATACTGGCATTGATTTTATATTGATTGGTATCACTAAGGAAAAGAACATTGGTGCTTAAACATTTATTTAAAGAAAAAGTGAAAGCATAGACTAAGGGGGAGTAACATATCATTACAAAGGAATAACAAAGACGTGTGGATTGATAAAATCTACCTATCTTACCTTTAGGGGGAGTAATATTCTTTGTTATTATAATGTCAACAGCGGCATTTAAGGATTGAATGTATACAAGTTATTGTGCTGTTGAATTCGGGAATAAATCGTATGTGTAATGAATTCTTGTAATTTGTTTATCCATATGATGTAAGAGTTTTGTCACTAAAATTAACAAAAGGGGAGATTGTTAGAGCATAGCTCGGTTGAACCCACCAAGCGTTGGTATGTCAAGTTTGGTTGTCATATTTTAGTAAATCAAAACTCATTTAAAGAGTCGCTTGATTATGTACTAGAGTCAACTTCGTATAGGTTAGCTTGAAAGTATTAGGATATGAGACATTACAAGTATTGCGAAGACTTGAAGAAGTAAGAAGCTACGACGACAACATCATCCTTCCACTTGAGGTTAGTGATATTTGACTTGAACTGTTTCATTCCATAACGTATCTTTCAAGTCGTGCATATTGAAAACAAAACTGCGAAGCATGAACACTCTAGATAGACATGGTATTAAGGACTACAAAACGAGGTTTATTTCTTAACCATTAAACTTTGTAGATAAGACATCGACGTAATCGTTTAAATGCTATTGTGATTATGTATGGGTATGAGGTGAGGATTTCATCCTAGGAAACAATGTTTTATATGTGTTTTAAGGAAGTAATTTCATGAACTTGTTTTGTGAATCGAAAGGAAATCGCAAGGCGTTGTTGGTATTGTTATTCATTGCATATCTTGTGAAAAACCAATATGTGTGATTAGTATAACCGTTCACGACTTTTTTGTGTTCTTGGTAAAACTATTCACAAAGGCCTGACTTATGTATTGGTATGACTTTTATTAGTGAAACAGATCTTAAGTAATCACCTGAGATGGTGTGATCGAGTTTGTGATTTTGTGTAAGACCGACTCTGGGTAAAGGGGAACCGATCCTAGTAAGAGGTGCAACACATCACAAAGGGGAATCGATTCTTGTATGAGGTGCAACATTTTTAGCAGAAAGGGGAACCGATCCTATGGACATGTGCAACACGTTTTTTGGTAAAGGGGAACCGATCCTATGGACATATGCAACACATTCAAGTTAGATACCATATATATGTGACAAATCGATCCTAGTACCTAGTCAAACGAATTTTGGAAAGCTAGTGCAACTATGCACAATACTCACATGGAGGTAGAACCGAAACTTGTTTTGGTAGAACCGTTAAACCCATGATTGGTGATTGAGTGTTATTGATCAATCACATAGTCCTTGAAAGTCAGATGAACCAATTCTAAGCTCGTTCGGAAGTGTGACAAATTGGTTTCAAGATTGTAAGTATGAAACAGGACTTACAGAGTAAGGATGTCGACATACTTTGAACATGTGCAATAACGCTTATCTTTAATTGTTCAAAGTTATTCCTTAATAGCTAAAGGAAGAAAGTCCCACGATCGAAACATAAATAGGTTAAGAATCTTTTATTTAAGGTTTTTAATTTTATTTTAGGAAAAACAAGAATTAGTAATGTGCATTTACTAGTTAAATATTTTCCAAAGAGATTTTCGGTCATTATTTTGAACAGAGCATTTCCAGGAGTTATGGAAACCGAATTTGTAATATATTGCATATCTTGAGAATATTTTCGGTTTTGGAAATTCCTTGGTGTCCAAACTTCCTTGTCTATAAATACTTGAAGTTTTCATTTCTAGCAAACTAATCCTTCGTGACATCAAACTTCCTCGGTTGTGTTTTTACTGGTGAAGCCGCCTATTCGTAGAGGAGAGTAACCTAATTAGGCGAAATCTCTTACGGTCGCTCAGTTTAAAGTCTTCTTTGGGATTGAGAAGCTCTATTAGTACTGTTGGTGGGAAACTAGATAATTGCGGTTTATCTTGTGTTTTCGATTCATTTGATTGACTAACTGTGGTTGAACTTTGATTGCACCTGGTTTGTTTATGCTTGAGAATCTTCTCTTCTGATATAAGATCCACTCAAACTAGATCGAAGTTTCGACAGGGATCTTTAGACTCTTGTTAGTGTTAAAGACGATCTTGTGATAATCCATTGTTAATAGACTCCGTTCTGTGCGTGATTGATCACAAGAAATTCAAGTTGTTGTGTGTAGGTGTTTATTGAAGATCTAAGAAGATTTGAAGAAAAAGAAGATATTGAAGATTTCTGATTTGGGGTTCATAATCTTTGGTGTGCACAAGATAAACAGAAGAGCCTTTGTCAAACTCACATCACTTGGTTGAAGATATTTGCTACCAAACAGATTTGTTGTTCCTTTAGTGTTTATAATACGAACCAAAAGAGTTGTTCCAAGTACGTGACTTATTCATAAGTTGGAGGCGTGAGAATACAGAAAGAACTAGGTGAACTATAGGTTTAGTTGCTTGGTCTCAACTATACAAAGTTGGTTTAATTTTTTGTAGCGGCTTAATCCTGAGAGTATTCAATTCTGGACAAGGTCCCCGGGTTTTTCTACATTTTCGGTTTCCTCGTTAACAAAATCTTGCTGTGTCATTTACTTTTATTTACGCATTAATTGTTTTATTATAATTAAAGTAAATTACACAAACGTTAATTCCTATTTACTTGATAAGCAATCCTATTGTGTTTGGTTAAGTCCGAACCTTTTTATCAAGTAAACATACTTTATTGTTGTATTGTCTCGATCTCGTATCCATAGACGATCACACGAAGTGTGAACCGATTAGTTGTATTGTCTCGACTACGTCCTTAGACAATCACTTTCGGAGAATGGACTTATAGGTAGCAAAAGTTTTAGATTGAGGTATATTCTGGTACCTCGCCTTTTCACCCCTTTTGTAGTCAGAATACTACAACAACAATATGATATGTTTCTCCTCCTTAGTCAATGCTTTACTCGTTCGTTATATATAACGTTTAAGCACAATTTTCCTTTCATTAGTGATTGCAAATCACTTGTTTACTCCATACATTTCTCCCCCTTTTTGTCACAAAATGACAAATGTTCGAGCAAATAAAGGACAAACCGAAAGGATCTTACAAATTTAAAAGACTTGTAAACAACCGATAAGAGTTAAGCACGAAGGTTTCACATACCACTTTAGATAACAAATACTAAAACCGAAACTACAAGTAATTTAGTTTTAATATGTTATCAATGAAACAATTTCCCGAAGCAATTTTCCCTAATAGTTTAGCAAATCGACTAAGAAACTTAATTCCCTTGTTAAACCGATTGCGTATGTGCAATCTCTTATTTCGATAAGACCAAAATAAAGATCAGAATTAACTTTATTTCTCTCATTAGGCTCTAATTATTCAGACAATAACTTAGACCTTTCTCTTTAACAAGAAAAACACTAGGTTAGTTAACTAGGTTTTCTTGTCAAGGCATTCGAATAACCGAATCCTCCAATTTGATAAGTTTAACTAAGATCAAAATTAACTTAGTTTCTCTTATCCGGAATCAGTTTGGGCTAAAAAAATGATCCCGTATTTTTTTAAGCCATAAACAATACATACAAACCAAAATAAATTGACTTGCACAATTATTTTATTAAACGGAAGCAATTGAAACAATCATAGACATTATAGCACCGCAATTGCACCGAATTTCGGTAAGTAAAAACACTTGATACCCAACAATAAATAACATACCAAATAATAAGCCAAATAAATAAACACACTTTTTTCTTAACCGGAAACAATTGAATCATACACACACACACATATCCATACACAATAGTGGAACATATCAATTGTACTAAAATTTTGTTAAGCAAAAGAAAAATATATGCAATATAAACATGCTTTTCTTAAACATGAAAATGATTAACTAACAAAATTCATTACCTCAAATTCCGCAGCCTCTTCTCCCCAGAAAGATATATCATTAAGCGCAAGTTCGAATAAGAACTGCCCCCAAGTGTGTTGTCATCCTCTTGCAAGAACAAAAGAACAACAACAAAAGTAACATTTACCTAAGAAAGGTTGAATCGGTTTTTAACTAATGCGTGCCAATTGCAAAAGTTTAAAACCCGTAAAACATATATTATGCTAAACATGACTCATGTAAACATAAATTGATTCAACATATTGTGGCTTTTCACTTATGAATTTGAATCGGAACATCTTATGATCCTTTGATAAAGCCTACCAACATGGGATACAACTTAATTCCGCTAAATAAAAAAGCCACACAAACCATAAGGGTAACATCATATGATATCGAATATTAAGGTTAATGAAAACCGAAATCAGACATCCGATAAACCGAATACACATAACAAAAATATAAACATTCATTGACAGGCTATGTAATCGGTAACTATCACAAGAAAAATTATAAAATAATAATTTTATTCATAAATAATGATAATTTTATTCAAAATAGACCTTATATAATAATTGAAGTAAATCAAAACATTGATGTATATCAAATCTCTTCATGATGTTGAGATCTCTTTCGATTGATAGGAATAATTCTCTGAATTCCTTGAAGAGATCCTTGATCGCAAAACAATTCCTCAAACTTTAGTAAGTTAGGTTCTTATTCATTTACTCTCTTCAGAAGTAATTCTTGTTGCTTGACAAGATGAGCTTGAACAAGTAAAGATTTTTCAAGAGAACGCTTCAACATCAAAACCTCTAATTTTGTTTCTGCACAAGTTCGTGCCATTTTGTGAAACTATTTCTCATAATCAATCATAGGATATGAGGGTTGATATGATTGCAAGAGGTGGTTCCAAATCCAATGGAGTTATAGAACCTAGAAGAATCACACGCCATTTTTTCAGCATATTTTTCTGAAACCCTTGCAGAGAGCTCTGCATGATAATCTGTATTGTACATAATTCTTGCTCTAGAGGCATATACAATATTTTTCTTCTTTGAGAGACACAGATTACCGAAACATATATACCAATAGTTTCCAAAAACTTGGTAACCTATTATAGAAATAAAAAATATTCTCCTTTAATATGAAAGAACCAAAATTTTCAATATTAAAGGTTTTAAGAAAGTGCCTTCTTGTGAATATTTCCACAGATCTCGCAAGTTTTTCAGACTATTGTGCTATATACATTGAACTCACCAAACATAGTTTGAGCACTTCATGAGTCAGCGTATTCAAACAAGATACTAAGTATTTAGTTAAGACAGAATATTTTCTTCAAGAGTTGTAGAGAATCTTCCTTTATCTGTTCTCTTAGGGATCTTACTCCTCTTGTAAGACAACCCAAACTTATCATAGAAACGACTATCATCAAGATTTTAGGTATTACCTTATGTAATGATGAGCTGGAGAATTTGCCATATTCCTTTTTGTTTGGTTCCATGGTCTTCTTTGGTATCCATTTCCATGAGTTCTTAGTCTTTTGATCCTCTTTCCCTTTGTGATGAACTAATTTTGAGAACCCTTTTGAGAATTCTTGTGAGAATTATTTGATCTAAGAAAATCAGACTTATACATGATTTCTTTCGAAAATGGTCTCATGTTACAACCTTGACTAGAATTTGTTCTTCCATAGCTTGAACTAGGTGAATGTTGACAGTTTCTTACAACATGACCTTTGATTCCACAATGAAAACATCGTCTGCTCTCATGTGAGTAGCTTATTTTACTATTCCCAGAGAAAACAAATGCCCTTTTAGAAGATGAAAATTCCTTTCAAGAGCGTCCGATGTCATCCTTCTTGCTTTTCGTGGAAAAGATCTGTAGATGGTGGATTTTCGACAAGGGTTAAAATCGTAAAACCATAATTATGCATGCTCCTGATGCAGCAATCAGATGAGTATTGAGACTCATGTCTCTCATTGAATCATGGAAGTTCATGCCACAAGAATCTCTGACTGAGAATACGGTCTCTCATAGTATATGTAGATGTGTAGTCTCTCAGCCGAGGCAACGACACATTTCATGAATACTGAGCAATTTAAGTAATTACTTCTATATAGAATCGCAAGGTTGGACAGCTCCTAGACAACATGCCTGCTAGTATAGAGCAATAATGTCTTCAGGATGTAACAATGTTTTCCCTGACTATATAAATATGACACTTCGACAAGCTCATATCACATGAATAATTAATGCTCCTAGACAATCGTACTAGTATAGAGTTATCAATTAATTATTCCTAAATTATTGGATTCATTAACCGAATCCCTGAAAAATATTCTACATTATTCATAATATTTTGATACTTCAATTCATGGCTCTTCCAAGCAGAATTCCACGGGTTAGTAACAAATATTCAATGTACGGTCGTCTGAGCCGTTATCGAGTAAGCCCCGACCAAAATGGTGCAAGTGTACTCAGCAATAATGCACAAACGAACACCTGAATGCACGAACGAGCATTTGAAAACATGAAGGAACAATGAACCTATGCACAATAGGATGGAAAATAATAATAATAAAATATTGGCAAAGGCGCTAGGGGACTGGGCTCACCGGCCTGCCAGTCACGCCGTGGCCAGTCCCACGCCCAATTTTATATTTTATCATATTTTATTATTTTTTCCCAAACTCATGAAAATCCCTTCATTTGAACAAATCTCCTTCGTCTCAAGGAAACTCCCTAGTCTCATGGTGTTTCCTCGTATCAAAGAAATAATAAGAATTAAGAAAGGTGTCATGGGACCAGGCTCACTAACCGGCCGACCATGCCCTAGTCGTGGCCGGTCCCACACCTCATGGTTCCTTATTATTTTGTTTTTTCTCTCATCCCATGGAAATTCCTTGAATTCATTAAATTTCCCTCAAGTCATGAAAAATAATATAAAATTAAGGAAACTCGTGGGACCGGCCCCTAGCCGGCCGGTCATGCCTTAGCCGATCCCACATGCCCCTTATTTCATTATTATTATTTTTTATGTTTCCCTCATCTCATGGAAACTCATTGATTTCAACAAATTCCTTGGTTTCAACAAACTCCTTGATTTTATGATATTTCCCGAAAATCATGAAAAATATTATAAATTAGGAAAAGTGCCTTGGGACCTGGCTCTTTGGCCGGCCGGCCATGCCTTGGCAATAGCCGGTCCCACACTTCATGATTCCTTCATTATTTTATTATTTATTCCTTCATCTCATGAAGTTTATCTGATTTCTTCATATTTTCTCAAAATGTTGCTCAAACGCACACCAGAAAATATCGAAACTCTCACGACCGAGACACGAATATTATGGTGACGCGGGCATGTCTCGTTAACCGACCAAGGCCAGCCTTAGGCTTGCAAATAGACGGTCCCATATGTTTTAATAATTTTGACCTAATTTGCTCAATTGTTCATATTGGGTCCAAACTCTTCTCAAACAAGTGGGAGTTTGCTCAAACGACCATTAGCTGGTCCCACGACCACCAAGAGCCGGTCCCATGACCCCTTGGTCGGTCCCTCATCTCTCCATAATCAGGTTTTACTACCTAACGCTCACACGAGCATTATTTTAATAAACGATTAACCAACATTAATCATCCTTTCACCAACTGGTCTTCTGGAGACTTTGGTATTTTGCTCATTTGAGCATCTGGGCCTTACATGGTCGACTCGTCATCCCATGTAGCCAGTCCCTCCTTCACTCTGTGGTTGATTTTCAATAAATCATTAATTGATCAAAAATTAGGGTTTCGAATCCATAGATCTGCAAAAACATAATTCTGAGCAGATTCAAACACTAATAATTTTACGTTGATCCCGTGATCAACACTTTAATAATTATGCGTCAACATCTTAAATTAACATTTTTTCTCAGATGAGCAATATTTGTTCAGTCCATGAATATTGGTTCAACTATCAATATTCAGTAATTCATCAAATGAGCAACATTTGCTCAGTCCATGAATATTAGTTCAACTATCAATATTCAATACTTGCTCAGTCCATGAATATTGACTATTAGTATTCAACAATTTATCAAACTAGCAACATTTGCTCATACGAGCAATATTTGCTCACCTTAACAATCTACATATATACCTTTATCTCAACAGACATGTTCAATTCATGAGTCTCAGAACATTTGCAAATCACGTTCGACACAGCAATACAAGGACTCATCGTCCCATAAAGTCAGCAACTGACTCCACAATCACGAGATGTCAATCGTGTCACATGGGGGATATTAACTAGGGTTTTGGTCTGGCGGTCTATGGCACGTGTGTTCATACACACGACGATAATGTGAGCAAGTCGTGCAATCAGTGGGAGGAGTTAGCAAAGTAGTGGGTGTAAAATCAACCAAGTCTCCGCACGATGAGCAACTGGTTTTAACACGATTTCCACTTCCCCACTCTTTGACTTCAGCAACTGTCACACTTCATGGGATCAATGTGTTTACAATTATGGAAATATAAATAAGTCTCTAAATCATGATTGATAGAACAAGACAATGTCTCGTCAAAGCAGACAAATAAGAGATTAAGAACCCAACGTTCAATCAATCAGAACTTATCTTATTTTCTTTACGCAGAAAACGCAACACACCTACAATCTTTGATCACCATTGATCTCAAACATTTCTCAGCTTCCCTCATACAGATCAACCCATCCTATCTTGTGACCTAATTGACCCTGGAACGACCATTGTCTTGGTTTAGGCCGGAGTCCTACAGATTGATCTATAGAACTTAAAGCACTCCCTTCTTGCAGTGTATCTATGTGAGGTTAAGCATTTTCTCGGTTCAAGGAGTCTCCTCAGCACGGTCATCTCCTTGATTCCATAAAAACCAGCAAATTATTTTTCCCCATCTACGGATTGGCGACCACAGTGGGAGGTTAATCTCTCGGTTGCAATCTCAAGCTTTCACAAGATGGTTGATCTTAGGTCACGCACGATCGCAAACCCTAACACAAATGATGCTAGCACTAGCGACACTAATAATTATATTCCAGAAACCATTCCTGCTTCCAACAATGATGGTGGTGTCACTCCTCATCAGACCGATACTGGAGCACATCCCCTATTAGGTCGTCATCCTGAAGAAGTCAGAGAAAATCCGCCTACTATAGGCGATCTCATGAAGGTGCAAGAAACTCTTGCCAAGAATCAGACTCACATGGATGCCACTCATAAGGAATTATTCAATTATCTCAAGACTCTTACAAACAAGATGTCAGAGAAAACCCAGGAAAAGGGAAAAGGAAAAGAAACCACTTTGGACGCTGACCCTGAAGTCACTCCAATCCATGAAGTAGAAGATGAAGAGATTCCTAAATCCAAAACTGCAGAGCCAAAGGAACCTCCCAGTTTCATCACCCGTGAAGACTTGGAGCATCTCTTGGAAGATCGTGTAAAGGATAAAACGTCATCTTCTGTCCACCGTCACCAACCTTCATATCCTGTTGCTACACAAAGGATTCCTCTGCCAAAAGGTTATGTTTCTCCAATGTTCACCCTTTATGATGGAACAAGCAATGCTAGAGAACATGTTTCTTGATTTCTGGAAGCTTTTGGAGAACATGAACATAACCATGTTGTCCGCCTCAAGGAATTTTCAAAATCTTTGAATGGTAGGGCATACACCTGGTACAACAACATCGCACCAAAGACTATCAAAAGTTGGAGAGAAATGATTAATGCCTTCTACAGGAAATATTTCTTCGTTTCAGAGCAAATCACTCTCTCTGACCTCGGCAGGATGTTTCAAAGAAGCAACGAACATCCTAACATTTATGTGAAAAGGTTTTGGGTTCAAACTCTGGAATGCCACGATCCAAATGTTACAAAGCAACAACTTGTGGACTTGTGCATCAATGGAATGATCCCGGTCTACAGAGATCTGCTGGAAAATATACGTTTCCAGACCTTTTCAAAACTTCATGAAGCGGCTAAGAGGTCGGCAACTACCGCACCCGCTTTACTAGAAAGGACCAAGGTTACAAAAGTTGAGGAACCGCGAGAGACTCGATGTAACAGGCGTCTTATCAACAAGCAATACAACCTCCATCCTTCCACAAATGTTGTTGCGGTAGCGAAAAAGCGGAAAGCCGAACCAGCCCAAGCCTGCATCTTCATCTCCTCCAAAGACGCCAAGAAAGGGTAATCAAACCCGTGATGCACAAGCTCCATCTCAGAACGCAGATCAAGAGGCTCCTGACTTCCCATTTTCCACTGAAGAGGTAATCGAACTCCTGGATGTCTGGATCCAAGACGGTGCAATCAAGTTGCCATATGTCAAGAAAGAACCAACTGAAGAGGATATGGAAAGTCCTCGTTACTGCCGCTTTCACAGGTTCGTCAATCATCCCACAAGTGACTGCAGAGTTTTGAAATGCGTATTTCAGGGAAAAGGTTTAATCAGGAGAGCTTAACTTGGGGACTGAAGGAGTACACAGAGACCCCCTTCCATTTAGAACTTTCAGTCTCTCTGAACCACCTGTCAAGGAAGAAGTTCAGTCCTTAATTGAACATGCCTGTGAATTGCTTTACCTATCAAAGGCTCAAAGGAAAGACACGTTTGCTGCATTAAATCCCATCGTGTCAGGAAAGCGTTTGGTGAGAGAGGAGATGCTCTCTGAGCCTTCAGTAACGGACAAATAAATGTATGACTGGGGACTGCTCACCACAGTACATCTCAAAGGAAATGAATTCAGAAGAGTGTTCGTTGATGTTGGCACAACCATCAACATTATTCCTTTGAAAACTCTCAGAGCTGCTTACATTACTCGACAAGAAGCTACACATGCTCCCATGTCAATCATAGATCACGAAAGGACACTGAAAAATGCATACGGCCACATCACCCTCAAGGTCAGAGAAAACTCGGTCTGCACTGAGACCAAGTTTTATATAATCCGGGAAGATCCAGGATATGACATGATTCTTGTACGACCTTGGATTCATGCTGGAAAAGTGACTCTAATGCCTTCGATTGAAGAAAGCTCTGACTCGGAAAAAATAGAAGATACTCCATCATTCGAGCATCTGGAAGAAGTTAAAGCCTTGGTAGAATTATCACAGAAACCTGGAGAAAGTGCACACTCTTTCATCAAAAGGTTCCGTACTGAGGAAAGTTTGATTCCCCTTCTTGCACCTATACTACCAATGTTTAATCATGTTGCCCTAGTCCGTGGACTTCTTCCCACTGACATCTCAGCTTTCGCAAAGTGCTATGAGTGGATAGTCTCACCACGACAATATTACACCAAATGGCTGAGTACAGAGCCTCTTCAAATTGACCATTCTATCAAAAGATTTATTGCTGAAGACGTGGCTAAGCACGACAGACAGTACGCTGGATACTCCCCTCTGCACGAGTGTCCATATGTGCCGCAGCCATGGAATCCCATCACGCGAGGAATTCCGAATCAGCAGAAGATATTCAAGGTGCGGACAACCAAGCCTAACAAATTCTGCGAAGGAGATCTAGTTCTCAAAGCAACTCAGCGCAACCTTCACTCTGCAAGAAACTCTATTTGGGAAGGACCATTCATGGTTACTAAGTCCATTAATGGAGGATACTACAGGTTGATCAACACAGATGGAAGGACCCTGCCAGTGATCCACGAGAATTTCCTTAAGTCATTCGACGCTTGAAATTATTGGGCATTTGAGGTACTAGGAGGTTGAGCATTCATGACGTCTGGGATTTGGCATTTAGTATTTTCTTTCATTGTATTTCAATTTATCCAAAACGTTTGCAATACTTGCATTCAGTATTTGAATTCAGCAATTTATCAAAACTCAATTCATTTTACTTAAAGAAAATCTCTATCAAATCCAAAAGAAAATCCTCAATCATCTACCAATCCAAAGCCAATTAATATCAAAACCAAAATAAAACCTCACATCTCTCAGAAGTTCAGAAGTTCAAGTTGAAGCCAAGTCTTTCAGAATTCTCCAAGTTGAACTCCCAATCAAAGAGTACATTTGGAGTCACAATATTTCTGGCCCTAGCGCATATATCACTTACAACACGCAATATGACACTTACTTGCATTGTTAAAGCATAAGCACGTCCAGGATCTCTAGTAACGATGATGTGCCAAACTTCCTCCATATCTTCTCGTACAAGCCTGCATATCCAATAGGAATGCTGAATCCACCAACTAGTTCATGAGATGGGAGTGACGCATCAAATGTGGGATCAAAAGAAAATCCTGCACTTGGATATTCATGCACCACTATGCGATTCTCAATTACTGGAGCAACTTCTACGGTCATGGCAACAGTTTCTTCAGTCTCTTCTGCTTGTGGCTCGGTTTCTTCTATTACTAGAGTGGCAACAATTGAAGTTTCCATAACTTCAGTGACAACTATCTCATGGACTTGAAGTTCAGGGATGATTGTATCTTCATCAATAACTCCAGGGCTGCTTGAATTATCCTTATTGGTTTCAATATCCTCAACTTCGGTATTTAGCACCTAATACGAAGATTACATGAGGTTAGAGCAATCTAAACATGGAAACCAAATGGGATCATAAACTACAACATACAAGCATTCCAACATCATAAAAATTCATCATTATGCAATCAAGACACGAACAAATAGCGTGAAAGTCATGAAACACATTTTGCGGCAAGCTCATCTGAAGAGATTTTACTCTTCCCTGCACAAGACAACGAACTGGGAGCAATCCACAAGGAATCTGAGGATGAGTTTTATACCATTCTCTTCGTATAGATGTTCTCTACAACATATGAAAATTTCATAACAATCCAATGAACGATCAAGGATATGTGGTCAAAATATTGGACAACATACAGTCTAAAAAAGTTATAAAAGTCTCCTGGAAGTTTACTGTGTCGCATTTTTCAGGTCCTAAACATGCTCAAAACTTAAAAATCTTCTTTAACTAAATCTTGGAAATTTTCTGGGCTTGAAGATACATATGCAGACCTTGAAAATCCGACTTCAGACGAAGGTTTTACGGCGTTTTTGCTAAAAGACTGAGTTCTGAATTTTCTGGTGACATATATCGGCAAAGTTTTTCGTATATGCGCATGGATTCTCGTTCATTCATTCGTAAATCAACAATTTTATGCTTCTATGGATAAAATTCAAGAGAAGTACTTACTTGGACGGTCTCCGGAGTGTTCAAGGACCCTGGATTGCCCGTATCAACATCAAGAGCACCATTGTTTTCATTCGATTTTGAGCTCTGGGAATTTTCTTTATTGCCATTTTCTGAGGATGAGCGAACATCACCAGTACTCTCCACCTCCATGGAGACATCCTCCTGGACATATTTTCAACAATTAGCATTTTGTCTACAAAGAATCATAATTGGATATACGAAGAAATACTTACGGCCTCTTCTTCACTCAAGCCAGAAACTGTTTGCCCAGCAGCAGAGAATTGAAGACCGTCAATACTTGATGGAGTAAAATTCTGTAACAAAGTAACAAACATTGGTTTTGCGATCCTAATTACACGGATAAGAAGAAGTCATGGTGAAAGAAATATCGATAACTCACCAAAGAAATCACTGGGGACTTTATGGTGTTAGGTAACATCTTATGATTCTTATTCCTGCCTTCTCCACCATGAATAGTTACTTCAGTTTCTGAGAGGTATACATCGATCCGAGGTCTTACGTTGCAACCGTCCTGTGGAAAATTTTGATGCAATAATCAAAACACAATTATCATAATCTTACGAAAATTAAACAAAGAATACTTACTTGTGAACATCCTGGAGATGTTTCCCGTTTATCACCACCAGGGAAATGCTTCAGTCTTGGTCGAGTAGCGATCATATCAGCAGAAGGAGGCTCCTTCACCAAAGGTTGATCGACCGACACGAAATCGAGTAAACCCCCGAGTTTTTGATCCCAAAAGTTTATGTAACCTGGAGTTACATATGTAATTCGCCCAGATCTATTTTAATTAGTCTAGAACCAATTCTTTAAATAATTCCGAGTATCGAATCCTTACTACCACAATTAAAACCACATCAGTTTTTAAGTCCTCGAGCAAATCTAATCCAGAAAATAAAATCCTAACTCACTAGGTGGCCCTGATGTAGTTTTAAAGTGTGGTAAGAAAGGGATTCGTTGCTCGGATTTTTATAAAGATTTGGTTTAAGAAAATACTAAAAAAAAGAGAAAAAAACTAAACACAAATTGCTAAAATAGACTAAAAGATTGATATGATGATTTTGTATTCAAATATGATGAAAATCTAGGATTTCGAGATTCCACCGCTATTATATATAATAGAAAGTTAAATAATTTTCTAAACTTCTCCCAGAAATCTCGAGACGATTTAGGACACAAATTACGTCTCGGAAGATAAATCTTTTGAACCAATTATATATTTATTTTTTTTCAAAGAATTAATAATCTTCTTCACTATAGAATGCTAGTCTCTAACATAGAATATAATAATCAATTATCAAGCATTAAAGGATACATGAAGAAAATCATTATCGTTACAATCAAGAATAAGAACCATGGAGAAATGTTAGTATAGATAATAATTTAAAATACTTTAGCATACATAATATGGCTTCCTCTCTGATCCTAGAAAATGATTTAGCTACTCATAATCGAAAGAAACTACATATAAGAAATGATGGTATTTATTTTCATTCAACTCAAAAGAACTTACAGAAATAGCCGAGTTCTCCATTTCTTGTTTCCTCTCTTTCGATTACACGAGAATAATTAAGCAGAAAAACCAATATAAAATAAAATGAATTACAAGTTTTTCTTCACAAAATCTCAGCAGCGAACTACCCAAAACAATACAATCCCATGATGGTACTGACTCCCCCTTTTATATTCGTCTGCCTCCGTTACTTTCCGCTGATAGAAAATATGCATTAATCTTCAGAATTTCTCATACAAGACAACTTATTATTTTCTTGTTTAAATGACCTTGGACAGCACACGTTATGCGTGTGATATAGGCATGCTTCCAGCCACTTTCTTCATGCCCATTGACTTCTCATTACTAAGTAAGGCAAGAATATAATTTGTCCCACACTTTTGCCTTATTTCTTTGCGTTGACAATGCATTTTGTGGCTCCCATTCACGTGTATATTTGCACTAGAACTCCATCGACCAGAAATGGAATTCATTTTTCCATGTGCCAACCACTAGTCCCCTGAAGATCCCCTCATTCACATGCTATCACTATATGGTAAGTCCAGCAATTAACTTTGTCTTCTTCCCATTTTAAGTTCAACTCACAAATGAAGTAATTATTGACCTCCACTTTAGTAGAAAATATGATGTCGACATTCTTCCCATTCACAGTACCGAGATGCATTTTTAATAGATCTTTATTACACGTACAAATATGATTAGTACGTCCGTATTCTTGCCCTTGTTCCTCATTTCATCCTTCACTGCATTGTGTGATCTTTAATTAATCCGGTAGGCCATAACTGATAACGAGCACCATAAATTTGCATGAGTCCACATCGTCCTCTCGGGTCTTATTAGCTCCAATTTTCCATTTATTGTAAAAAATTAAATTTCTGCAAAACTCAAATAAAACCATCAAATTGCACAAAATAAAGAACTAAACAAATATAAATTAAGATGTGAAAATGACGTGTTTACACACTCAACAAGCTAGGGAACCAGTATTTATTTCCTTCCACATGTGTGCGGTCTAAACGAGTCATGAGATGCTCTATCAATATTGTATTCTTCCACCAAGAATTTACCATGAATTATTGATAGCATATGACCAGGAGTACGACTCAACATAAAAGACCTCTCGTCGTCACTCATATCAGCACCAGATTTCAAAGTCATACTCTCTTCAGCATTGAAAGTTGTCAATTGAGAAATATAAGAAGGAACTGACACCCATGGGCGAAAGTTGAACTCAAATTCACGGTCTAACACATCAATGAAGCGAGTCTTAAGTCGAGGTTCCTTTGTGGACCAGCGCATGATCCTGGCATTGGTCTTCTCAGAGAAAACATGGTGAGTATCAGCATTCAATCCTTGCAAGATGGTATGTGGAATAGGTGCATGATTCTTGAAACGTTCCCACATCAAAGCTTGAAGAAACATTGTATTGGCGTAGCATTCAATCTTCATAAAACCATTCGAGATGCTGGAGTCTATAATCAAGGAGTCTAAGTTAGAGTACAAAGAACCCAAGAACATACTACCTATTGGGAGTTGCTCACCCTGAGCCATCTTAATTACAAAGGGAATCACGAATGACTTCAACAAATTTCCAGTATCTTCAAATACATCTCTGCACAGCCATAAACACAAGAAAGCAGCAATAGATAACGTACCGTCAACAGGCCACTCCAGAGGAGAATCTCTTGGCCACCAATATATTAACCAATGAGCATAACAACCTTTGTTGCCGGATGCCTTATTGATCTCCTCCATTGCAGCTTTCAAGATGTTAGAGATTGCATTTTCCTCTAAGGAAGAAAGACCTTCAGGAAGGTTACCCGTGATTGGAAGATGCAACAAGGCAACTACATCTTCTAAAGTAATAGTAAACTCTCCCATCTGCATATGAAGGAATGAGTTGGAATACACCAACGAGCAAGTAGAGCTACAATACCTCGCGCATCGTGGAAAATGAACAAGTCTCCAGAAGTTTGGATAGCCCGTATTATCTGTGCATCGTGCAACTTGTCTCGAAACTGAGGAAAACCCATCATATACCTCGCCCATCCAGAAAACTTCTCTAAAGGCCGTCGAGAAAGCTTGAATTCAATGATTGATGCAGAAAAATATCCTCGTTCAAGACAGAACCGAATGGTTGCCTGAGGAGTCACCAATTTTTTCTGAGTAACCTTTCTAGGATTTATCAGAAGACGAAATGCTGGAGTTCTGAGACGCTTTTCAGACCCTTGATCCACAAAGAACGCATCCTCTATGTTTGGAACATTCTTGATTCCAGGTGTTTTATCTTCCTCTTTGCCAATAGAAGTCTCATCCATGCATGTATCGTCTCTAGAGGCGTCATTATCTACACATGAATCATCTCTAGAGGCATCATTAGCTTGGGAATCAGACATCCTTGCGAGGTATATGTAAGATTCACATAACATTCTACTTCAGTATATCATCCAGATGCAAACTTCGACAAGATGATGGAATCATGCAAATGACAAAATGCTCAACTAGATTCACATAAAAACGTGATTTACTCACGTAAATAAAAAAAAGTTGACGTGAGCAAGGATGACGTAAATAAAATTCGTGGATATCCCACGGTTTCATCAAAAAAAAAATCCATGAACAGGCCATGGTTTTATATACAAAAAAAAATACTCTTTTCCTTCGTAAATTTTTTTTTCTTTGAAGCGAAGGTTTATTTCGGTTTTGTGAAAAGTTTTGGTTTTCATGAAAGTTTTGGTTTTCATGAAAGCTCATAAACAAAATTTTATTACTAGACACAGGTCTATATATAAAAATCTCTCCTAAGTCAGGGATTATTACTAGTTTCTTAAATTAACATCGAACGAACATACGATTTCTAAGAAAAAAAGGGGGGATTTTCTACAAAACTCACACTCATATATGCACATGTATATAATTTTAGCATGATCAAGGCATGAACAACTCATGAATAAATCATTAAACTTCTGAAAAAAAATATATTTTGCGTACCAGTCGGTGTCGGTCGGAAGTTAGCCGGTCGACGGTTGCTCCGGTCGGACGACGGTGAAGCTCCGACGAAAAGTTTTTTTCCTGCTGTTGACGTGAAGGATTTGAAAGGATGAAGGTGGTGGTGGTCGTGGAAGAGAAATTAAAAAAAAGGGTATTAAATCCCTTTTATATCAAATTTTATTTCCAAAACCTAATTTCACAAGGATTTCCTTATTGGGTCTGACCCATGAATCCTAAACCGACCAAGGTTGCGCCATCAAATCAGCGGTTCAATACCAATTTATGCTTATTAGACGATGCTCTGTCGTGCTACTGGGATCTTCGTTCAAGCCGTGGTTTGCTCGTGCAATCGAAAATCCGGTAACATCTTATCTTACGACTAAGTTCAATTACTTATTTTGTTTGTAACTGGAAAATCACCATTCAGTGCTGACTGAGGAACATGATTGTCCCTCACTAAGCAGGGGACTTAATGTAGATAGTGGATTTTCGACAAGGGTTAAAATATTAAAACCATAATTATGCATGCTCCTGATCCAGCAATCAGATGAGTATTGAGACTCATGTCTCTCATTGAAGCATGAAAATTCATGCCACAAGAATCTCTGAATGAGAATACCGTCTCTCAGAGTATATGTAGATGTGTAGTCTCTCAGCTGAGGCAACGACACATTTCATGAATACTGAGCAATTTCAGTAATTACTTCTATATAAAATCGCAAGGTTGGACAACTCCTAGACAACATGCCTGCTAGTATAGAGCAATAATTTCTTCAGGATGTAACAATGTTTTCCCTGACTATATAATATGACGCTTCGACAAGCTCATATCATCTGAATAATTAATGCTCCTAGACAATCGTACTAGTATAGAGTTATCAATTAATTATTCCTAAATTATTAGATTCATTAACTGAATCCCTGAAAAGTATTCTACATTATTCATTACTTCAATTCATGGCTCTTTCCAGCATAATTCCACGGGTTAGTAATAAATATTCAATGTACGGGCGTCTGAGCCGCTATAGAGTAAGCCCCGACCAAAATAGTGCAAGTGTACTAGCAATAATGCACAAACGAACACCTGAATACACGAACGAGCATTTCAAAACATGAAGGAACGATGAACCTATGCAAAATAGGATGAAAAATAATAATAATAAAATATTGGCAAAGGCGCTAGGGGACTGGGCTCACCGGCCGGCCAGTCACGCGGTGGCCAGTCCCACGCCTAATTTTACATTTTATCATATTTTATTAGCTTTTCCTGATCTCATGAAAATCCCTTCATTTGAACAAATCTCCTTCGTCTCAAGGAAGCTCCCTAGTCTCATGGTGTTTCCTCATATCAAAGAAATAATAAGAATTAGGAAAGGTGTCGTGGGACCGGGCTCACTAGCCGGCCGGACATGCCCTAGCCATGGCCGGTCCCACTCCTCATGGTTCCTTATTATTTTTTTATTTCTCTCATCCTATAGAAATTTCTTGAATTCATGAAATTTCCCTTAAGTCATGAAAAATAATATAACATTAGGGAAACTCGTGGGACCGGACCCTAGCCGGCCGGTCATGCCCTAGCCGGTCCCACACGCCCCTTATTTCATTATTATTATTTTTTATGTTTCCCTCATCTCATGGAAACTCCTTGATTTCAACAAACTCCTTGATTTTATGATATTTCCTTAAAATCATGAAAAATATTATAAATTAGGAAAAGTGCCTTGGGAACGGGCTCTTTGGCCGGCTGGCCATGCATTGGCCATAGCCGGTCCCACACTTCATGATTCCTTCATTATTTTATTATTTATTCCTTCATCTCATGAAGTTTTCCCGGTTTCAGCAAAAATCCCCGATTTCTTCATATTTTCTCAAAATGTTGCTCAAACGCACACCAGAAAATATCGAAACTCTTAGGACTGAGACACGGACATTATGGTGACGCGGGCATGTCTCCTTGACCGACCAAGGACTTTCCTAGGGATTGAAAATAGCCGGTCCCACATGTTTAATAATTTTGACCTAATTTGCTCAATTGCTCATATTGGGTCCAAACTCTTCTCAAACAACTGGGAGTTTGCTCAAATGACCATCAACTGGTCCCACGACCACCAAGATCCGGTCCCATGATCCCTTGGTCGGTCCCTCATCTCTCCATAATCAGGTTTTACTACCTAACGCTCACACGAGCATTATTTTAATAAATGATTAAACCAGCATTTAATCATCCTTTCACCAACTGGTCTTCTGGAGACTTTGGTATTTTTCTCATTTGAGCATCTGGGCATTACATGGTCGACTCGTCATCCCATGTAGCCGGTCCCTCCTTCACTCTATGGTTGATTTTCAATAAATCATCCATTGATAAAAATTAGGGTTTCAAATCCAAAGCTCTGCAAAAACATAATTTTGAGCAGATTCAAACACTAATAATTTTACGTTGATCCCGTGATCAACACTTTAATAATTATGCGTCAGCATCTTAAATTAACATTTTTGCTCAGATGAGCAATATTTGTTCAGTCCATGAATATTGGTTCAACTATCAATATTCATTAATTCATCAAATGAGCAATATTTGCTCAGTCCATGAATATTAGTTCAACTATCAATGTTCAATACTTGCTCAGTCCATGAATATTGACTAACAATATTCAACAATTTATCAAACGAGCAACATTTGCTCATACGAGCAATATTTGCTCACCTTAACAATCTACATAATTATACGTTTGTCTCAACAGACATGTTCAATTCATGAGTCTCAAAACATTTGCAAATCACGTTCGACTCAGCAATACAAGGACTCATCGTCCCATAAAGTCAGCAACTGACTCCACAATCACGAGATGTCAATCGTGTCACATGGGGGATATTAACTAAGGTTTTGATCTGGTGGTCTACGACACGTGTGTTCATACACAAGACGAGAATGTTAGCAAGTCGTGCAATAAGTTGGAGGAGTTAGCAAAGTAGTGGGTAGAAAATCAACCAAGTCTCCGCACGATGAGCAACTGGTTTTAACACGATTTCCACTTCGCCACTCTTTGACTTCAGCAACTTTCACACTTCATGGGATCAAGGTGTTTATAATTTTGGCAATATAAATAAGTCTCTGAATCATGATTGAAAGAACAAGACAATCTCTAGTCAAAGCAGAAAAACAAGAGATTAAGAACCCAGCGTTCAATCAATCCGAAATTATCTTTTTTTTTTTACGCAAAAAACGCAACACACCTATAATATTTGATCACCATTGATCTCACATATTTCTCAGCTTCCCTCCTACAGATCAACCCATCCTATCTTGTGATCGAATTGATTCAGGAACGACCATTGTCTTGGTTTAGGCCTGAGTCCTACAGATTGATCTCTCGAACTTAAAGCACTCCCTTCTTGCAGTGCATCTGTGTGAGGTTAAGCATTTGCTCGGTTCAAGGAGTCTCCTACGTACGGTCATCTCCTCGATTCCGTAAAAACCAGCAAATCATTTTTCTCCATCTACATATTGGCGACCACAGTGGGAGGTTATCTCTCGGCTGCAATCTCAAGCTTTCACAAGATGGTTGATCTTAGGTCACGCACGATCGCAGACCCTAACACAAATGATGCTAGCACTAGCAACGACACTAATGATTATATTCCAGAAACCGTTCCTGCTTCCAACAATGGCGGTGGTGTCACTCCTCATCAGATTAATAGTGGAGCACATCCCCTGTTTGGTCGTCATCTTGAAGAAGTCAGAGAAAATCCGCCTACTATAGGCGATCTCATGAAGGTGGAATAAACTGTTGCCAAGAATCATACTGACATGGCTGCCACTTAGAAGGAATTATTCAATTATCTCAAGACTCTTACAGACAAGATGTCAGAGAAAACCCAGGAAAAGGGAAAAGGAAAAGAAACCACTTCGGATGCTGACCCTGAAGTCACTCCTATCCATGAAGTAGAAGATGAAGAGATTCCTAAATCCAAAACTGCAGAGCCAAAGGAACCGTCCAGTTTCATCACCCGTGAAGACTTGAAGCGTCTCTTAAAGATCGTGTAAAGGATAAAGCGTCCTCTTCTGTCCACCGTCACCAACCTCCATACCCTGCTGCTACACAAAGGATTCTTCTGCCAAAAGGTGATGTTTCTCCAACGTTCACCCTTTATGATGGAACATGCAATGCTAGAGAACATGTTTCTCGGTTTCTGGAAGCTTTAGGAGAACATGAACATAACCATGTTGTCCGCCTCAAGGAATTTTCAAAATCTTTGAAAGGCAGGGCATACACCTGGTACAAAAACATCGTACCGGGGACTATCAAAAGTTGGGGAGAAATGATTAATGCCTTCTACAGGAAATATTTCTTCGTTTCAGAGCAAATCACCCTCTCTAGCCTCGGAAGAATGTTTGAAAGAAGCAACGAACATCCTAACGATTATGTGAAAAGGTTTAGGGTTCAAGCTCTGGAATGCCACGATCCAAATGTTACGGAGGAACAACTTGTGGACTTGTGCATCAATGGAATGATCCCGGTCTACAGAGATCTGCTGGAAAATCTACACTTCCAGACCTTTTCAGAACTCACTAACTCAAAACCAATCAAAATCCAAAACCAAAATAAAACCTCACATCTCTCAGAAGTTCAAGTTCAAGAGACTATGGAAAGAAAACTAAAGGAATCCGTCAAAATAAGATTTCTGCTTCTCAGCTTTCTCCAAGACTTGCAAGGCTGCTTTCTCCAGCTTTAGTTTTTCAGTCAACTCGACAATCCTGGCCATTTTCTCCACCACGGAATCACTGACAAAGGCTATGTTTTTCGCTACTGCATCCTTGATGGTGTCGATTTTTTGACGAAGCCACTTCAAGTTAAAACCAAGTTCTTCAGACCTCTCTAAGTTGTACTCCCAATCAAAGAGTACATCTCGAGTGACAGTACTTCTGGACCTGGTACGAATATCATCTATGACACGCAATATGTTTCCTAATTTCATTTCAAGAAGTAGTTGCGTTCAGGGTCCCTTGTAACGACAATATGACCATACATCTTCCACAACTTCTCATACATATTGGCATACCCAGTGGGAACGCTGAATCTGCCAACAGATACGTGATATGGTAGTAAAACACCAAATGGAGGTTCAAAAAAAATCCCTACATTAGGATATTCATGTATCACTATGCGATTCTCAATTACCGGAGCAACTTCCATAGTCATGGTAACAACTTCTTCTGGCACAGTCTCTTCTGTTCTTGGCTCGGTTTCTTCCGTCGGAACGATAACAACTGGAGTCTCAGTTTCCTCGACAACTTCAGTAGCAATATTATCATGGATTTGAGGTTTAGATATCTTAACATCATCAACTTGATTCACCATACGGTTCGAATCGTCATTTGCTCCATTATTCTCAACTTCGGTATTTGGTACCTAACACGAAGATTACATGAGATTAGAGAAATTCGAGCATGGAACAAAGGCAATCATAAAATACAGCATGTAAGTGAACTAACACTATCTAATTTCTTTATTATGCATCCAAGACATGAGAAAATGGTGTGGAAGTCATGAAACACGTTTTTCCAATAAGCCCGACTAAAGAGATTTATACTGCCCCGTATAAGATGACGAACTGGGAGTAATTGGTAAGGAATCCAAGGTTGAGTCATATACCGTTCTCTTCGTATGGGTGTTTTCTATAACATATAAAAATTGCATAGCAATCGGATAAACGAGTAAGGAGTTGTAGCCAAAACATTGGACTACATGCCAGCTGAAAAATTCCTGGAAGTTTACTGTTTCGCTATTTTCAGCCTCTAAACATGCTCAAAACTTAAAAATCATCCTTCACCAAGCTTGGAAATTTCCTGGGCATAAGGATACATGGGTAGATCGCGAAAATCTGACATCGTATGAAGATTTTATGGCGTTTATGCTAAAAGGCTGAATTCTAAATTTTTGGTGACGGATTTCACTAAAGTCTCTTCGCTCATTCATGGGAATTATTATTTTTTCTATCAACAAATCAACAACCTTATACTTCTATGAAGATGATACAAAGTGGATACTTACTTGAAGAGTTCTCAAGTCATTCGAAGAATTAATATGGTCGGCATCAATATTGGGAGCACCATTACCTCCATTCGGTCTCATTTCTTGAAGATTCTCTTTCTCACCATTATTTGAAGACGAATGAACAACCTGGCCATGTTTCTTTCCACAACAATCTCCTCCTGGATGCATCAACAACAATTATCATTACTTCATTCAAGAAAATGCCATTACTTACACAAAAGGATACTCACATCAACCTCTCCATCGATGCTGGATTCCTGGATTGTTCGTACGAAGGAAAGATGAAGACTGTCAATAACCGATGGAGTAAAATTATGAAACAAATTAACAACACTCTTTTGGGATCCTAATTAAATGGACAAGAAAATCGCAACGATAAGGGAAGTGCTAATAACTCACCAAAGAAGCGGTTGGGGACTGCACATTATTCGATATCATCCTATAAGATGCCTTGCTCCTGCCTTCTCCGCCCTGGGGACTTTCTTGAAGATCTAAGAAGTTTACATAGATTCGAGGTCTCACAGCACGGCCATCCTATCAGAAAGTCAATGAATAATTAAAGTGCGATCATCATACCTTTGTAAAAATCATGAGGGAAGCACTTACTTGTGCACATTCTGGAGACGTTTTCCATTTGTCACCACGGGAAAGATATTTCAACCTTGGTCGACCAGAAATCATGTCAGGGGAAGGAAATTCTCGTACCGGAGACTGGACATCCATCACAAACTTATATAAGCGCTCAAGCTGTTGACACCAGAAGTCTATGTAACCCGGAGTAACATAGGTAGATCGGTCAAAGCATGGGAATAAATAATCGTTTCCCTCCACACGTGTGCAATCTAAGTGAGCCTTCATATGCTCAACTAATGGCTTGTTCATTCGATGACCTGGAACACACTAGTCGACTCTCATTTGCCGAGCTTCCATATCGATGTTATATTCTTCTACCTAGAATTCTCCATGCATTACTGATACTAAGTAACCAAGAGTGCAACTCAATATAAAATATCTCTCTCCGTCATTCAGGTCAGTACCAGTCCTCAACACGACATTTTCTTCAGCAGTATTGAAAGTGACCAATTGTGAGAAAAGAGGAGGGACCGACACCCAGGGGCGAAAGTTGAACTCGGATTCGATGTATAAAATGTCAGTGAGGCATATCTTGTATTGTGGGTGCTTTGTAGACCAACGCATAATCCTGGCATTATTCTTCTCGAGGAAAACATGATGAGTATCAACATTGGGTCTTTGCAAGACGCTGCGAGGAATTGGAGCATAACTATCAATATGCTCCCACATCGAGGCTTGGAGGAACATAGTATTAACATATGTTTCGACTTTCATGAAGCCGTTGGAGACGCTGGAGTCTATAACTAAGGAGTCTAAATTGGAAAACAGTGAAACCAAAAATAGACTATCAATGGGAAGCTTCTCACCTTTAGCCATCTTTATGGCGAAAGGAATCACAAATAGCTTCAAAAAATGTCCACTGTCTTCAAGAACGTCTCTAGAGAGCCACAATCATAAGAAAGCAGCAATGGTCAAGGTACCATCAACAGGTTCTTCAGGAACTCCATCTCTCGTCCACTAGTATCTCAACCATTGAGCATAGAAAATTTTGGGAGACTCGTTGAATTTGTGCATTTTAGCTTCCAATATGCCAGATATCACCTTCTCTTCTGCTGAGAGCTCTTCAGGGAAATTTCCAGTGACTAGAAGATGCAACAAAGCAACTACATCTTCTAAAGTAACGGTGAATTCTCTCCATCTGCATATGAAAGTATGAGTAGGAATGCACCAACGAGCAAGTAAAGCCACGATACCTGGTATATCATGATTAATGATTAAATCCTCGGCATCTTGAAAGCTCGTGTCACCTGTGCACAATCCAGCAAGGTCCTTACACGACTATGACCCAGCATGTGTCTTTCCCATCCAGAGAAATATGTCAGAGGCTTCTGAGAAAGTTTGAGTTCCACATGTGAAGCCAAATAGTGTTTCCCTTGTAAACAGAACCGAGTTATTGTTGGAAGAGATACCAACATTTTCTGAGTAGTGCTCCTGGGATTTATAAGTAGCCGAAACGAGGAACTTAAGGGACGTTTTTAGGGCCTTTCAGATACACAAAGAATTTGTCCCCAGCATTTGGAATGTTCTTAGTTTTGGGAGTTTCCTCTTTCTCCTGAGAAGTCTCAGAATCATCATTTATGGAAGAATCATCATTCCTGGAAGACGCGTCTTGTAGAGATATCCTCTCTGGGAGTTTCCTCTCTAGAAACATCATCTTCAGAAGCGCTACCATGAGACTGAGTCATCTTTGCAAAGATACTATGACATCCATACATGAATTTCGTCAATACAATGGAATTAAAGCAGCTGAATAATTATGATGCTCACATCAGCGTCTACAAAATGGTAATCCTCAACTCTTACCTATTTACAGTTTCACGAACTTAGTGATAACATCGTAAAACTTCGAAAACTTGTTTACTCTTTCAAACCTTCAAAAGTGAGCAAAAAACCTATTATTCAAGAGTCAACACTGACTTTTCACGAAACTATGAACAATTCACATAAACTCTTCATGTGAACGTTCCATGATTTTATGCCGCAAACACACATCATAAAATCATAAAATACAATTGTTTATCTCTAACAATTACTCAAAAATTTCTATTTGATTTTTTTATCAAAAATTAAAACTCACATGTGAAAAAAAAATCCTCTTTTACGTGAGATAATAAAAAAAACCTTATTTTTCTCAAGCAAGCATTCGTCTATGAAACTAGGGTCTTTTCTATTTTTGCAAGGGTCCACGTATTCCAAATAAAACTTTTAAAGATAACAAGTAAATTTCATCATGAACTACAGGTTTTTTTTTTAAATTCCTTTAACTCTAAGGATCATTATTTATTACTTTTACTACGAACGAACCTACATTTCTAAAAGTATTTACGAAAGTTCATGCTTTGAAAATAAATTTTGGTTTTCATGAAACCTCATAAACAAAATTTTCTCTACTGCAACTAGACCATGTCTATTAAATAATATATGTATCTCTTCCATGTTAGGGATTATTGCTTGTTTCTTAAAATATCGAAGGAACGGGCATACATATTTTCAAAACAAATGAATTTCATAAAACCTACACATACATGCACACATGGAATTTTGTTTTTAACAACTCATGTAAAGTTCATGAACTCACAGCAAAAAAAAAGAAAAAAAAACTTACCTGTCAATGGCGCCGAAAGTTAGCCGGCGGTGGGTGAATTGCCGGCGGCGATCGGAGCTCTGGCAAATAAATTTTTTCTTCCTGCTCGTGAAGAAGAGAAAGAGAGTGGTCAGTCATCTGGGAAAATAAACACTAAAAAAATTTAGAGTCTCTTTCCTTTTATATTAATTTTATTTCCAAAACCTAATAAAATATGGGTTTCCTTTTTGGACCCGGGCCCATAAATCCTAAACCGACCAGAACTGAGCCTCCAGGCGTCCTAATCAGCAGTGCCTCATCTCTCTGTGTTCTAGGGATGACACTCTATCATACTATCAGGGTCCTCACCCGAACATTTGCTCGTACATGACACAATTGGAGCAAATCTGAGGATTTTGAAAACACCTTTGTGCAACTGAGTTCAACCACTGATCTCGGCGACTGAAAATCACCATTTAATGCTTACTGCGGAACATGAATGTCCATCACTAAGAAGGGGACTTAATTTAGATGGTGGATTTTCAACAAAGGTCAAAATCGTAAAATCATGATATTGCATGTTTCTGACGCGACTTTCAGGCATGTGACGATTCATATTTTCCGAGCCATGATGAATATGTTTCTCGAAAGGCCTCCACTAGCTGAGCGTTCGATGACTCACATTTCATCATGGCCTCTATGTAGAATAACGTAATTGGGCGGTTCTCTATAAGATTGAGAGCAACAATGCCTTCAGGAAGCCGGTGACTCGTTGTTTCCTGACTACATAGAGAGACCCACCTCTACATAGAAGAACGATTGGGCGGTTCTCCGTAAGATTGAGAGCAGAAACGCCTTCAGGACGTCGGTGACACTCACTGTTCCCTGACTATGTAGAGCGACCGTGTATAGATCCAGGCGGTTCTCCGTAAGATTGAGAGAAATAACGCCTTTAGGATTTCGGCAACACTCGTTGTTTCCTGACTATGCACCTTTCAGAATGGGTATGACGCTTTAACTGGCTAATGTCCCTTCTATGATAGATTAATTCTACTGTGACATTCACCACTGAATTCCTAGAAGATAATCTGTTTTATCTCATTACTCCGATTTCATTATCGAATCCACGGCTGATCTCATGGAATGGTAATAGATAATCTCATTACTCCGATTTCATGATCGAATCCACGGCTGATCTAATGAGATGGTAATAACTACTTTCATTACCCCGATTCTCTGGTCGAATCCACGATCCCATAGAATAGTAATACTCATTTTATTATTCTGAATTTATGGTCGAATCCACGGCTGATCCTATAGATTGATAATAAAAAACTACTCACTTTTATTACTCAGTTTCATGAATCATTCTCCACTTAATTTCATAAATTAGTAATAAATACTCAACAATCGGGCATCTGGACTATCACTGAGTAAGTCGCGTGCGAGTGTACTCAACAATGATGCACGAACGAGCACCCAAATGCACGAACGAGCATTCAAAATATGGGCAAATGAGGAATCCTACATGGAATGTGAGAGAGAAAATATTATTAAAATAACAAAGTGGCGCGTGTGGGACCGGGCCCACAGGCCGACCGGTCATGTCGCCATGGCCGGTCTCCCCCGCCCTTTTTCATTTATTTTAATTATTCTATTATTTTCATGAACTCATGAAAAATCCTTCATTGTAGCAACTTTCCTTGTTTGAGAAAATCTCATTGGTTCTCCATATTTTCACGGTTTCATGAAAAATAATATAAAATAGGGAAAGGTGTTGCGGGACCGGGCAACCTATCTGGAAAGCCATGCCCTAGCCTTGGACGGTCCCACACCTTAAAATCCCTAGTCCTTCATAATTGTTATTTCCCTCATCTCATGAAACTCCTCCGTTTGAGCAAAATATCATGATTTCTTCATATTTTCTCAAATATATTTTCAAACCATGAAAAATCCAAAAACCCAGATGGTCACATGACCGACTAGGCTACTCACGCCAAATATTAAAATATCACTATTCTAATATTTTCCAAATTTTTAATCAAACGAGCAAAGTTCTATTTGCTCATTCGAGCAAAATCGAGGATTTCAGTCAAAGACCGAATTCTCCTGAAAATTCAAGATATTGCTCAAACGCACATCAGAAAATACCGAAGCTCTCAAGATTGAGACACGAGCAGTATGGTGACATGGGCATGCTTCCTTGACCGACCAAGGCCGGACCTAAGGCTTGCAAGGAGCCGGTCCCACACATTCTTATAATTTTGACCTAATTTGCTCGATTGCTCATCGGGTCCAAATTCTTTCCAAACCACTTGGGATTTGCTTAATCGACCATCAGTTGGTCCCACACCCTCAAGGGACGGTTTCTTGCCTTCTTGTCCGGTCCCCCACTTCTCCATAAATTAGGTTTTTAATACCTAATGCTCAGACGAGCACTATTTTAATAAATGATGAAACCGACATTTAATCATCATTCTTTCATCAACCAGTCAACTAAGGACTCTGGTGCACGCTCACTCGAGCACTCGGTCACCACATGGTCGTCCATTATTCCATGTGGTCGGTCTCACCCTCACTCGTGACCTATTTTTCGGCAATTCATCAATTGACGAACAATTGACCGAAAATTAGGGTTTCGAACAAACGCTCCACAAATCATCATTTTGAGCAAGTTCAAATACTAATAAATTTATGTTGATCCAGCAATCAACATCTGGATTAATTATATAATATTCGGTAGTCTACAAATATTTTAATTAATAATTTCTTGGGTCACGTCACCAATAAATAATTCGTCGAATCGAGCAATACTTGCTCAGTTGCTCGAATATTGACCCAACTATCAATATTCAGTGATTTATCAATAATTTGTTGAATTGAGCAATACTTGCTCAATTGCTCGAATATTGACCCAACTATCAATATCAGTAATATCTCGGAAAATTTACAATATTTGCTAATACACACTATACGTCTCAACAGACATGTTCGATCCATGAACCACTGAGCAACTGTCATTCATGCTCAATTCAATAAAACCTAGATTCATTGTCTAATCAGTCAACAACTGACTAACTAAATACATGTCTGTCATGCAGACTCCACGATTCGTGAGACATCAATTACGTCACATGGGGGATATCAATTAGGGTTTTTTTTCTGGCGGCCTATGGCACGTGGATTCATCCACGATGAGAAATGTGAGTAAGTTGTGCAAACGGTTGAAGGAGTTAACAAAGTAGTGGGTGGACGGTTAACCAAGTCTCCGCACGACCTGGAACTGGTTTCACCACGATCTTCCACTTTCCCACTCTTTCACTCATGAAACTGTCACATTTACTGGATCAATGTGTTCGTTTCTGACAATATAAATAAGTCTCTGGATCCACGGTTGAAAACAACAATTTTTCGAGCAATCACTCCCAGAAATTCCATCAATCGACCAGAACTTATTCAAACTTAACAGTTCATCAATTTTGCAGAAACCTTCAATACATCCACAATCCTTGATCATCATTGATCCCACACAATTATAAGCTTCCATCCTATAGATCAACCATCTCCCTCTTTGCGACCGAATTGACTCTGGAACATTCATTGACTTGGTTTAGGCCGGAGTCCTACAGATTGATCTCTCGAATCTAAGTACTCCCTTTGTAGTGTATCTGTGTGAGGTTGAACAGTTTGCTCGGTTGAGGAGTCTGGACAACACGCTCGTCTCTTCACTTCCCTAAAAACCAGCGAATCATTTTCCCGCATCTACAAATCTGAATTATTGATTATGAATACAGGGATTAACTTAACCTCTTCTTGAGAACATACAAACATATTTTCAGAAGAGCAAGTAGAACTTGTGGAGGAAGCCCCTTTCAAACATTTTCTAAAATTAAATCTATAGAGAGATTTTCCCAAACCTTGTGATACGTTAACTGAGTCTATTTTCGGCTTTGCCTTACCTTTTTTCAGACTCATTTCTTATAGGTTGGATCGTGCAAAATATAGATTGTTAGATATTTTCGTGTTTGCCTTCCCTGATACCAATTGAAAAGACGAGGGTACCCAAATACACCACAATATTTTAGTTTCAACCTATAAGTCCTCTTACCAAGTGTGATTGTCTATGGACAAAGTCGAGACAATACAACAACTTCGGTATTCACACTTGTGTGATTGTCTACGGATACGAGATCGACAAAGTACGACTACCAAAGTGTGATACTTGATAATAGGTTCAGACTTAATCAAACTCTATAGGATCACAACCAAGTATATCGGAGTTAACGTTTGTGTGTTTTACTTTATTATAATAAAGAATTATAATGCGGAAACCAAAGTAAAAGACACATCAAGATTTTGTTAACGAGGAAACTGCAAATGCAGAAAAATCCCGGGACCTAGTCCAGAATTGAATACTCTCATAATTAAGCTGCTATACAAAATCTACACCAACTTCGTATAGTTGAGACCAAGTGTTTTGGGGTAAAAATTGATTCTGCTGGAAATAGTAAATTGGGTTTGCCGCCGAGAAACAAATCCAAACCCTAAACAAATGCACTGCACGGGAGTACTTTAGATTCGAGAGATCAATCTGTACAATTCTGGCCTAAACCAAGAAATGGTCGTTCCAGTCTAGCTTCGGTCATAATATGAATGAGAAGGGTTGATCTTAGGGAGGGAAGCAAAGTTGACATCAGAATGGTTAACTCTGAAGGTGTGGATGTTTATGACTTGTATCAGAATGTGGAACTTGCTTGCGGAATGTAAGCTATAGGTTCTTAGTGTTTTCTGGATACTTGTGTTGATCACACTTGTTTTTTTTCAAAATAGGTTGAAAACCTATTTATACAAGTCATGATTGAGCGCACCTGATCTCATAGGAAGTAGAGAAAGTTAAGTAGTGGAGAAGTGAGATTGTGTAAAAGTGGTGACCATCACGTCTCTATCATGAGGGAAGACTGGTCAGCCTTACACCCACTACTATTTTACCGCTATCAAGTCCGTTGTTCCTAACACTTTCTCGTAATGGGCGTGTTGCACGCTGCACGCTGTAAACCACTAGACCAATACCCTGGTGAGCATTCCCCAGTTTATGACATGTTTGATGTCTCGAGTATTTTTGTAGAAAAGTATATGCAACAAGCAAGGCAACATATAATGCTTTTAGGTCAAATAATTAAATTACTTGTGAAATCGATGTTGATAGAACATCGTTTATAATCGATGCATATAAAGCATCGCTTTTAAGCAAGTAGCTCAAAATAATCGATGTTCATGAAGCATCATTGTATAAAGCTCGTACAAGTTAGTCGCGGAGCTTAATGTCTTAAAAAGAGCATGACCAGCCGTTTTCAGGGAGCTTCTAGGAGCTATGCACGCATGCCATAGGTAGGCCGGTCGATCCCTATGGGAGAGTGGGGGATGGTATCCATTCTAAGATCCTATCGGTCGGCCCAAGTTAGATCTAGGCCGCTTAAATTAGCTAGCCAAGTTGAGTGGCTGAGATGATTTGAGGCAGTTAATGGCTGTCGCTGAATCTATTAAAATTCACGTAGGAAGCGCGACTATCCACCTTTGTGCAACCGTTTGAGAGCCATATAGGCAAGTCGCGGCTTGGCCGATCATTCCTCATGGAATAGGGATGGCCGGTGATCACGACAACATCTTATTGGTCGCCCAAAATTAGATCTAGGCCGGTAAATTCGGATAGCAAAGTTGGACGGCCGAGATGATTTGCGGAAGTTTTATACTGTCGTTGATTCAATTTAATGTTTTTAAATCCGTGTGGCCAACCTACTTTGGGCTAATCGATTTGAGGCGCCAGTTGCTGGCTTGAGCAAGTCGATTGTCCAGGGCTGCAGGAAAGCCGCCAACGAGCATGCTGGCACTTCATTGGCCGGCTAAAATCGGATCTGGGCCCGTCGACTTGGCTAGCCAAGTTGGACGGCCGAGATCGTTTTGCGACAGTAATATGCTGCCACTAACATTAATTTGGGTTTTGAATGTTGCGCGGCCAACATTCTTTGGGTTAATCGATTTGATGTGCTGTCTTCATGTTGGGAGGGCTCGATCGGCCAGGGCTGAAGGCGAGACGCTGGTGAGGATATTGGAACCTCATTGGTCTCCCGAAACAAAATCTAAGCCATCCAACTAGGATGGTTAAGTTGGACGGTCGTGATGAATTTAAGACTATCACGGTCGGTCTTAGCTCGTTAAACCCTTTTCTCAATGGCGCGACTAGCCTTCTTCTGGCTAGCGATCGGGGATGCCACCTACGAGCTAGATGAGATCCCATTGACTGGGAAGGAAATGAGCCCATTGGTAGACGTTGTGAAGCTCGTTTGGCCACGTCAGGAGGTGGCTAAGTGTAATTAATCAACCGGCGAAATCGTGCGGCCGTGATCGTTTTGAGACTGGCATAGGCAGCCTATATTCGATTCATTATGGAATTAGGTATGTCGACCAACTAACTTCCAACTTTAATTAAAAGTGTGTTCGGCGCTTTTGGAGCGATTTTATTGGTCGATGGGGAAGGGTGCCAACAAGCAGTATGTGGGGCGTGGCTAGTCGGCCATGGTTAGCGCCTGTTAGGGAAAACCGACCGGCCAAGTGGCGTGGCTGCACCTCCTCTTACTGCTGCTTTTATTTTCCGTATCTTCTCTTTGTTTCTTGTTTTCCACTTTCGGTAGGATTTTACTCCTACTAATCCATACGGATCAATTTCCTAGCTTACATAGGTTTAGCTTCGACCAATAGGGTTCGAGATATTGTGCAGGCCGCAAAAGACCTAATTTTCGTAAATTAATAAAATTAGGTTAGAAAGATTGAATTTTGTGGGCTGACACAAAATCAATCAATTTCTGGATTGTGCGTTCATGCAATATCACTAATTATGTTTCAGAGAGCAGCACAACTTTGTTTGCTTCTGATTGAGTACTTCTATGCACGTCTTAATCCTGACACTTCGGGAAATTCATGCTACTCGGCTGTGAGCGAACATTAATTTTCATGTCATGTCAACATTAAGAGTTCGTCTATGGAACTGGCGTAGAATAAGCACTCGACATGCCATATATTAGTGGGTAATGCGGGCATGAGATAAAATTTATAGAATATCTGGGATTGTTGCTGCACGCACTATTCTGGATAAATTTTAGATATAAATATACTGAATTGCTCAATACATACGTGAGTAAATAGGCCTAGGCACTCATTACTTTTAAATGGATCTGTTTCTTTGCAGGACAACGACGCATTAAATACAGGGTTTTATAATTTTAGCCCTGAACTAAAAACCACCATCAACACCAAGCAACTACCCCTATTTCACTTGGTTTCCTCAGTATCCATGCGCTTCCGACTTCGAAGGTCATGCACTGGTACAATTCCTTTGGATCGTATTCCAAACAGTAAAGGAACAACAAGTATGTTTGGTAACAACTCTTTTGATTCATTCAAGGTAAATATATCTCAAGTCATACGCAAAGGCTCTTCCGTTTAATCTAATAAACTCCTTTTCCTGGTTAGATCAATCTATCCAATAACTACCAAAGCAGTTAATTTTAGATTCGCAATCAATCAGTATAGATCTCAACGAAAACTATAAAGTGATGCCGATCTAACGCAACTAATCAATCGAATAAATCTGATTCTAGTTGGATCCCAGCCGATCAAGGTTTATGCACACACAAAGATATGAGAACTAATAAGAAATCTTCTTCGTCTTCAAATCTTCAATAATGACCTGCACAACACCACTTGAATCTCTTGTGATCAATCACACACAGAACGGAGTCTGTTAACAATGGATTATCACAAGATGTCTTTAGATCTAACAAAAGTTCTAAAGATCTCGTCGATACTTCAATCTAGTTTGAGTGAATCTTATATTAGAAGAGAAGATTCCGAAGAATAAACAAACTCGGTGCAATCAAAGTTTCAACAACCGTTAGTCAATCAAATCAATCGAAAACTAATAACACTGCAATTATCTAGTTTCCCACCAACGGTACTCGTAGAGCTTCTTGATCCCACAGAAGTCTTTAAACGAGCGGTCTTAAGAGATTTCACCTAATTAGGATACTTTCCTCTCCGATTAGACGGCTCCACCAGAAACGACAATAAATGAAGTTTTCCTGTCTCTTAGGATAGTTTGCTAGAAATGCAAACTTAGGTATTTATATACCAAGGATGTTTGGACATCAAGGAATTTCCAAAACCGAAAATCTTCTCAAGATATACAATGAATGGCAAAATTCGATTTTCCTAGTTCCAACAAATGCTTGTCCAATATTTCCGAAATCTCTCAATAGAAAATCTCTAATTAGTAAATGCATAATACTAATTTTTATTCTCTAGTGATATGCATTTAATTGCTGGTAATTAAACCATATAAAACCCAAAACCTTAATTAAAAGATTCTTAATTTATCTCGCACATGATCTCCTTGAGTACTAAGGAATATCTTTGAACAATAAATGATAAGAGTTATTGTACATGTTCAAAGTATGTTGACATCTCTTCACTGTAAATCTTTATTCATATTTACATGGATTTACATTCTTGGAATCGGTTATACCACACTTCCAAAAAAGTTTAGAATTGGTTGACCTGTATTCCAATATAACTATGTGAATGATCAAATATCAAATCACATATATGGGTTCAATCGGTTCTACCAATCACTAGGATCGGTTATACCTCAATATGGAAATACTTGTGATCGGTCACACAAGTTACCAGGACCGGTTATATCAGTTACCAGAATCAGTTACCATATTCCCATTGTATTGCCTGTGATCGGTCAGACCAGTTAACAGGACCGGTTACACCAGTTACCAGGACCGGTTACCAATTACAAGGATCGACTACAAAACACGCTGTGATCGGTCACACCAATTACTAGGATCGGTTACACCAATTACTAGGATCGGTCACACCAATTACAAATATCGATCATACCATCTCATGGTGATTACTTAGGATCGGTTATACCAATTAATAAAAACTAGTCATACCAAATCATAAGTCAGGCATTCTGAATAGTTATACCAAGATACACAACCAAGGTTATGATCGGTTCTACCATCTTACACATATTGGTCATCCAAAGATTTGCAATGAATTCCGAACCAATAAGCCTAATGATTTCCCTTTCGATTCACGAAACAAGTTCATGAATGTACTTCCTTTAAAAGAATGTAAAACATTGTTTCCTAGGATGAAATCTTCACTATAACCCATGCACATAATCATAACAGTATATACAAGATTATGTCGATGTCATATCTACGAAGTTCAAAAGATAAGCGTTATACTTCGTAGTCTAATTCCCTAATACTATGATCATACAAATATGACCATGTCACATCACTAAAGTATTATACAATATGTACAGTATATACAGCTTCGCAGTTATATTTTCAATATAGCACGACTTGAAAGATACGTTAGGAATGAAACAGTTCAAGTCAATATTACTAACCTCAAGTGGAAGGATGATGTCGTCGTTGTAGTTCGTTTCTTCTTCACATTCTTCAGGTCTTCGGAGTAATACTTGTATGTCTCAACATTAATGCTCTAACAAATTTTTTATATAGTCTCTTAAAACAACTAAAAAGTCGAAACTCCACGATGTGGGACTAATAAGTTTCATTCACAACGATTTTTTTTTAATTTTATCTAGTTAAAAACTTTTAAAATAAAAATTAATAAATATTGTTTCCAACAATCACCCACATGAATTAAAACCTCAATAAAACATGAAAACATATATAGATCTTGGTAAATCAACATCCCCAATCCCACGACGGAACTGAGTGAACAAACAGATGGATCATGCATGTAGAAGTCATACTAGCCATTCCAACGTCCTGTCTTTCACACTAAATTGTATCGACTACAGGGTCATACTATGGATTGCAAAAATCATACATTACAAAGAGATTTGATCTTTAGTTCCTCACAAGTGAGACTTAAGGTTCCTTTCACTAAATAAAAATGCATGAACTAGTGAACTCTTAGTGACCCTTAGGTCCTAAGTTCCAGTCATATGATAAGTGCATAATTCATATGATTTTAGTATCCATTTCATACTTGCTTTAGCTATTATTCTTGCATGTATTCATATAATTACGCTTGTTTTATCTTATTTGCCTCTATTAGATGAATCATCCAAAAAGGAGCTACAAAGTGCTGAAAATAGCTAGGAAGAGAAGTATTCCAAGAATCAAAGCGCCCAAGTCCAAGAGAAGTGTAAGAAGAGCAAAAACGCACAAAATCAAGAGATGGGACAGATACCGAGATTAACTCATTATAATTAAGGATTTCTCGTCACCATCTTGAAGATAATTGAAATATAAAAATAATTCAAAAAGAATGAAGTCATTCCGAGTTCGGACGAAGAAGTTGTGGCCAAACAAATTTTTTATCGAATATGGAAGACAGTAATGTATGCAAACAGGTGCGCATACCTTAGTTCCGAAAATTTCTGAGTTCGCATACTGGTACCCATACTTAACTAGTAGGAAAACGTGTATTCATACCTTGGAAGGCCTAAGGTCACGTTTGGGGTAGTTTATGTCATATTTTCGGGTCGGGTTCTTGAACCGAACTAAATACTTGATGGCCAAGCAATGTAAACCTATAAAAAGGTATCAGGTCATGTAAAATTGATCATCTCATATTATAATTTTTTTCTTCATTAATATTTTAGGGCTTAGCCCTTTAGGGGGAAACCGGGTAATTATGTAATCATGAGAAACTAAATCCTTTGTTGATTAAGGATGAATTCAATGTTCTAAGCGTGGAGCTTTATTAATAATACAAGTCTATTTGAGGTTTAAATCATCATCATTTGTTTTCATTATATCTAGGGTTTATGATTGATTCTTAGATTGATTTGGGTACGCAACCAGATTAGTCTATTTATCATTTTATTGCTAGAAGTGAGCTGAGCGATCCGTAATTGTCGTGCATCTCCTACACAAGTAGAAAACATGAGACTTTGCAGAGGGATTTTGTAAAGCAATCGTGTGTGGAAACGACCAGTAAGTGAACCGATCAAACTGAGTTTAACTGCTGGAATCAAACCTAAATTCACAAACCCTAAAGCGTTCGATTGAGTTACACCTTGTAAGCGTACCTCAAGGCGGCTTAATTGAATAGAATCCGGTGACTAAGCGTATTTTTTATCCGGTGATACAAGGAGTTCTGGGAATAGCTAAGCGTACCTTCTATTCTACGGTTGGTGATGAATGGTTCTAACGGAAGATAGATAAGTATTCTAATCCTGTTAACGCTTGGTAACGGCGAAGGATTGCTTAATCATCTCTTTTCTTCTTTATTGTCTTTTTTATTTATCTTACAAACAAATCCCCCTTTTTGATCTTTACTTTATCTTGCTATTTCAAATAACCTATCAATTACAGATCTCTCTGTGGAAACGATCTCTTACTACCGCTATATTACCATTTAATTAGTGAGAAATATCTTTATTAATTTGTTGAGCCTACGACAGCCCAATCATATTTTGGCGTCGCTGCCGGGGAGCAGTCACTAATTGATTAGTTATTAGTTATTTTTTTAGCTTGTTTTTGTTTTCGTTTTATTTTCTCTTTTACTCTTTGTTGATGGTGGATTTTAGTTTAGGGCTAAAATTGTAAAACCAAATTTAATGCGCTGACATCCTGCAAAGGGTAAAGCCGTTTAAGTAGTGATGAGTGCAGAAAACCTCTTCACTTTATTTATTCGAAGCAATTCAATAAATACACAAAATTCACCCAGAATGGTGCATGCAACAGCAATCCCAAATATTCTATGAATTTTATTAGCATTATTAATTAATGCATGATTTGCCTAGTATTTCCTGTGTTGTTCTCAACTGAACTCTCATTATTGACATGGCATGACGACTGAGTGTTCACTCTCAGAAGAGTAACATGAATCTCCAAGTGCCAATATTGAGATGTGCACGAAATACCCGTACATGAGACATCACTCTCTAAAGAGAATCTCGAATCGACGCGTTGTGGTTACCCCGATCGAACATTCTTAATTTCCTTAAGGGAAATCAGGACTTTCAATATCAGTCTCAGAGAAACGGTCACGACCACACGAGTTGGCCGCATGATTTAACTAGCTTAGCCAAACCCTGGAAAAAATAGGCAATTGTTGTGAAGACCACCGTCGGGCCCACTTATGCCCTAGCCGATCGAACAATCACCATACTTCCCTAGCGCCGTCAAACGCCAAACCAAAGTTGGGGGGCCGCGCTGTTTTGGGAGAAGCTCGACGAGCATAGACTGTTCAGGGAAGTCTTAAAACCATCACAACCGTCCAACTTCGCCAGCCTGGTTGGACGGATTAGATCATCCCGTGAATGATCAGGGAAGCGCTAACGGACACGTTGGCGGGCCCACTTCTCCCTCACCAGGTCGGTTTTCTCACGGAAAGGACATGGAGCAATGAAACAATTGCTCAAACCATGGCAGGTGTGATGCTTCTAAGGGTCGCGGAATTCCACTAATGTCTTAAATCGATCACAACCATCCAACTTATCTAACCTATTTGGATGACTTAGATCGCATTTAGGACTATCAAGAAGGTGCACATATGTTCACTGTCATCCCAACATGGGCCCCATGTGATCGATCTCCCCAAAGGAGGATTACGGCTTGCCAAACCGTTTGTCCAAAGTCGCGTACGCGTGACTGTGTCAAAACCCTAATTAGGGTTTGCGACAATGCACATCTGTCGTAGTATGATTGTGACCATCCATCTTCGTCGGCCTAAACAGACGGTGTAGATATAAACTCAAGAGGTCCCAAGGATATCAACATGATCACCGTGGTCCCACCTTGACGTGTGACCGGTCGACCTATGCAGAGTGGGGCCCGGTGTCTCGAAACGCACGCCCCAAAGGTGATAGGTCACACGGCCTCAAACCATAACTTGTGCTTTGCGGAAACTTATTTGTCGCAAATCGATCACGACCACTCATATTTTCCGGTCAAATTTAGTGGCCTAGAACGAACCTTTATGGGACCGAGAGGTGTAGACATGCACGTCAGCATGCCGTCTCCATGCATGCCCGGTCGGTCCCACCAAAATTAGCTCCCATGCTTGAATTTGATCAAGCCAAAGAGGGGATGTTACGCACCTCTAAAAAACCCTAAAATCCATCAACGGCAACAAATATGTGTCGTAAATCATCTCGTCCGTCCAACTTTGCCATCTTGGTCGGACGACTTAGATTAAAATTAAGGCGATCAATGAAGCGCCTCGGTGATTACCGTCCGCCACTCTGCCACAGGGAGTGATCGACCAGATAGTCGCCCGCCCATACGGTCTCCAAACGATCACTCGAAGATGGTTGTACGTGCTGCCATTTTAGGACGCTTAATCCGCGACTTATTCAATCAAGCTTTAAAATAGTGATGCTTCATGCATATCGATTGTTTTGAGCTGCTTGGTCGAAAATGATGCATTACATGCATCGAGCATGCATGATATTTCATGAATATCAAATCCTTAAATAACTTAGTTATTTAACCTAATATCACCATATGCTTTTTACTGCGGCGGGTCCCATGACTCGACCCACTCATTCGAAACATCAAACATGTCACAAACTGGGGGGGTACTTACTGGGGTATTAGTCTGGCGGTTTACAGCGTGCGGCGTGCAACGCGCCCATTACGAGAACGTGTTAGTAAGCATGAACGGTTAACGATGGTGAGGGAAGTGGACAAATCCTTGATCGTGTGACAATCACCTACACGACCCCACTACTCCATCACTCAACTTTCTCCACTTCCTATGAGATGGGGATTGCGCTCAAATGACTTGTATAAATAGGTCATTCACCTATTTTCAAACAACACACGGAAAAAAAACCCAAGTGTTGTCATCAATATCCAGAAAACACCCAGAACTGATAGCTTGCATTGTCCAAGCCAGTTCATCATTCTGATACAAGTCATAAACAGTCAACACCTTCATAATCTCAATACCTTCTTCGCTTCCCTCCCTAAGATCAACCCCATCTCATTCAATTTGTGACCGAAGCAATTCTGGAACGACCATTTCTTGGTTTAGGCCAGAATTGTATAAATAGATCTCTCGAATCAAAAGCACTCCCGTGAAGTGCATTTATTTAGGGTTTAGATTCGTTTCTCATCCACACACACCTAAATTTACCAAAACCAGCAGAAACAGTTTTCACCCATAAACAACTGGAGACCACAGTGGGAGATTAGTATCTCGGTTGTGAAGTCAATTTCTTCAATACCCAGTTCAATTTTACTGATTTCAAAATTGTGTATTTTAGGTCTGGATCAGCAACCAATCCCAACGGAACTAGCGCTGAAAACACTCTCGGCGTCGATATCCCGGTCAGTGGTGTTACCGTACATCCCGTCAATACGATCAATGCATCTCGTGGAATTACGTCCTCTACCACCAACATCAGCGGAGCAGGAGATATTTCATTGGTCGTGACACCTCCTATCACCGAAGCCAGAGCAGCTGCAAACCCCGACATTTCTTCAAGTGTAACGCCTTCAGTCGTCACCAAAGCAACTGCCACTCCTCCGTCAGGACGAGGGGCTGGAGGATCCAGAGGAGGATAACCCCATATTACAATGGTGGATTTGATGGAAAGACAAGAAGTTCTTGCTAGAGCCCAAACAGACATGGATACGACTCAGAAAGAGGTACTCACTTTTCTCAAGACATTAACCGAGCGATTGCCACGAGAGTCACGACAACCCCTGGAGCCAACAAAAAGCGCATTCAATACACCCAGAGCACGCACTTCAACGGTGCGGGCCTACATGGATGAAGAATCTCGTGTTGCTCCTGAATGTCCAAGGGAAAGGGACCAGCCATCCAACTTCATTACGCGTGAGGACCTGGAGCGACTCCTCCAAAACCGGGGCAAAGGAAATCCAATGGACATGCACCAGCATCAACCTTCATACCCTCAGAACGTGAAACGGATTCCCCTTCCAAGAGGATACACCTCTCTTCAGTTCTCCCTTTATGATGGTACTGGTAACGCTCGTGAACACATCTCTCGGTTTTTGGAATCTTTAGGGGAACACGAACATAATCATGTTCTCCGCTTGAAAGAGTTATCAAAGTCACTTACTGGAAGAGCGTACACCTGGTACAACAACATCTCACCTAACAACATATCCAATTGGAGTGACATGGTCAGTTCCTTCTACAGGAAGTATTTCTTCGTGTCTGAGCAGATCACCTTTTCAGACTTGGGGAGAATGTTTCAACAAAATAACGAGCATCCAAATGACTTCGTTAAGAGATTCAGGATTCAAGCGTTGAATTGTCATGATCTGAATGTCACTGAACGCCAGTTGGTGGAATCATGCATTAATGGAATAGTGCCATATATCGTACTTTGTTAGAAAATTTGGGTTTTCAAACATTTTCTGAGCTCCATGAAGCCGCCAAGCGTTCGGCCAAAACGGCCCCAGCATTGTTGGAAAGAACCAGAATCGTCCGAAACAAAGATGCACGTGAAAGTCGAGGAAGCAGGCGTCTCATCAACAAGAAATATAACACCGGTCCTTCTGTGAGTGTGATGGGCGAAGGAGGAAAAAAGAAAGCTTCAACAACAGAAAAACAACCCAAGCGTGCAGCACCAGCGCAGACAACTTCATCTAGAAAGGGAGCGGGTAAAACTCTTGTGCAAGAAGCTGGAGATACAGTCCCAGACTTCCCATTTGTCATGAATGAAGTCGAGGAACTCTTGGAAGCATGGATTCAAGATAACGCGATCAAGCTACCTCCTATCAGACGCCCGCCGACCGAGGAAGGGATGGCAAATCCCAAATATTGCCGTTACCATAGGTTCTCCCATCACCCGACCAAGGATTGCAACAAACTTAAGCACATTTTCAGAGAAAAGGTAGAGGCAGGAGAACTCCAGTTAGGAAAGGAAGGTGTTCATAGGGATCCTCTTCATATTAGGAGCTGCATGATTTCCGGGGATTCTGTTCACAAGACTATACAGTCTACAATGGAGCATTTGTGTGAAATCCTGTATTTTTTCAAGGCACAACGTCAAGATATGTTTGCAGCCCTCAACCGCATTGTGTCAGGCAGGCGTCTGTACCCAGAAAGGGAGACAATTTCGAAACCTCAGTCTTTCCTGGAAGATGCAACTAGGAAGGGGAACTAGGGACTCTTTACCATCACTCGTTTGAAGGATGTCTATTTCGACAACACATTGATTGATGCATCCTCCGAATTCAATATTATCACTGTCAAGACTCTGAGAGACGCAAATATTTTAAAAAAGGAAGCTATTCGTAGCCTAACCATGATCAGGAGATCAGAAGGATAATTCACAGACGCCTATGGATACAATGACTTTGAAATCAAAGTGGGTGATGCTCTGACACATGCTAAATTTTACATAGTCAAAGATTAATCGGATTATGATATGGTCCTGGGACGCTCGTGGATACACGACAACAAAGCAACACTGGTAATGTGACGAAGTTTCCTGGTGAAAACCCGTCGTCATACCTCAAAAGGTTCCGAGCCCAACAAAAAAGAAGGATGAACCGTATTTGGTGGCAGATGTCATCCTAGGCGGATATTCCAAGATCACCAACACTGACAAGCTTGAAGGCGTGACGATTCACTCACGATGGCTCAAGCCCTACAATACTTAAAAGCGATATTAAAACAGAAAAAAGCCCGAAAGGAAACATTTCGTATCCTTTGGAAAATATTGGAGGAATAGAATATGTGCAGGGGAAAAGAGGGAAAGCGCTTTAAACAATCTACTCCAACAGAATCAGGCGGACCTCATGTCAGGAGCACAGACAGGTTCGTGGTGTTTCATTATGGCATTACTTTTCTTCACAAGAATAACGTGCGATCACATGAAGGCGCATCACTGCCTGAGAAGATTCTGATATAGCCATATTGGAAGATTTATCTCAAAATAATATGAAACCCTTGTTCAAATAAGAAAGTAAAAAGAGGACGACCTTAAACTCAGCCGCCACTGAGTACAAGGAGAAAGCGTTCACAAATTACCAAAAATACTCGTCCGAAAAAAAATAAAAAATAAAGGAAACAGGGAGATCTATTCATCAAGGAGATCAATCGTGCCTTCACCACCGCCAGAGCCTGCTTCAACACCGTCGTCACAGGTCGATACTGCTTCTTCATTTGGGTCTGCCTCAACTTATCTTTCGGATACTTATGCGACGTCAACAAAGTTCTCCGCTTCAACATCTTCAGTAAGATCGGCTTCCATATCTTCCTCAAGGGCCACTGCAGCATTGGAGATTGTACTGACAACTTTCGGATGCTCGGGTTCGTTCGTATCAGAGTCGAGGATTATCACACCATCGTGGATCGTATAATCACACTTATCTTCATTCGGGGGTTGTTTGTGTTCAACCCTTCGCCTCTTTAGCCGTGCTGCGAATCTCTCAGCTCTTATGCTCACTGGTGGTTGCGACGCTTCATCATGCCTCCGTTTATCCTCCATGTCGATTGAAGCTAGAAGGGCCTGAATACGTTCTCGGGAAATGTGAAAGTGCAGAATGGACATGCCCTGTATAGCACGACCGGCCTCGCGAAGCGTAAGATCGATTTTAGTCTTCACCTCCTCGAACGCATCAGCCTCAGGCTTGTGGACTTCAAAACTTTTTTCCGAAGAGGTTACGGAATAATCATCACAAGCAGCTTCCATGATATACTGCAACAAGGAGTTACGATTGCATCAAAAAAAAATCATCATCAATCAGAAGATCGAATTGTGTGATAAGCATGGAGCAATACCTGGAATAGAGAAGGAAGAAATTCTGTGATGGGAAGTATCATAGCCTTCTTTATATTTCACAGGCCAACAGGATCCCAGGAAGAAAAGGAGTCTCCACTTGCCTCTACAAAGGCTACCGATGCGGGATAGCAATTAGCGAATGCTTATCGATCTGAATATTTGAGGGCAGCTACTGTGAAATAAGAAGAAACGCATCTCGCTAAGGAACGAGCCGGACTCCATCCTGGTAACACGCGCTGAAACCTTTCCCGTGAATTTCTTTTCATTTTCACCATCTCATGCCTACCCCTCAATAGTGCAACTATTGCATGATAGGCAGGGGACTTAATGTCGATGGTGGATTTTAGTTCAGGGCTAAAATTGTAAAACCAAATTTAATCCGCTGACATCCTGCAAAGGTGTTTGAGGGTGAAAACGGTTTCTGCTGATTTCGGTAATTTCGTGTGTGTGGGTGAGAAACAAGTCTAAACCCTAAACAATGTACTGCAAGGGAGTACTTTGATTCGAGAGATCAATATGCACAGACCCGGCCTAAACCAAGAAATGGCCATTCCAGACTTGCTTCTGTCACAAAGTGAAGGAGAAGGGTTGGTCTTAGAGAGGAAAGCGAATAGAGTTTTGAGACCAGAATAGTTGATTCTGGAAGAGTGGTTGTTTGACGACTTGTATCAGGAAATGAAACGCTAGCAGATTGGGAAGCTAACAAGTGATTTCTGAGTGTTGTATTCTCCTGAACAAAACTTGTGTTTGGTGGAAATCGGTGAGACCTATTTATACAAGTCACAAAAAAACGTACCCTGGCCTCGTAAGAAGTGGAAACGGTTGAGTAATGGAAGAGAATGTTAATGGGTAACGCCTGGAATTGATGTTTCCATAATGAAGGATACGTTTCACCATTATTTCCTGTCATTACTAACCACCTTACCCTTATGACACTTTCTTGTAACGGGCGTATTGCACGCCGCATGCTGTAAACCGCCAGACCAATACCCTGATGAGCATCCCCCAGTTTGTGACATGTTTTGATGTCTCAAGTGTTTTCGTGGAAAAGGTGTAGCATGTTGCTATTGTTTGGCAAGTTAAAATTGGGAGGCTCGTCGGTTTGGTGGCGACCTTCAACGAGCGAGATTTTGAATCTTGAGAGGAAGGGTAGCCGTTGATTGTTGCAACCTTCCTTTTGGCAGCCAGCAGCATGGAGGCATGGCCGGCATGGCTCGTGCGTGCTCTTGGCGCAGCCAAATTAGGGTTTGGCACAAACCGAGGAATTATGGCATCGCAGCCAAGAGGTTGCCACAAATCGTTTGGTTTGGTGGCAAGCTTGTACGGCTGAGATTTGCATCTCAGAAGGATGGGTGGCCGTTGATTGTTGCAAACCTCCGTTTGGCAGCCAGCGGCATGGAGGCATGACCGGCATGGATTTGGTGTGTTTTAAGCGCGTCCAAATTAGGGTTTTGACATAAACCGTGGAATTTGGAATTGGACCAGAAGTTGCCACGCGTTTGGTGGAGAACTTGTACAGCTAAGATCTGCATCTCAGAAGGAAGGGTAACCGTTGATTGTTGCAACCCTCCGTTTGGCAGCCAGCGACATGGAGGCATGGCCGACATGGCTTTGGCATGTTTTAGGCGCGGCCAAATTAGGGTTTTGGCATAAATCGTGGAATTTGGCATTGGGCCAGAAGTTGCCACGCGTTTGGTGACGAACTTGTACGGCTAAGATTTGCATCTTACAAGGAAGGGTAGTCGTTTATTGTTGCAACCCTCCGTTTGGAATCCAGCGACATGGAGGCATGGCCGTCATGGCTTTGGCATGTTTTAGGCGCGGCCAAATTAGGGTTTTGGAATAAATCGTGGAATTTGGCATTGGGTCAGAAGTTGCCACGCGTTTGGTGGCGAACTTGTACGGCTGAGATTTACATCTCAAAAGAAAGGGTAGCTGTTGATTGTTGCAACCCTCTATTTTCCAGCCAGCGGCATGGAGGCATGACCAGCATGGCTTTGGCATGTTTTAGGACAAATTAGGGTTTGAGCATAAACCATGGAATTTGGCATTGGGCTAGAAGTTGCCACGCGTTTGGTGGCGAACTTGTACGGCTGAGTTTTGCATCTCAGAGGGAAGGGTAGCCGTTGATTGTTCCAACCCTCCATTTGGCTGCCAGCGGCATGGAGGCATGGCTGGAATGGCTTTGGCATGTGGTGCGGCTGGCATGGTTGGCATGCCATTGGCGCGTAGGTGAGGATGGCATGGTTGGCATGCCTTCGGCGTGGCGGTGCGGCTGGCATGCCTGGCATGCCTTTGGCACGGTGGTGCAGCTGGCATGGTTGGCATGCCTTTGGCACGGAGGTGCGGCTGGCATGGTTAGCATGCCTTCGGCGCGGCGGTGTGGCTGGCATGCCGTTGGCACGGTGGTGCGGCTGGCATAGTTGGCAATCCTTTGGCGCGGTGGTGCGGCTGGCATTGTTGGCATGCCTTTGGCGTAGAGGTGCGGCTGGCATGGTTGGCATGCCTTTGGCACAATGGCGTGGCTGGCATGGTTGCCATGCCTTTGGCGCGGAGGTGTGGTTGTGGCCACCTTGGTGTGGAAATTAGGGTTTAGCATGTTGAAACCCTAATTTAGAATATACGGCATGAGCGGTTGGCACGCTTCGTTAACATGCACGACTAGCATGTGCGGAGACAATGCCAGTTGATACTGAGGGTTCTACCGTGGAACATAGCATACTTATAAAAAAAAGGTACCCTGGTAAATTTCTCACAGACGTATTGAAAGGCTCAATAAATGCGCTAGTGGAGACATTAGTACTCGAGCTCTGTTTCCTTACAGAGTGACGTTACTATTTGACTAAGGTTTTACGATTTTAACCCTAAGCTAAAAACTACAATCAACAAAAAGGTAAAGACGTTTAAGTAGTGATGAGTGCAGAAAACCTCTTCACTTTATTTATTCGAAGCAATTCAATAAATACACAAAATTCATCCAGAATGGTGCATGCAACAGCAATCCCAAATATTATGTAAATTTTATTAGCATTGTTAATTAATGCATGATTTTCCTAGTATTTCCTGTGATGTTCTCATTTGAACTCTCACTATTGACATGGCATGACGACTGCGTGCTCACTCTCAGCAGGGTGACATGAATCTCCAAGTGATAATATTGAGATGTGCACGAAATACCCGTACATGCTACATCACTCTCTAAAGAGAATATCGAATCGACGGTTGTGGTTAGCCCGATCGAGAATGCTTAATTTCCTTAAGGGAAATCTGGACTGTCCATATCAGTCTTAGAGAAACGATCACGGCCACACGAGTTGGCCGCATGATTTAACTAGCCTAGCCAAACCCTGGCAAAAATAGGCAATTATTGTCATGACCACCGGTGGGCCCACTTATGCCCTAGCCGGTCGAATAATCACCATACTTCCCTAGCACCGTCAAACGCCAACCCAAAGTTGGGGGGCCGCGCTGTTTTGGGAGAAGCTCGACGAGCATAGACTGTTCAGAGAAGTCTTAAAACCATCATAACCGTCCAACTTCGCCAGCCTGGTTGGACGGATTAGATCATCCCGTGAATGATTAGGGAAACACTAACGGACACGTTGACGGGCCCACTTCTCCCTCACCCGATCGGTTTTCTCACGACAAGGCCATGGAGCAATGAAACGATTGCTCAAACCATGGCAGGCGTAATGTTTCTAAGGGTCGCGGAATTCCACTAATGTCTTAAATCGATCACAACCATCCAATTTAGCAACCCTATTTGGATGGCTTAGATCGCATTTAGGACTATCAGGAAGGTGCACATATGTTTACCGTCAGCCCAACATGGGCCCCATATGATCGATCTCCCCAAAGGAGGATCACGGATTGTCAAACCGTTTGGCCAAGTCGCGTATGCGTGACTGTTTCAAAACCCTAACTAGGGTTTGCGGCAATGCACATCTGTCGTAGTACGATCTTGACCATCCATCTTCGCCGGCCTAAACAGATGGTGTAGATATAGACTCAAGAGGTCCGAAGGATGTCAACATGATCATCGTGGGCCCACCTTGACGTGTGACCGGTCGACCTATGAAGAGTGGGGCTCGGTGTCTCGAAACGCACGCCCAAAGGTGCTAGGTCACGCGGTCTCAAACCATAACTTGTGCTTTGCGGCAACGTATTTGTGTCGCAAATCGATCACAACCACTCATCTTTCCCGGTCAAATTGAGTGGCCTAGATCGAACTTTTATGAGACCGAGAGGTGTATACATGCACGTCAGCAGGCCGTCTCCACGCATGCCCGGTCGGTCCCACCAAAATTAGCGCCCATGCTTGAATTCGATCAAGCCAAAGAGGGGATGTTACGCACCTCTAAAAAACCATAAAATCCATCAACGACAACAAATATGTTCCGTAAATCATCTCGTCCGTCTAACTTTTCCAGCTTGGTCGGACGGCTTAGATTAAAGTAAGGCGATCAATGAAGCGCCTCGGTGGTTACCGTCCGCCACTCTGCCACAGTGAATGAGCGACCAGATGGTGCCCCGCCCATACGGCCTCCAAACGATCACTCGAAGATGGTTGGATGTGCTGCCATTTTAGGACGCTTAATCCGCGACTTATTCAATCAAGCTTTATCGATTGTTTTGAGCTGCTTGATCGAAAATGATGCATTACATGCATCGAGCATGCACGATATTTCATGAATATCAAATCCTTAAATAAATTAGTTATTTAACCTAATAGCATCATATGTTATTTCCTGCGGCGGGTCCCACGACTCGACCCACTCATTTGAGACATCAAACATGTCACAAACTGGGGGATACTTACTGGGGTATTGGTCTGGCAGTTTACAGCGTGCGGCGTGCAACACGCCCATTACGAGAACGTGTCAGGAAGCATAGACGGTTAACGATGGTGAGGGAAGTGGGAAAAGCCATGATCGTGTGACAATCACCTACACAACCCCACTACTCCATCACTCAACTTCCTCCACTTCCTACGAGATGGGGATTGCGCTCAAATAACTTGTATAAATAGGTCCTTCACCTATTTTCAAACAACACACGGAAAAAAACCCAAGTGTTGTGATGTAGTTTTTTAAGTGGTAAATAAAGTTCGTTCAACTCGGACTTGTGTAGACTCAATTTCAGACTTAATAATAGAAAACAATAAAAATAAAGAAAATATATACACAAGGTTTGTCACAATGTCGAGAGATTACTGAGACTCAGGATTCCATCAAACCTCATACCATGTGGTTCAAAAATCAATTCTTAGACAATTATAGCTCTTGTTTATTGACTCTAATTCTTTGCCTTTGTATATTTTAAAAAGATTAACTGTAAATCACTAGCATGATACATCAAAAGCACTTAGACCAAGCATACATCATCATACGGCTTCACAACTAATTAAGAAAAATCATAAAACGATTAAATTAATGCAAAAAGTCATAAAAAGAATTAAATATAATTACCACACGTATGAAATATGGCTTCCTCCGTCATCCCAGTGTTGGGGTTTAGCTCCTCATATTAATCATGATCTAAAAATATGTGTTTGTTGCTCAAAAGATGATTAAAAGAGTGAAAAGTAATAACACAGACTGTTTGCAACAGTATATTGGTGTTGCAAAACATCTGTTACAATGGAACTGTTACAGAAAAACTGTTGCTTTGTTGCTGATTTTAAAACCCTAGAATAAGACTGCCCTGAATAGCTTAATGTTCTTCAGCTGTTAAACAGCGACAATTTTCTGCGACTGTCTACCGAGGGTCAATGTTCTTCAGCTGTTCTTCTTCTTCAACAACAGCAGCAGCAGAAACAGAGTTTGGTAAAGCTCTGATTTCTTCTTCTCTGGCTCTCCTTAGGTTCCCAAACTCTCGACACCTCTTCTATATGACCCAAGACATCTATTTATATCAAAAATACCGATTAAATCTCTCCCAAATCTTCCAAAATCTCTTTCCTTCTCTTCACGGCCAAGTTGCGACAATTTCTTGTTTTAGGATTTCTACGTGTTTCTGAGCTTTCGTTTTTATTCTAAACTCTTCCTTAGATAGATACAAATCTTTGGGAAGGTTTACAGCGTTTTAATCACTCTAAAATTCCCTAAAACAGGTCACACACGTGACTTTCCATATTTTCTTGTTGTGAGAAAAATCCGTCGTTTGAGCCCATTCTAATCGATTTAAACACCCATATCAGATTCCTAGACCCATAAGGAGTCTATCCTATGAAAATCAGAGGTTTAATCGACCTCAAACTCCTCCAGGGCACGATTGCCAAAATTGCTCTTTAACTACATTTTTTCCCGCCAAAACCTGATTTTTGAATGTTGAAGATTGTTGCCCCTTATCCAGAGTAGGGGTGCGATTAGCAACGGCCTGGAAATGGGATGCCCCTTAGTAATTAGGTTACCCCTTATCCAAAGTGAGAGTCCGAATAACAAATGTCCTCCGGGTGCTTTCCGACAACTTTTCGAGCCAATTTTTCCCAAAAATGTTTATTAGCCAAAAATACCTACAAATAAATAAAACACCATAATAAGTACAAAAATGAGCCCTAACAATATATAGAATCGAGAAAAATCGGACACAAAAATGTGTCTATCAAATACCCCCAAACCTATTATTTGCTAGTCCTCGAGCAAAAATAAAATAGAAATAAAATCCTAACTCACTTTCGCAGGCATCGTTGATTGCATTTAGCTATGCAATAAGCCTTTAAACCCCTAGGTGTCCCTAGTGGCGGAGTGTTGTCTCCAGAGGGCTTACCAGAGGTATACCCACAAAACCTTTTTACTCCAGACCCTAGCTATCTACACAGAACCTTGGAAGGCACTAAAGAATCTCCCTGGTTGGCATACTTATTGACTACAGGAGGAAGTACCCTGATGCGAAATTCCAATTGTTGTACATGAGTTTGCACTCAAGCATACTAAAATTCATATGAAGTGACAGAGCTCTACTCAGATAGTCGCACTATGGACATCAATATCCAGAGTCAAAACTAATCACATGGATAGATCAAGAATATGGATATAGAAAAACATAGATGGTTTTGATGTTTACTAGGTGAACGGTGTTTCTCATATCTGTCTGAAGGCCTCCGCCAAAATGAACCTATCATAATGGACTGAGATACTAGTCTGACTAATATCAACACACTGGCATATACAAGGGAACCAGTGATTGATAATCCTAACTCTAGGTCAACACAACTGGCATATACAAGGGTTCCAGTGGTCGACTTTATTGAATTTATTCCAGTTGGTCAGATGGTCTGGTCTTTTTTTTTTTTTTGCATCTCAATCACTCTAATTCACCCTAGCATTGGTAACAACTTGAATCGTGAGCCCCACCTAATCACCTAGAGAAACATAGTTTAAAAACAAAACAAAATAAAAACAGAAGTGAAAAGGACTCAACGAGATATGGTGAAACTATCATGTTATTTCTAACACTTGAGCTCTGTGCTTTTATGAATAGACTCTTTAGATGTTGCCATCTAGTCAGATTGGTTCCTCAACTCCTACAACCAAAATGCTTCCATCCACTTAGATTGGTTAGTGCCATCCTTAATAAGCATAAATTTCTAGGCTCTGGAGTTTAATTGTGCAACTGAAAAGTTTCTCCTATACCCCTAAACTTAAATCTAACATTGTCCTCAATGTTCTAAAGATCAAATTAAAAGCATGAACAAGGAGAAACTGTTACCATTTGAAGCAAAAGAGATAAGGAAAGATATTACCGTGTTTCATGAGAATGGGTTACCTCCAAAGAAGTGCTAAGTTTAATGTCTTCAGCCAGACTAAGAAAGGATTAGTCACCTTATAAAATCATAAAGTAATAGCCAAAATATCTGTGGGTCATCAAAACCAAATAGAGCTATCACAAGTAAAAGGAATCTGCAACATGCCAAGAAAATGAACAAATAAAGAACACCCTTGTCTAGTTTCCTGTTTAAGACAACTACATCTAGTTGTGGTTCAGGTTCAGGATCTATAACTGGGTCCAAATAAAATATTTTCATGGGTTGTGTTTCCTCATAGGTTAGATCCAAATGTTCAGGTTCTAGAGTCTGGAAAAACTCAAATAAAAACTTAGAAGCACATAATAATACCCTGAATAATTGAGGATCCTCTAAGTCAATCAGATTTGACTTACACAGCTGACCACAATGAGAGTGGTGATTTTCCTTAAACAAGTATGTCGACCCTAATATCCTAAAGTAATTAGGTTTAGTCTTAAAACTTAATATTCGATACATTTGAAAATCAAACATTCCCACATTTGGAAGAAAAATATTTGGTGGGAAAACAAAGTCAATCTGGGTATCATAGCCTGGGTAAACCACATCAACCAGAGGATGGGTTTCTAATAACTGAAATTTCTTGTGGACATCACTAGGTTCAGGAAAACGTGTATGAAGATAATCTTGTAAAAATGGTTGAGGCACATATGTCAAGTCCCTAGTGAGGGATCTCTGTAAGAGCTAAAGGTAAGGCACAGGGAGAATGATAATCACCCCCAAACTTAGAGTTTTGTGCGTCTCTAGAAAGACTGGTCACAACTTCCCTAATTTCAAGGTCATCTAATTCTTCTAAGTCAGGTACATCCTCACTCATCTCGACGAGTTCATTTTCTTTTTCTAAGTCTATTGTTTCTAAATCGCTAGACTCAAAATATACTCGTTCCTCTAAACCATTATTAGCTTCGTAATCAAAAGGAAATACTACATCGTCTAAAACGGGGGTATCTCTAGTCAAATCCTCGTCCTTTTGAATAGGTGAATAATTATTAAAATTATTTTGGATTTAAACTAGAAATAATATTATTATTAAGCTCAGTTGGAGTAGCAAATTCCTGATCACTATGCCTATTTATTTGAAATTCTTCATCAACACTATCCTCATCATAATCATTATAATAACATGAAAATGGTTGAACCTCATCTAAACAACAAGTAGTGTTACCAATTATATCCTCGTCATCTTGATTATGCAAATAACTATCCTCATTTTCAAGGGTATTATTGGAGACACTGTATTGAAAATTAAGATTATTTCGAGCAATTCTTTCGTTCGTCTCAGCTATCAGCTTGAGAAATTCCTCTAAAGAAAGTTTTCTTTCGTCATAAACTAAGTTATTCATCTCAGCTATCCTACGTGTCGACTCTTCTAATTTCCTCAGAGACTCTTCTAAAGGAGAAATATAAGAATTTTGCTCATATGACCGGTGCGTATGTGGATAGTAATTGGGCTCACCATGGTATGGACCATAATCTTCAAAAGGCTGATGTTCCCAACCACTATTCACACTATGGTCAAAGTAGTAACGTCCATTTTGAAACTCAGTCGGATATTCGTTGTATTGGCTATTGTAATACCGGTTCGACATTCTACTGCAGGGGTGTGAGTTGTCACACAAAATAAAACCCATTTACAGGGGATTCGTGGGTGGATAGAGTCTTACCTCCCGTACCAGACGGGCGATGAACCGTTGAAGTCGACTCAGGCCACCGACTCCTATGTCAGTGTACGAAGCCGAGGGGCCGAGACAGTATCGTAACTGTCGTCCTTCCCTGCAAACAGTTTATATTTAATTTTTAACCCTTCCTTAGGGTTTCAAAATAATAATAATGTCCAGTCTAAAAATAAAATGTCCAAAAAGGAAAAGAAAAATTACAAAAATAAAATCCTATTTACAGTTTCTAAAAATAAAAAAAATAACCATATACAAAATCTTCTTCTTCTTCACTCCTTTCAGATTCCTCTTTTCTTTCCTTCTTTGGCGATGCTTTCCTTTTATAGTACTTTTCTTTCCTTGTAGCTTCGCTCCAAATCTGAAAAGAATTGAAAAATACCAAAACGCGTAAAAAAGAACAAAAAAAATAACAATAAGAATAAAAATAAACCTAAAACAAATCTTAATACATATCCGCGTCAGCGGCGCCAAAAATTGCTGTAGTTTTTTAAGTGGTAAATAAAGTTCGTTCAACTCGGACTTGTGTAAAATTTCCTAAAACAGGTCACACACGTGACTTTCCATATTTTCTTGTTGTGAGAAAAATCCGTCGTTTGAGCCCATTTTAATCGATTTAAACACCCATATCAGATTCCTAGACCCATAAGGAGTCTATCCTATGAAAATCATAGGTTTAATCGACCTCAAACTCCTCCAAATCACGATTGCAAAAACTGATCTTTAACTACATTTTCCCCCCGCCAAAACCTGATTTTTGAATGTTGAAGATGGTTGCCCCTTATCCAGAGTAGGGGTGCGATTAGCAACTGCTTGGAAATTGGATGCCCCTTAGTAATTAGGTCACCGCTTATCCAAAGTGAGAGTCCGAATAACAAATGTCCTCCGGGTGCTTTCTGACAACTTTTCGAGCCAATTTTTCCAAAAATGTTTATTAGCCAAAAATATCTACAAATAAATAAAACACCATAATAAGTACAAAAATGAGCCCTAACAATATATAGAATCGAGAAAAATCGGACACAAAAATGTGTCTATCATGTTGTCATCAGTATCCAGAAAATACCCAGAACTAATAGCTTACATTGTGCAAGCCAGTTCATCATTCTGATACAAGTCATAAACAGTCAACACCTTCATAATCTCAACACCTTCTTCGCTTCCCTCCCTAAGATCAACCCCATCTCCTTCACTTTGTAACCGAAGCAAGTCTGGAACGGCGATTTCTTGGTTTAGGCCAGAATTGTATAGATTGATCTCTCAAATAAAGAGCACTCCTGTGCAGTGCATTTGTTTAGGGTTTAGATTCGTTTCTCATTCACACACACCCAAAATTTACCACAACCAGTAGAAACAGTTTTCACCCATAAACACTCTTGTGACTCGTCATGTTTCCTTACGGAAATAACATGTACGGAGCACAAGATTACAAATACAACAGTGGTAATCAAAATGGTTTTCAATCTCATTCATATTGAAAAGGCGAGGGTACCCAAATATACCTCAAGCTAAAACTTTTCCTACCTATAAGTCCTTTCTCCGAAAGTGATTGTCTATTGACTGAATCGAGACAATACAACTAATCGGTTCACACTTCGTGTGATCGTCTATGGATACGAGATCGAGACAATACAACAACGAAGTATGTTTACTTGATTCAAAGGTTCGGTCTTAACCAAACACAATAGGATTGATTATCAAGTAAATAGGAATTAACGTTTGTGTAATTTACTTTAATTATAATAAAACAATTATAATGCGGAAAAATAAAGTAAATGACACAACAAGATTTTGTTAACTAGGAAACCGCAAATGCAGAAAAAACCCAGGACCTTGTCCAGAATTGAATACTCTCAGGATTAAGCCGCTACACAAAATTATACCTAACTTCGTATAGTTTAGACCAAGCAACTAAACCTATAGTTCACCTAGTTCAGTCTGTATTCCCACACCTCCAACTTATAAATAAGTCACGTACTTGGAACAATTCCTTTGGTTCGTATTCCAACAGTAAAGGAACAAAAAATCTGTTTGGTATCAGCTCTATTCAACCAAGTGATATGAGTCAGACAAAGGCTCTTCCGTTTATCTTAATATAAACTCCTTCGTCAGTTCCTTAGATCTATCTTATGTTCAATTACCGAAGTAACCGTTTAGGATTAATCCAATCAACACTCTTAATCCAAAGAATTGTGTTGATGCCGATCTACTCAATTAATCAATCCAATCTACCACAAGGATAAACCGATTATTAATTGGATCATCTTTTACCGAAACAAGTATTGTGCACACCAATAATTATAAAACCCAAGTCAGATCTTCAATATCTTCTTTGTCTTCAAGCATTCTTAAATATTCAATAAAAACCTGTGCACAATCACTTGAATCTCTTGTGATGAATCACGCACAGAACGGAGTCTGTTAACAATGGATTATGACAAGATCGTCTTTCGAACTCACAACAGACTAAAGATCCCTGTCGAAACTCTGAACTAGTTTGAGTGAATCTTATATCAGAAGAGAAGATTCTCAAGAATAAACAAACTAGGTGCAATCAGATTTCAACCACCGTTAGTCAATCAAATCAATCGAAAACAAAAGATAAACCGCAATTACCTAGTTTCCTACCAACGGTACACGCTATATCTTATCAATCCCAAAGAAGACTTTAAACTGAGCGGTGGTAAGAGATTTTGCCTAATTAGGTTACTCTCCTCTCCGAATAGGAGGCTACACCAGTAACAACAACAAAAGAGGAAGTATGTTGTTACGAAGGATTAGTTTGCTAGAAAGTCAAACTTCAAGTATTCATAGACAAGGAAGTTTGGGCACCAAGGAATTTCCAAAACCGAAATATTCTCAAGATATTCATTAAAGCACAGATCTTTTTCAGTTTTCATAATTCCTGGAAATGCTCTGTCCAAAAATAATGATCGAAATCTCTCGAAAAATCTAATTAGTAAATGCACATTACTAATTCTGGAATTTCCCTACAAAATGAAATTAATAACCTTAATTAAAATATTCTTAACTTACTTATGTTTCGATCCTGGGATTCTCTTCCCTTAGACATTAAGGAATATCTTTGAACAATTAAAGAAATAAACATTCACAGCACGTGTTCAAAGTATGTCGACATCCTTACTTTGTAAGTTCTCTTTCACACTTACAACCTTGAAACGATTTGCCACACTTCCAAACAAGTTTAGAATTGGTTCATCTGACTTTCAAGAACTATGTGATTGATCAAACCAACATTCAATCACAATCATGGGTTTAAAGGTTCTACCAAAACAAGTTTCGGTTCTACCTCCATGTGAGTACTGTGCATGGTCACACTAGCTTTCCAAAATTCGGTTGACTAGGTACTAGGATCAGTTCCCCACATATATATGGTATCTAACTTATATGTGTTGCACATGTCCATAGGATCGGTTCCCCTTTGCCTAAAAACGTGTTTCACATGTCCATAGGATCGGTTCCCGTTTCTGCTATAAACCTTGTTGCACCCCATACAAGGATCGGTTCCCCTTGTGATGTACTTCACCTCTTATTAGGATCGGTTCACCTCTCCCATAATTTTCCAGACACACAAACCCGATCATACCATCTCAGGTGATTACTTAAGATCGGTTTTACTAATAAAAGTTATACCAATACATAAGTCAAGTCTTTGTGAATAGTTCTACCAATAACACAAACAAGTTATGAGCGGTTATACTCAATCACACGTACTGGTTGTTCATAAGATATGCAATGAATAACAAAACCAATAACACCTGGCAATTTCCTTTTCGGTTCACAAACAAGTTTATGAACTTACTTCCTCAGAACACATGTAAACATTGTTCCCTAGGATGAAATCCTCACCTCATACCCATACATAATCACAATAGCATTCAAATGATTACGGCGATGTCTTATCTACAATGTTTAATGGTTAAGCAATAAACCTCGTATTGTATTCCTTAATACTATGTCTATCTAGAGTTCAAATATGCTTCGCAGTTATGTTTTCAATATGCACGACTTTGAAGATACGTTAGGGAATGAAACAGTTCAAGTCAAATATCACTAACCTCAAGTGGAAGGATGATTGTTGTCGTTGTAGCTCCTTTATTCTTCACATCTTCAAGACTTCGCAATACTTGTAATGTCTCATATCTTAATACTTTCAATCTAACCTATACGAAGTTGACTCTAGTACATAATCAAGCGACTCTTAACATGAGTTTTGATTCACTAAAATATTACAACCAAACTTGACATACCAACGCTTGGTGGGTTCAACCGAGCAATGCTCTAACAATCTCCCCCTTTGTCAATTTTAGTGACAAAACTCTTACATCATATGGATAAACAAATTACAAGAATTCATTATACATCCGCTTGATTCCCGATTCAACGACACAATAAAACTGCTTACATTCAATCTTTGAAAATGCCGTTGTTGACATTATAATAACAAAGCTATTACTCCCCCTAAGGAATATAGGTAGATATTGAATCCGAAAGTCTTTGTTATACCACTTCATATGACATTTTACTCCCCCTTAGTTTGTTCTTTCACTCTTTCGTTAGATAAACGTTCAAGCACCAATGTTCTTTTCCTTAGCGATATCAATCAGTATAAAACCAATGTCAGTATCACCTGTTTACTCCATATATTTCTCCCCCTTTTTTGTCACAAAAATGACAAAGAAACGAAAAACTAAAGGACAACACGAAAAGAATCTTACAAATCTCAAAATAGACTTGCAAACCTGTAGAGTTAGGCACGAGGATTCCACACATCATGTTCTTATAACCAATATCAAAACCGAACAAAGAAACAATTGTCCGAAACAATTTTCCTAATTTAGTTTAGCAAACCAAAAAACAACTAAGCACCTTAGTCCCTTTGCTAAACCGATTGTTCAAAAACAACCGCTTAATTCGATAAGTCCAAAATAAAGATAAACTCTATTTTTCTCATCAGATTCTAATTATCCATAAACTTAGACCTTTCATTTTTAAACAAGATAAGTACTAGGTTAGTTAACTAGCATTTCTTGTTAAGGAATTCGATTACACTTGAATAACCAAAACCTCACTTCGATAAGTCTAACTAAGATCAGAATTAACTTAGTTTCTCTTATCCGGAATCAAATTGGACTAAACAACTCATCCCGTACACTTTTATTTCGTTAAGCCATAAGAAATTCATACAAACCAAAATAAATCAACTTGCATAATTATTCACCTCAACCGGAAACAATTGAAACAACATAGATATTAAAAAGTACCGCAATTGCATCGAGATTTTGTAAGCCTAAACAATTGATACTATCAGCAAGATAACAATAATTTTTCTTAACCGAAACCAATTGAATCACACATAACATCAATTGTACCGAAATTTTGTAAGCCTAAACAATTGATATCATACAAAAGCAAGATAACAATAGTTTTTCTTAACCAAACAAATTGAATCACACACAACATCAATTGTACCGAAATTTCGTAAGCCTAAACAATTGATAACACACAATAAAGCAAGATAACAATAGTTTTTCTTAACCGGAATCAATTGAATCACACACATCCACACACACATCATGGAATAAACATCAATTGAACCGGAATTTAGTTAAGCAATAACAATAAATATATACGATATAACCTCAGGCTTCTCTTAAACAAAAAAACAATTAACTAACAAGATTGTTACCTCACATTTCGCATCCACTTCTCCAATATTTTTGCATCTTCATCCAGGTAGAATTATTATCGAAATTTCATCACGTTGTCATCATTATGCCAAAACAAAAGATTAACAACAACCCTCAACCTTTACCAGAGAAAGGTTGAAAACCGGTTTTAACAATTGCAAGCAAAAGTTGAAAACTGTCGAAACACATATGCTTTTATGCTAAACCAAAACCGATTCAACATATTGTGACTTTTTCACATATTGTTTCTACCAGAACCCCTCATGATCCTTTGATAAAACCTACCAACACGGGATAAAACTTAATCCTGCTAAACCAAAAAGTCACCCAAATCGGGTTCATAAAATATGAGATCGAATATTAAGGTATTAAAACCGAAATCAATCATCCCATAAAAATACATGGCAATAAGATAAAAGCATTCAAGCATAGTCTATGTGAACCGAAATTATCACAAGAAAAATTACCAATCAAATAATTTTATTCATAATACGATATTTTTATTCATTATAGACCAATAGAATCAATGAAAGAAATCAAAAATCGATTTTTAATATTCTCTCTCTCAATTCTTGTGAAGATTGCTTTCAAAAACTGGATTCAAATTCCTCTGAGCACTTCCCTTTTCAGTAGATTTGTTCATCTCCAGCAGTTGAGAATGAAGATTTTCTAGTACTTCTTTTGAATCCTTTATCATCAGTTCATGATATCTAATACAACCTTTAACGGAGTGAATATGTTTTCTTAGCGAGTCTTGAGAGTTATCATGAAGAGGAACATCATGAGTTTCAGTCATAACTGACGCATAGAGTGCTAAATCATCAAGAGATGATTCTTCTTTTACTGATTTCTCCATTCAAATAAGATAGTCTTCTTTTGGACAGGAAGAAGATTTATAAGATGGGAGAAAATCAAGGAATATAAAAATATTTGGTTTAAGGAAACCAAAACTATTTTTCCCAAAAATAAGAAATATTCAATATCTTTCACTAAAGAAACAATCATGAATAACTTGCCCAGATTTATGCCTCCTCACAATCAGAATTTCGGGCAACAAGTGAGGATGCAAAACTCAACACAATCAAAGTGTGTTGAGGTGAGAATTATTCTCACCATTCTTACCAAAAACATCCTTAGGATGATTTATCAAAACAGTGGACTGTGTTTCCTTCTGTTCTTCCTCTCTCTTGTAATTGCGAGGGTTTGCAATCACTTTTTCAAAGCCAAAAAATTTATCAGTCTTCCTTATCCCTTTTCGAAGGGCTTGGATAAGTTTGATTTCACAAAGGATTGTAGCGAGATTATTTTCTTCACATGAAGAACTTGTTGTGTCATCAGAAAAATTGGTTTTCGATTCTCTTGGTATTTCACCCAATTTTTCTGGTTCAGATTCTACCATACAGGATTTATCTGAATGGACTTCAAAAGGTTTTCAAGATCTACGCTTAACCTTTCATTTTTCTTCATTACCAACTCAAGTTTTTCTAGGAGTTGATTAGACTCACCAGAATCATCACAATTAGAGTTGGAAAGAAGTGCATTGTAATAGATATTTCTTCATTGGATTCTTCCTCCGGAATATCATCAAGAGTGGAAACATACTCCCTATTGCACTTTCTAGTTCTTCTGTTGGGATAGTGTTTTTCCATATGTCCGAGTCTACAGCACTTGAAGCATTGAACTTCATCACTACCTTTTTTATGGAAAACTGATAATGTATCAGGAACACGTTTATCAAAAGATAAAATGTTCTTAATTCGTTGCACTAAAAGCACAATAGTTGAGTCAAGCTCCTTTCAACATGTGCCTTTATCTCTTGGAAATGTTTCTCAGTGTGATTATTTAGTAGAATTTCTCTATCAAAGATCTTTAACTTTCCTACAAGAGAGCTTCGAGAAAGTGTAGAAAGATCATTGCCTTCTATTACAACATGTTTCTTAGACTCGTATCTGGATGGTAACTATCTGAGAATTTTGCATACTATTTATTTTTCAGGTATTTCCTTTCCAAAGAAAAAGAATGCATTAACAATCTCATAAAGTTTAGAGTTAAACTCATCGAAAGTGTCGTTATCATCCATATTGATATTTTCCAATTCAGAGGAAAGGGAAAGAAGTCTAGCTTCTTTTTCAGATTCATCTCCCTCAAATACGGTCTCAATAATATCCCATGCTTCTTTAAAATTTCTACAAGCCAGCACATGATGTAGAAGATCACCACTAACTGCATGTATAATGGCGTTTAAACCATCAATTTTTTTTTTTTGCAAGAATCCTTCTTTCAAGAGTACAGGACGCTAGCCGTTTGAACTCTGACTCCGAATAGTCTATTGGACGTTGGTATCCGTCTTAGATTAATATCCATGTATTAAAATCTCGGGATTGAAGAAAGGCCTTCATAGCCGATTTCCATAATGGATAATTAGTCCCATTAAATCTTGGTGGAACGTCAACTGAATCAGTCATTAGATTCAATTCTTATAGTTCGGATCGCACTAAACATAGATTGTTAGACCTTTTCGTGTTTGCCTGCTCTGATACCAATTGAAAAGGCGAGGGTACCCAAATATACCTCAAGATAAAACTTTTCCTACCTATAAGTCCTTTCTCCGAAAGTGATTGTCTATGGACTGAGTCGATACAATACAACTAATCGGTTCACACTTCGTGTGATCGTATATGGATATGAGATCGAGACAATACAACAACGAAGTATGTTTACTTGATACAAAGGTTCGGTCTTAACCAAACACAATAGGATTGCTTATCAAGTAAATAGGAATTAACGTTTGTGTAATTTACTTTAATTATAATAAAACAATTATAATGCGGAAATATAAAGTAAATGACACAACAAGATTTTGTTAACGAGGAAACCGTAAATGCAGAAAAACCCCGGGACCTTGTCTAGAATTGAATACTCTCAGGATTAATCCGCTACACAAAATTACACCTAACTTCGTATAGTTGAGACCAAGTAACTAAACCTATAGTTCACCTAGTTCCGTCTATATTCCCACGCCTCCAACTTATAAATAAGTCAGGTACTTGGAACAATTCCTTTGGTTCGTATTCCAAATAGTAAAGGAATAACAAATATGTTTGGTATCAACTCTATTCAACCAAGTGATATGAGTCAGACAAAGGCTCTTCCATTTATCTTAACATAAACTCCTTCGTCAAGTCCTTAGATCTATCTTATGTTCAATTACCGAAGTAATCGTTTAAGATTAAGCCAACCAACACTCTTAATCCAAATAATTGTGTTGATGCCAATCTACTCAAATAATCAATCCAATCTACCACAAGGATAAAACGATTATTAATTGGATCCTCTTTTACCGAAACAAGTATTGTGCACACCAAATATTATAAAACCCAAGTCACATCTTCAATATCTTCTTTGTCTTCAAATCTTTTTAAATCTTCAATAAAAACCTGCACATAATCACTTGAATCTCTTGTGATCAATCACGCATAGAACTGAGTCTGTTAACACTGAGTTTGTTTTTGGGTGAAAATCGTTTCTACTGATTTTGGTAATTTTGGGTGTGTGGGTGAGAAACGAGTCTAGACCCTAAAAAATGCACTACACGGGAGTACTTTTGATTCGAGAGATAAATTTGTACAATCCTGGCCTAAACAAAGAAATGGTCGTTCCTGGCTTGCTTCGGTCATAAAGTGAAGGACAAGGGTTGGTCTTAGGGACGGAAGCGAAGAAAGTGTTGAGACCAGAATAGTTGATTCTGAAGGTGTGGTTGTTTACGACTTGTTTCAGAAAGTAGAACTGGCTAACAGAATGGAAAGCTATCAGGTGATTTCTTGATACTGTGTTGTTCTCTGATCAAAACCTGTTGTTTGGTGGATATAGGTCAGACCTATTTATACAAGTCGCAATAAAATGTACCCTGGTCTCGTAGGAAGTGGAAACGATTGAGCGGTGGAAGAGTAACGTGTAACGTTGGGATTTATGTTTCCATAATGAGGGAGGTGGATCCGCTCAGGCCATTACTCCTTGCCAGTACTAACCGCCCCACTTTGTGACACTTTCTTGTAACGGGCGTATTGCTCGCCGCACGCTGTAAATCGCCAGACCAATACCCTGATGAGCATCCCCCAATTTGTGACATGTTTTGATGTCTCGAGTGTTTTCGTGGAAAACATGTAGCACTTTGCTACGTGTGGCAAGTTAAAATTGAGAGGCTTGCCGCAGGTAAATAGCATGTGATGCTATTAGGCTCGTCTTGGCTGGTCGCCTAAAACTTGCCACAAGCTCGCCGGCTCGGTGGCGAACTTCGATGGTTGAGATCGCATCTTATGAATAAGGGTAGCCATTGATTGTGGCTACCTTGTGTTGGCGCCTGATAATGGCGTAGTGGCATTTTGGTGTACGCCAGTGGCATTGCGGCATGACTCGTGCATGCCAGTGGCATGGTGGTGCAAGTGGCGCCTGGTGTAGCCATGACCACTGGATTTAGGCGGCTGGTTGCCTAAAAGTTTCCACAAGTCTATCAGTTTGGTGGAAAACTTGGACAGCTGAGATTGCATCTCAGGAGGAAGGGTAGCCGTCAATTATGGATACCTTCTGTTGGCGCATGATAATGGCGCAATGGCACTTTTTGGGCATGCCACCGGCATGGCTGGCATGGCTCGTGCAAGTGGCGCCTGGCGTAGCCATGTCCATTGGATTTAGGCGTCTGGTCGCCTAAAAGTTGCCACAAGTCTATTATTTTGATGACAAACTTGGATTTCTGAGATTGCATCTCAGGAGAAAGGGTAGCCGTCGATTATGGCTACCTTCTGTTGGCGCCTGGTAATGGCACAATGGCACTTTTAGGGCATGCCAGCGGCATTGCGGCATGGCCGGCATGGCTCGTGCAACTGGCGCCTGGCGTAGCCATGGCCACTGGATTTAGGTGTCTGGTCTCCTAAAAGTTGCCACAAGTCTATCAGTTCGGTGGAAAACTTGGATGGATGAGATTGCATCTCAGAAGGAAGGGTAGCCGTCGATTGTGGCTACCTTCTGTTGGCGCCTGATAATGGCGCAATGGCACTTTTAGGGCATGCCAACGGAATTGCGGCATGGATCGTGCAAGTGGGGCCTGGCGTAGCCATGGCCACTGTATTTAGACAGCTGGTCGCCTAAAAGTTGCCACAAGTCTATCAGTTCGGTGGAAAACTTGGATGGTTGAGATTGCATCCCAGAAGGAAGGGTAGCCATCGATTATGGCTACCTTCTGTTGGCAGCGGCGCCTTTAACGCGCGCTAGCGGCATTGTGGCATGGCTGGCTTGGCCAACGCTGAGATTTGGCACCGTAGCTAAAGTTAGGGTTTGGCGTCGTGGCCGAAATTAAGGTTTGGCGCCGTGGAAAAACTGGGATTTTGCGTCTTGGCCAAAATTAGGGTTTGGCGGCATGGATGGCGTGGCTCGTGCATGCCAGTGGCGCAGTGGTGCAAATGGCGCCTGGCGTAGCCATCGTCACTGGATTTAGGCGGGTGGTCGCCTAAAAGTTTCCACAAGTCTGTTAGTTTGGTGGCGAACTTGGATGGCTGAGATTGCATCTCATGAGGAAGGGTAGCCGTTGATTATGGCTACCTTCTGTTTTGTGTTAACTCATGAAATTTCGTAATCAGAATATTCAGATGTGGGACCCTCACTAAAATCGTCGTAGAATTCTTCTACGAACTCGGATTTTGACGGTCCGCCTCTTCATTCTGATCGGAAAAGAATTTCTTGTCTCCCTAGTTAGGAATATCTAGGTTTTGAGCTCGTTTAGTAGGTGAAAAAATCCCGACAGTAAAACTCAGGAAGAATTCAGGAGGGATTCTGTCAGTTTTCAGCCATGACCTAGCTCACCTTTTATGTTGTATCTTTTAGATCGTTACTCCGATTGATTTGAATTTTTAGTATGTTATGCTAGACATCCATACGAAACTTTTGGCATGTAGATCATATTAAAATTGTTTACCAAACGTTCCCATTTGTTTTTACAATCTTTGGGAAGCCGATTTGGTATGGTGACCACTTGACGCAATTTCCACCTCTTTCAGTGTTGTGACAGGTTTAGAGAAACCTGGTTTAGAGCAACCTGATTAGTCAATGAAAGTAGGGATAGGTCCAAGCATGGGCGTGGATAATCTTTTAGTGCGTGTGGCGGGTTTAATGCGACCTAATTGGTCGATAGGAAATAAGGCCGGTTAGGTAGCATGGGGGCGTGGCCAAGTGGTGCTGGCTGGCCCGTGACATGGACACGCCTTTGCTCCTACTCTGCGGCTCCGTTTTTCTGATTTTGTATCAGTTGCTTAGTTTCTTTAAGCGATTTCGACCAACTAGGTCTAATATACTGTGCAGGCTGCAAAAACCCTAATTTTTGCAAATTAGTCAGGTTGGTGAGTTTTTTATGAGTTATCACAATAATTGATTGGATTTTGTGTGCTGCCACAAAATTCCTTATTTTACAGAGAGCAGTGTGCTTTCTGTCTGAGCGTTTTGTGCAATGGCCTTAATTTTGGTACTTGGAAAAACGTACTACTCTGCTGCGAGTGAATACAAATATGTCATGTCATACCGATATTAAGGGTTCTACCGGGGAACATAGCACATGAAAAGTACTCAGTGAGTCTTGTATAGGCGAGGTGCCTAAATTTACAGAGTGTTTGGGATGGTTGATACATCCGTCAGTATGGGTAAATTTCATGTAGATATATTGAACGACTCAATAAATATGCTAGTGGAGAGGTTGAACACTCATCACTTTACATGGATTCGTTTCTTTGCAGAGTGACGGCACATTAAATGTGAGGTTTTAAAATTTTAACCCCGAGCTAAAAACCACCATCAATATTAAGTCCCCTGCTTAGCACGTAACAGTGTCATTGTTGCGGGGTAAACCTGAGACAGTGACATATGAGGATAAAAATCGAAAGGGAAGACATTAAGAGATTGCCAGGAAAATTCGACTGACCTTTGGCAGGACGCATGAGTAGTCTATGATCCTTGTGTTGGCATACTTCTAGCTTGGCCACAGGGTGCTGATGCCATGTAGTATTGGTGAAGCGAGCTTTGAATACAAAGATGAGTGTTTAGGTGGTGGAGACGTCAGCACTATAATGTATTGAGGCAGTATGCCTGACAACGGAGTAGTGAGTGTTGAGTATTTTACATGTCTCAACACTGAAAGGATGGATGTGTTAAGGAAGTATGCCTTGCAACACAGTAGTGAGTTTTGAGGAGTTTAGACGTCTCAACACTAAGAGAAAGGATGTGTTGAGGCAGCATGCCTGGAAACACAATAGTGAGTGTTGAGAAATCTGCACGTCTCAACACTAGGAAGGAGGATGTGTTGAGGCAGCATGGCCGGCAACACGGTGCTGAGTGTTGAGTAATTTACACGTATCAACACTAAGAGAAAGGATGTGTTGAGGCAGCATGCCTGGCAACACAGTAGTGGTGTTGAGGAATTTGCACGTCTCAACACCAAGAGGAAAATGTGTTGAGGAAACATGCCTAGAAACACATTAGTGGTGTTGAGGAATTTGCACATCTCAACACCAAGAGGAAAATGTGTTGAGGAAGCATGCCTAGCAATACAGTAGTGGTGTTGAGGAATTTACAAGTCATGACTTTATGGGGTTTAGCATAGTATTGCGAGGTTAAGGGCCGAGTCAAGCTCTGCAACTCGGGCGACGGAATTGGGCGAAATTTTTCTTTCTCGATCTTCGTTTCTGTAAGTCAATTCATTAATTCAGGTGTTTCTGTGAGAGATTTGATACGTATTAATTCTTGTAGTTCATCGGTAGACTATAATGATTGAATTTAGTAATATATTCTGATTTAAAGATGTCGGAAAACCCTAAGGTTCAATCGGTTTCTGATATTGCAAACAAATTTAGATCTGAAAAATCTTCTGATTTACAAAATCCTTCAAACACTGTTTTTATACCTGATGTGGAGATTGATGAAAGATTAGAAGAGTGGAAATTCATCTTGATTGGTAGGTTGGATCTTGTTCATTTAAAAATAGTTGTTGCTGAAACTAATTTGAGAAAACAATGGAAGATTAAAGGTAATTGTCAAATCATCCCAATAGGCAGGGGTTTCTTTATTATTAAACTATACAATGCTGAGGATATGAAACACATTTATGAAGGTTGAATCTCAGGTTTTGAGTCTCAGGTATTGGGAAAAAGATTTTAAACCAGAGCTGCAAAAAACTTGTAGTGCTTTTGTATGGGTTGTTTTTCCAGGTTTAAGTGTTGAATATTGGATGGAAAACATTCTGATGAGTTTGGGTGGTGTAGTTGGAAGGCCAATAATACTTGATGATACAACTTTGAAAAAGGAGGTTGGTTATTATGCAAGTATTTTGGTGGAAATTGATCTTAATTTTCCCATACCTAATACTGTTTGGATTAAAACAAAATATGGGAAATTTGAACAAGAAATTAGAGTACCAAAAGTTCCCAAATCCTATATTCATTATCAAGTGATTGGACATTATGTTGCATAGTGCAGAAGTAAAAGAAAAGAGCAAGCTCAGAAAGGTAAGAATCAAAAGTTTACACAGCAATGGAGATATACTCCAAAGAAAACGGCTCCTTCAACTTCATCGGGTTTTGATTTATGTCCACCTATTTTAAATGATAAGGCTGAGTCATCTGAGCATGGTGGGAGCAGTTCATTACAGAATGAAGATGAAATTGGTGCTTTGGTTCCTTGCAATCAAGCTGAGAACAATAATTCAGAGAATGTTGAATTTAATGGTGCTTTAGACTCTCATCAAGAATTTCCTTGTCTATCAGTTGAAAGAATTTTGGAAGTAGGAAATTGTATTCCTTATGTACAATCAGTAACTCCAATTCAAGTGGAATATTCAGTTGAGATGAGTACGACTCAATTTTTATCAAATATCAGTGAACATAAAGAAGGTGAATAGATAGATGTAACTGGTAAAGCTCCTAAGTCAAGAAAGCTAAACACTAATACAAGTGAATCATCTGGAGGTAAGAATTTTGTATCCCCAAGAAAATTCAATGCTCTTATTGAAGTAGCAGGAAAGCATGAACAAGTTTTTTCTAAAGCTGTTGGTAAGCCTCCAAAAAGAAAATTACAAAAAGTTACTCCTAATGTGTTAACTAGAAAGCAAGCTCATAATTCAGCTAACAATACTTCAGGTGTGGGAAATTCTGATACTTCTCAAATATCACTTTTTCTATGAGAGTAGCTTATTGTAATTTCAGAGGCTTGAGAAGAATTCAAGCTAAAGACAAACTTAGGAGTTTAGTACAATAATTTAATCCATCTCTTTTTTGGGTAACTGAACCTAAAGTGAGGGTTTCTAATAGTATTTTAAGACAACTGAAACTGCCTGGAATGAACCAGATGTTAATTCATAATTCAAGTGAATCAATTAAAGGAAATATTTGGTTATTTTGGCACTCTTCTTTATCTACACCTTCAGTAATTTCTTCCACAAGACAATCTATTACAGTTCAAGTTGGAGATGTTCTTGTTACATGTATTCATGCTGCTTGTTTAACAATTGATAGAAGAACTTTATTGGAGGAATTATTACTTATAAATACAAAAAAAATGCCTTGGATGATAGAATTCAGAGAATGCTTGGAATCATGTAACTTAATCCAAGCACCAAGATCTGGTATTCAATTTTCTTGGTGCAGTAACAGAGCAGGAAAGAAAAGAATTTTGTATGACTTGGATAAGGATTTTTACAATTTAAAATGGTTAGAAAAATTTGATTCTTGGAGCTATAAGGTTGGAGTAAGGGGCACCTCAGATCATGGACCTTTATTGGGTGGAACTGTGCAATATAACAAACCAAGTAATGTTCCTTTTAGATATCAATCAGTCTGGACTACTCATCCCAATTTTTTACAGGTTATAAAAGAGGCTTGGATGGAGAATTGTGAAGGAAACCCATCTTTTTGCTTCATTAGCAAATTGAAAAGATTAAAAATAACTCTTAAAAAGTGGAATTGGGAGGTTTTTCGTGAATTAAGGGTTAAAGTTAAAACCACATAGGAAGCAGTACTTGATGCTTCTTTGAAGTCAGATGCAGATCCTGAAAATATTGATCTTCTGAACAATTTAGTTACTGCAAGGGGGAAGCAAGATTTGGCTACACAACAGTATAATGAACTTATGAGAAGTAAATCCAGATTGAAATGGGTGAAAGAGGGTGGAGCAAATACTTCTTTTTCCATGCAAATTTAAAAATTAGAAATGCTCAAAATAATATACATGAACTGGAGGATGCAGATGGAAATCTAGTGACCTCTCAAGATAAAATTGATGATATTCTGGTGGAGCATTATAAAAGTAAATTTGAAGAGAAACAAGTACAATTTGTGGAAGGTATTTTTGATGCAATTCCTAAAGTATTAACTGAAGAGTATAATATATTTCTGGATAAGACTCCTGATCAAGAAGAAATTAAAAATGAAGTCTTTGGAATGGAGGAAAACAGTGCACATCGACCAGATGGTTTTCCAGGTTCCTTTTATAAATTTGCATGGACAATTATAGGAGAGGACTTAATGGAAGCTATTCAATATTGCTGGAGAAATAGGTTTATTCCCAAGGGCTTCAATTCTAATTTCCTTTTTCTCTTGCCAAAAATACAAGGTGCTAAGAAAGATGCACATTTCAGACCTATTGGATTAACTAATTTTAATTTTAAAATCATCACAAGGATCATAACTTCCAGAATCAACACTATGATTGGTAGAATGGTGTCAGAACAACAAGGTGCTTTTCTCAAAGGAAGAAATATACATGAAAAAATTGTATTGGCATCTGAGCTTGTGAATGATATGAATATTAAGAGAGAGGGTGGTAATGTTGGTCTGAAAATTGATATTACACAGGCGTATGACTCATTGAGTTGGAGTTTTCTCTTTGAAGTGTTAAGAAGATTTGATTTTTCAGATTGTGGTATACAATGGCTTCAAAAGATATTTGAGTCAACAAGAATTTCTGTTCTTGTGAATGGTGGACCATGTGGATTTTTTGGTGTTGGGAGAGGATTAAGACAAGGTGATCCCCTATCACCAATCTTGTTTGTCTTAGCTGAGGAAGTTTTGAGTAGAAATATCACCAAGTTGGGTCATATGGGTAAAATTCAACAAATGGTAATTAGGGGTGGAAGTCAGCCAACTCATTTGATGTTTGCAGATGATACTTTCATATTCTGCAATGGTCATAAGAAGACACTTGAGTGTTTAACTGATATATTATACAAGTATCAAGTTTCCTCAGGGCAAGAAGTGAACAAAGAAAAAAGCAAATGCTTTGTAGGCGGTGTATCTATTTCAAGACAAAATAATATTGCAGAGCAAATGCAGATGGAATTATCTTATTTCCCTGATAAATATTTAGGACTAATTCTGAATCAAGGAAGAGTTAAGTCACATCAAGTATGGGGGATAGTTGAAATGATGCAGAAGATGTTAGCTGGTTGGAGTGGAAAGCTTTTAGCTTTTTCTGCAAGACTTACTTTAGTTAAATTTGTCTTATGTAGCATGCCCATCTACAACATGTCAGTTTATAAATGGCCCAGGAGTGTAATTCAAGCATGTGAAAGAATCATCAGAAACTTCTTGAGGTCAGGGGATCCTTCTGTCAAAAAGCTAGTGACTGTAAAGTGGGATGAAGTAAATTCTCCAATTGCAGAAGGTGGTTTGGGTTTGAGGAGATTTGAAGTGATAAATAAAGCTCTTCTTATGAAATTACTTTGGAAAATTGACACAGAAGATGTGGAATGAACTTTGTTTATGAGGGCTAAGTATAAAGATAAAAATGGAGAATGGATAAAGTAACATAAGCAATCCACAATTTGGCCTGGCATCAAATGGGTAATGTCTGAAATTCAAGAAGGAAACAGATGGATTGTTTGTGATGGTAAGGATATATCTTTATGGAGGGATAAATGGATTAAGGAATATGCTATTATTGAGAGACATCCTGAAGTTGATTACATTCTGCAGAATAAAATCACTAAAGCCATTCCAGTCATCACTTTTAGACACTCATATAAGGAGATCAATTTTTCAGCAGATAAAATGGAAAAGAGAGGAGTTCTGTTGAGTAGAGGAGAAGTGCATTATTTTGAAGTGAAGCCTTTGTTTCTTGGCAAGCTTGAAAATGAGACTGATCTTTAGTTTAGATTTTAATTTTTCTTTCAGTATCTTTAGTACCTTGGATGTCTAATTGTACTAGCTGATGGGCTTCTGTGTAATGGGCTGAGCTTTAGTCCCTTTTTTAGTTGTAATTCCTTAGAAAAATCTGGGCTTTCTGTAATGTGTAAATGATTTTTAGTAGTAAAATTTAATGATTTAGCAAAAAAAAGAATTTGCACGTCTCAACACCAAGAGGAAAATGTGTTGAGGAGGCATGCCTAGCAACACATTAGTGGTGTTGAGGAACTTGCACGTCTCAACACCAAGAGGAAAATGTGTTGAGGAAGCATGCCTAGTAACACATTAGTGGTGTTGAGGAACTTGCACGTCTCAACACCAAGAGGAACGCATGCCTAGCAACACAGTAGTGGTGTTGAGAAATTTGCACGTCTCAACACCAAGAGAAAAATGTGTTGAGGAAGCATGCCTAGCAACACAGTAGTGGTGTTAAGGAATTTACACGTCTCAACACCAAGAGGAAAATGTGTTGAAGAAACATGCCTAGAAACACAGTAGTGGTGTTGAGGAATTTAAACGTCTCAACACCAAGAGGAAAATGTGTTGAGGAAGCATGCCTAGTGTTGAGGGTGGTTTTTAGCTTAGGGTTAAAATTGTAAAACCTTGCATCTGATGTGACGTCACTCTGTAAGGAAACAGAGTCATCAGTGTCAACGTCTCCACTGGAATATTTATTGATCATTTCAAACTGGCGCATGTAGCAACCATCCCAGATGCTCTATAAATTTCGGTGCCTTGCCCATATTACTTATTAATATAAGACTTACTGAGTACTTTTCATGTGCATTGTTCCCTGGCAGAATCCTTAATATATCGGTATGGCATGACAGATTTGTTTTCACTCGCAATAGAGTAGCACGGATTTCCAAGTACCAAAGTTAAGGCCATTGCACGAAACGCTCAGACAGAAAGTACATTGCACTCTGTAAATAAGGAATTTTGTGGCCATGCTACAGGCCAGCCGGCGCCACTTGGACACGCCCCCATGTTACCTAACTGGACCTACTCCTTTGTCGACCAATCAGGTCGCCTTAAACCTGCCGCGCTCCCATGAGTTGTGGATGGTCCCATACTTGCCGGTCTTATTCCTCATCAACCAATCAGGTCGCGCTAAACCTGCCACGCGCACCAAAAGGGTATCCACACCCATGCTTGGACGGATCCCTTCTTTTATCGACCAATCAGGTTGCTCTAAACCTGCCACAACACTGAAAGAGGTGGAAATTACGTCAAGTGGTCACCATGCCAAATCGGCTTCCCAAAGATTGTACAAAAAACTTGGAACGTTTGGTAATTAATTTTAGTATGAGCTACATGAAAAAGTTTCGTATGGATGTATAGCATAACATACTAAAAAATCAAATCAATCGGAGTAACGAGCTAAAAGATACAGCATAAAAGGAGAGCTAGGTCATGGCTGAAAACTGACAGAATCCCTCCTAAATGCTTCCTGAGTTTTACTGTCGGGCTGTTTTCACCTCCTAAACGAGCTCAAAACCTAGATATTCCCATGATGGGAGATAGGAAATTCTTTCCGATCGAAATGGAATGTCGGACCGTCAAAATCCGAGTTCGTACGAGAATTATACAACGATTTTAGTGAGGGTCCCACATCTGAATTTTCTGATTACGAAATTTCATGAGTTAACACAAAACGGAAGGTAGCCATAATCAACGGCTACCCTTCCTCCTGAGTTGTGATCTCATCCATTCAATTTTTCCACCGAATTGACAGACTCGTGGCAACTTTTAGGCGACCAGCCGCCTAAATCCAGTGGCCATGGCTACGCCAGGCGCCACTTACACCACCGTGCCACTGGCATGCACGAGCCATGTCATCCATACCGCTGGCGCGCGTTAAAGGCACCAACATAAGGTAGCCATAATCTACGGCTACCCATCCTCCTGAGATGCGATCTCAGCCATCCAAGTTTGCCATCGAACTGATAGACTCGTGGCAACTTTTAGGAGACCAAACACCTAAATCCAGTTTCCATGGCTACGCCAGGCGCCACTTACACCACCGTGCCACTGCCATGCACGAGCCATGCCATCCATGCCGCAATGTCGCTGGCGTGCGTTAAAGGCACCAACATAAGGTATCCATAATCAACGGCTACCCATCCTCCTGAGATGTGATCTCAGCCATCCAAGTTTGCCATCGAACTGATAGACTCGTGGCAACTTTTAGGCGACCAAACGCCTAAATTCAGTTTCCATGGCTACGCCAGGAGACTGGTACACCACCGTGCCACTTCCATGCACGAGCCATGCCAGCCATGCCGCAATGTCGCTGGCGCGCGTTAAAGGCGCCACTGTACCATTATCAGGCGCCAATAGAAGGTAACCATAATCAACGGCTACCCTTTCTCCTGAGATGCGATCTCAGCCATCCAAGTTTGCCACCGAACTGACAGATTCGTGGCAATTTTTAGGCGACCAGCCGCCTAAATCTAGTGGCCATGGTTATGCCAGGCGCCACTTACACCATTGTGCCACTGGCATGCACGAGCCATCCCGCAATTCCGCTGGAGCGCATTAAAGGCGCCACTGCACTATTATCAGGCACCAACAGAAGGTATCCATAATCAACGGCTACCCTTCCTCATGAGATGCGATCTCAGCCATCCAAGTTTGCCACCGACCTGACAGACTCGTTGCAACTTTTAGGCGACCAGCCTCCTAAATCCAGTGACCATGGCTACGTCAGGCGTCACTTGCACCACCGTACCACCAGCATATGCGAGCCATGCCAGCCATGCCGCTGGCGTACACCAAAACGCCATTGCGCCATTATCAGACGCCAACACAAGATAGCCACAATCAACGGCTACCCTTCCTCATGAGATGCGATCTCAGCCATCGAAGTTCTCCACCGATGGCAGGCTTGTGGCAAGTTTCAGGCGACCATCAATAGCATCACGTGCTATTTTCCGGCGGAAAGCCTCTCATTTTTAACTTGCCACACGTAGCAAAATGCTACATGTTTTCCACGAAAACACTCGAGACATCAAACATGTCACAAACTGGGGGATGATCATCAAGGTATTGGTCTGGAGGTTTACAGCGTGCAATACGCCCGTTACAAGAAAGTGTCATAAAGTGGGGCGGTTGGTAATGGAAAGGATTAATGGCGTGAGCGGATCCACCTCCCTCATTATGGAAACATAGAAATCCAAACGTTAGACGTTACTCTTCCACCGCTCAATCGTTTCCACTTCCTACGAGACTAGGGTACGTTTTATTGTGACTTGTATAAATAGGTCTCACCTATTTCCACCAGACAACAAGTTTTTGTCGGTGAACACCACAGTATCCATAAATCACCTGGTAGATTTCCATTTTGCTAGCCAGTTCTACTTTCGGATACAAGTCATAAACAACTACACCTTCAGAATCAACTATTCTAGTCTCAACACTTTCTTCGCTTCCCTCCCTAAGACCAACCATTCTCCTTCGCTTTGTGACCTTATCCTTCGCTTTGTGACCGAAGCAATCCTGGAGAGACCATTTCTTGGTTTAGGCCAGGATTGTACAGATTGATCTCTCAAATCAAAAGTGCTCTCGTGCAGTGCATTGTTTAGGGTTTAGACTCGTTTCTCATCCATACATACAAAATTACCAAAACCGACAGAAATAGTTTTCACCCACAAACAATTGGCGACCACAGTGGGAGATTAACCTCTCGGTTGCAATATTAATTTCCAATTTTGTTTTTCAATCCCGATCTCAAGATGGTAGAACCCAGGTCGGGATCAACAACAAAGACTGAAATCATTAGCGCTGAAATCATCCTCGGTATTAGCGTTCCTTCTAGTGGCATTAATACGCCACCTGTCAACACCAGCGGCGCGGAAAATGTCCCTTCAGCAGTTACGCCTCCGATTACCAGAGCCGCTGCCGCCACCCCCAATGTTTCTTCGACATCTCCAACCGTCACCAGAGCCGCTGCTACTCCATCATCAGGACGAGAGACTGGAGGAGCCAGAAGAAGCCGATCTCCTCTAATCATTGTTGATTTGATGGAAAGACAAAAGGTTCTCGTAAGGCTCAGACAGACATGGCTACAACTCAGAAAGAGATATCTATTTTACTCAAGACACTAACGGAGCGGCTACCACAAGAGCCAAGTCAACCCCATATGAAGCTGACAAGGAATACTTTTAACATCCAGTGCAGACATTTCAGCAGGACGCGCGTTTATAGATGAAGAGGCTCGCGTTGCTCTTGAATGCCCAGTAGAAAGGAATCGGAAATCCAATTTCATCACACGTAAAGATCAGGAACGACTTCTCCAAAATCGAGGAAAAGAAAATCAGCAACCCTCTTGAGTTCATAGAGACCCTCTTCCCGTCAGGAGCTGCATGATTTCTGGGGACTTCACCCACAAAATCGTGCAGTCTATGATGAAATATTTATGTGAGATTCCGTATTTCTCCAAGGCGCAGCGTCAAGGCATATTTGCAGCCCTCAACCGCACTGCATCAGGAAAGCAGTTCTTTCCATCCAGGGAAGTTGTTCCCAAACCCCAACCTCTCCTGGAAAGCACGATTGATAGATGCAACTGGGGACTCCTAACCACTGTTCACTTGAAGGATGTCGAGTTTGACAGAACGCTGATTGACGCGGACTCCGACTTCAACATTGTAACCGTCAAGGCTCTGATAGTTGCAAGAGAAAATCAAACATAATAAGCGTAATTTTTCCCATGAGAAGAAAAACACGACTTGCCGACTAGCACTATTTGTTCGTCTTTCCATATGCCATATCGTATCAAGTCGTTTTTCGAAGTCAAGGTTCAATACTTCCCTTACTGGATTTTTCTCCAGGAGACGCTTCGACATTTCTCTCCAGGAACTGCTTCAACGTTCTCTCCAGAAGTAGCTCCACTTTAACGTTCTCTATCCACGGCTCCGCTTCAATGTTCTCTCCAGAAGTCGCTTCGCTTCAACGTTCTCTCCAGAAGTCGCTCCGCTTCAACGTTCTCCATCCGCGTCTCCTCTTCAACATTCTCTCCAGAAGTCGTTCTGCTTCAAAGTTCTCTCCAGAAGTCGCTTCACTTCAACGTTTGCTCCAGCAGCCGCTCCGCTTCAGCGTTCTCTCCATAAGCTGCTCCAGGATCCGAAGCCGAAGCTTCAGCATTTTTATCCATAAGCTTCAACGTCCTCTCCAAGATACGAAGCCGCTTCAACGCCTCCCTCTTGCCAAAGATCGTGTCGTAGCCGCCACACTCCTTCCTTCCAAGTTTCGTGCCCGTAGCCACCACGCTCCTCCCTGTCAAGGATCGTGATCGCAGCCAGCCAAGGTTCATAGTTGTGGCCACCTTTTGTTTCATCCCATCAAAAGACCTGGGGGATTTTGTCCATATATCAACCCGTCATCATCCTGATGTCATCAATAACGCCTAATGGTGCTCACTCATGGGGGAGCCTAAAATACCCAAAGCCCAATCATGCGCGAAAGACATGCCTAGCGGAGACAGAGCTAAGTAACTATCCTTAAACTAAATGTTTTATATCTATTAGGCATATTCAATAAATTTTAAATATCTTAGTGTTGAGACGTGCAAATTCCTCGACACCACTAGTATGTTGCCAGGCATGCTGCCTCAACATATCCTTCCTCTTAATGTTTAGACGTGTAAATTCCTCAACACTCACTACTTTGTTGCTAGGCATGCTTCCTCAACATATTCTTCCTCTTAGTGTTGAGACGTGTAAATTCCTCAACGCTCACTATTGTGTTGCTAGGCATGCTTCCTCAACACATTCTTCCTCTTAGTGTTGAGACGTGTAAATTCCTCAACACTCACTACTGTGTTGCTAGGCATGCTTCCTCAACACATTCTTCCTCTTAGTGTTGAGACGTGTAAATTCCTCAACATTCACTACTGTGTTTCCAGGCATGCTTCTTCAACACACCTTTCCTATTCGTGTTGAGACGTGTAAATTCCTCAACACTCACTACTGTGTTGCTAGGCATGCTTCCTTAACACATTCTTCCTCTTAGTGTTGAGACGTGTAATTTCCTCAACACTCACTACTGTGTTTCCAGGCATGCTGCTTCAACACACCTTTCATATTCGTGTTGAAACGTGTAAATTCCTCAACACTCACCACTGTGTTGCCAGGCATACTGCCTCAACACATCCTTTCTCTTAGTGATGAGACGTGTAAATTCCTCAACACTCCTTACTGTGTTTCCAGGCATGCTGCTTCAATACACCTTTCCTATTCGTATTGAGACGTGTAAATTCCTCAACACTCACTACTGTGTTGCTAGGCATGCTTCCTCAACACATTCTTCATCTTAGTGTTGAGACGTGTAAATTCCTCAACACTCACTACTGTGTTGCCAGGCATGCTGCTTCAACACAAATAGAAAATTCGTGTTGAGAAGTGTAAATTCCTTAACACTCATTACAGTGTTGCTAGGAATGCTTCCTCAACACATTCTTCCTATTAGTGTTGAGACGTGTAAATTCCTAAACACTCACTACTGTGTTACCAGGCATGCTGCTTCAACACACCTTTCCTATTCGTGTCGAGACGTGTAAATTCCTCAACACTCACTACTGTGTTGCCAGGCATGCTGCATCAACACACCTTTCCTCTTAGTGTTGAGACGTGAAAATTCCTCAAAACTCACTACTGTGTTTCCAGGCATGCTGCCTCAACACACCTTTCCTCTTAGTGTTGAGACGTGCAAATTCCTCAACATTCACTATTGTGTTACTAGGCATGCTTCCTTAACACATCCTTTCCTCTTATTGTTGAGACGTGCAAATTCCTCAACACTCACTACTGTGTTGCTAGGCATGCTTCCTCAACACATCCTTCCTTTTAGTGTTGAGACGTGTAATTTTCTCAACACTCACTACTGTGTTTCCATACATGCTTCCTCAACACACCTTTCCTCTTAGTGTTGAGACGTGCAAATTCCTCAACACTCACTACTGTGGTGCTAAGCATGCTTCATCAACACATCCTTCTTCTTAGTATTGAGACGTGCAAATTCCTCAACACCACCACTACTGTGTTGCTAGGAATGCTTCCTCAACACATCATTCCTCTTAGTGTTGAGACGTGCAAATTCCTCAACACCACCACTACTGTGTTGCTAGGCATGTTTCCTCAATACATCCTTCCTCTTAGTGTTGAGACGTGTAAATTCCTCAACACTCACTACTGTGTTGCCAAGCATGCTACCTCATAACACCTTTCCTCTTAGTGTTGAGACGTGTAAATTCCTCAACACTCACTACTGTGTTGCTAGGCATGCTTCCTCAACACATTCTTCATCTTAGTGTTGAGACGTGTAAATTCCTCAACACTCACTATTGTGTTGATAGGCATGCTTCCTCAACACATTCTTCCTCTTAGTGTTGAGACGTGTAAAATCCTCAACACTCACTACTGTACTGCCAGGAAAACTTCCTCAACACATTTTTCCTCTTGGTGTTGAGACGCTCAAATTCGTCAACAGCACTGTGTTGCAAGGCATACCTCTTAGTGTTGAGACGTGTAAAATCCTCAACACTCACTACTTTGTTGTCAGGCATATTGCCTCAACCATCCTCCTTTTAGTGTTGAGACATACAAATTGCTCAACACTCACAACTGTGCTGTCATGCATACTGCCTCGATACATTATAGTGCTGACGGCCCCACTACCTCAACACTTATCTTTGTATTCGAAGCTCGCTGCACCAACTATCCATGGCTCCGGAAATCCGCGGCCAAGCCAACACCATTGACCTGGCCAGCCAAAGCAGCACCATCTTCCCGCTCCACAGCCATCCCAAAGCAACGCCATCCACCTTTCCGTAGCTAGCCAATGCCCGTTCCACGGACCAAGTTGCAGTGCCACCTCTGCCGATCAGTATCCAAAGTTGCAGTGCTGACGCCAACACCCTATGTCCAAGCCGAATTTATGCAAAACCGCCAATGCAAGGGTCACAGATTCTTCATGACTCCTGACAAAGGTTAGTCAAATCTTTCTGACAATCTCTTCATGACTTTTCATTTCGATTTTATTCTTGTCTGTCACCATCTCATGCTTACCCCGCAACAATGCCACTGTTCCGAGCTAAGCAGGGGACTTAATGTTGATGGTGGTTTTTAGCTTAAGGTTAAAATTGTAAAACCTTGCATCTGATGTGACGTCACTCTGTAAGGAAACAGATCCATGAGTGTCAACCTCTCCACTGGCATATTTATTGAGCCGTTCAAACTGGCGCATGTAGCAACCATCCCAGATGCTCTGTCGCCTTGCCCATATTACTTATTAATATAAGACTCACTGAGTACTTTTCCTGTGCTATGTTTCCCGGCAGAACCCTTAATATATCAGTATGGCATGGCGGATTTGTGTTCACTCGCAGCAGAGTAGCACGGATTTCCAAGTAGCAAAGTTAAGGCCATTGCACGAAACGCTCAGACAGAAAACACACTACACTATGTATATAAGGAATTTTGTGGCAGCACACAAAATCCAATTAATTTTTATGATAACTCACAAAAAACTCATGAACCTGAATAATTTGCAAAATTAGGGTTTTGCGCCCTGCGCAGTATATTAGACCCCGTTGGTCGAAATTACGCTTAAGGAACTAAGCAATTGATCCACCACGGATTAATAGGTGCAGAGTCCTGCCCAAAATCTAAAAACAAAGAGTAACGGAGCCGCAGAGAAGGAGCAACAATGAGAGGAAGCGTGGCCATGCCACAGGACAGTAGACTCCACTTAGCCACGCCCCCATGTTACCTAACCGTCCCTACTCCTTTGTCGACCAATCAGGTCGCCTTAAACCTGCCACACTCCCATGAGTTGTGGTTGGGCCCATACTTTCAGGCCATATTCCTCATCGACCAATCAGGTCGCACTAAACCTGCCTCGCGCACCAAAAGGGTAGGCACGCCCATGCTTGTCCGGATCCCTGCTTTTGTCGACCAATCAGGTTGCTCTAAACCTACCACAACACTAAAAGAGGTGGAAATTGCGTCAAGTGGTCACCATGCCAAATCGACTTCCCAAAGATTGTACAAACAACTGGGAACGTTTGGTAAACAATTTTAGTATGAGCTACATGCCAAAAGTTTCGTATGGATGTCTATCATAACATACTAAAAATTCAAATCAAACGGAGTAACGATCTAAAAGATACAACATAAAAGGCGAGCTAGGTCATGGCTGAAAACTGACAGAATCCCTCCTGAATTCTTCCTGAGTTTTACTGTCGGGATGTTTTCACCTCCTAAACGAGCTCAAAACCTAGATATTCACGCATAGGGGAGATAGGAAATCTAGGAATCACTGTTTGGTCCAGAAATGAGAGGACCGGTTAATGTGTAGTCCACCCCTAGATTAGAATTTGCTGGTCCAAAAATATGTTTTTGGACCAGAATATTTATTTCCTAGTCCATCCACATGCGGTTGACACAAGACAATCGTTTAAATATGCAGAACATACCCTTCTACAACTGTTAATCACGAACAAAACATATTCAAACTCAGTTTCTTCTCAGATTCAGTCTCTCGTTTTATCTGTTGTTGCGTTTTGGTTCATCTCAGTTTTCTGGTAGTGTCTTTCAATTAGGTTCATCTCAGCTTCAAATTAGGTTCATCTGAGCTTCGAATTAGGTTTATTTGAGATTCGAACAAGGTATTTATCTTTTAATCATCTTCCTCTGCTGCTGTTCTTGAAATCTTGATGAATAATTAGGTTTATTCTGATCCGATTTCTAACAGAATAATTGTATATGATGTACATTGTTATCTATCTCTTATGATTTCAGTTTTATGTTGATTTACATCGTCAATTCGTTTTCGTTCGATTTTTTAAGTTTTTTTTTTATGTGTTTCAATTAGGTATCTCAGATTTGAATTAGGTTTATCTCAGATTCGAACAAGGTATGATACTGTAATCACGTTTTTATCTGCTGCTGTTCTGATTTTTGTATTTTTTGATATAGGTTTGTTTTTCATTAGACAGATCGTGTAGTAATTTTTGTTCTCTCTTTTTGATATAGCTGCAGTTTCATTAGCATGTTTTTTGTTGATATGATCATGATTCTCAATACATATCGATATTTATTCATAGGCACGGTACATATTGATATGTTGTTTAATGTATGTTATTTATTCTACATGTTATATGCATTCAGAGATTCAGTACATGTCAATACGTAATGCATAGAACATGTCAATACATATAAAAATATGGAATATATTTATTCATAGGCACGGTACATTTTGATATGTTGTTTAATGTATGTTATTTATTCTACATGTTATATGCATTCAAAGACTCAGTACATGTCAATACGTAATGTATTGAAATATGGAACATATTTATTCATAGGCACGGTACATATTGATATGTTGCTTAATGTATGTTATTTATCCTACATGTTATATGCATTAGGAGACTCAGTACATGTCAATACGTAATGCATAGAACATGTCAATACATATCGAAATGATACAATACATATCCATACAGAAACTCTTTTTGGTTCATCTCAGTACATGTCAATATGTATCATATCAATATGTATATTACCAATAGTCAATTATTGGATCATTTTTTACAGGGTAAAACATGTCTGACGTTGCTCCTGCACCAGATTTCTTTTGTTATTCTCATGTATACCATAAGCAATACCATTTTGCATATTTGGTTACATTGTTTTCAACTTTAGAGGATTCGAAATTTTGCATCTGTAATATGTGGAGCTGGTTGACTCCATCGACTATTTTGGTTAACTATTTCCAGAATCAAGCGATAGTTCCTATTCTTGCAGACGTAAAGCTCCATGCATTACATTCTGCAAAGAAATCGTCTTTCTTTGATTTGCAGGTGGATGTAATTTCATCTGGCACATCTAGTTCTTCTATGCGTATGGAAGTTGACAGTAATGCAGACTTAGTTGTCAGTGCAAAAAACAATTATTTGAAAGATGGTAAAGAGGTCCCAAATGTGTTTTTTTTCAGATGGTTGGGAGAAGATTTTTGATGATACTACACAATTATTCTATGATGGTGTTGATGCCGTGCGTATAGCATTCCAAAAATACTGCATGAGAACTGGATATGAGGTAATTAAGAAGAAGAATGACCTTGAGAGATTCACCGCCATATGCAGTGTGAAAGGTTGTTCATGGAGGCTTCATGCAACTGCCATTGGTAGTTTTCTTGATGTTTTTAAGATAAAGGAATGTGAGGGAAGGCACACTTGTGGAGGTGGTTATATGTTGAAGAATCCAACAGTTACGAGAAAACTCATGAACAATCTAATTCATGAGCGTGTCAGGCACAACCCTCGAATAACGCCAGCAGAGATCGTAGATTATATTAAAGTTGCTGGCGGGATCGATATCCAGTATCACCACGCATATCATGCACTTGAGTTGTCGCATGAACATATTTTTGGTAATGATGTCAAGTCTTACAATGATCTTGCTTGGTGGGTGAATGTTGTTAGGGAAAAAACCCCGGGTCATTTATTGATTTCGAATTTAATGATGCTACAAAAATATTCAACAGACTTTTTGTTTGATTTGGAGCTTGTAGAGAGGGATATAAACTATGTCGTCCGATGATATTCTGTGATTGTACAATTCTCACTAGAACTTTTAGAGGAGGTCTCATAGTAGCAACATGTCTTAATGGCAATCAAGGTAACTGTTTTTTTTTTTTTTTTGATATGTAGTGTCTGGTAGTTAGATCACTCATTTTTACTACAATACTGACAATGAGGATACTACTACATATTGACCTTACTGAGTACGAGGTAAACCATACTGCATGTCAATATGTAGTGTCAGCTTTTCACATATCAACAAAGAGGTAAACCATACTACATATTGACCTTACCGAGTATAAGATAAACCATACTGCATGTCAATATGTGGTGTCAAGAAGTTGGTTATTATTTTCCTTTTAGGAGTTGCTTAACATAACTAATAATTCCTTTTGCAGGTTTTTATCCCCTCGTGTTTGGTTTAGTATCTGGTGAAACTAATGACAACTAGGAATGGTTTTTCAAGAATCTGAAGGAGGCTTTGAATGATGATCACCCAATCACTTTTATGACTGACCGAGGTGAAGGGTTGGTTAAATATATTCCCAAAGTATTCCCTAATTCTCATCAAAGATATTGTTACTTCCAATTGAACAAAAACTTACCTATCGCAAAGTCTGACAAAAATTATAAAGAAGTGACTGATGCTTTCCGAAAGGCGACATATGCTCTTTCTCCTGCAACATACGAGGAAGCTCTTCAAGAAATGGTTAATTTGGGAAGGCATTGGGTTGCTAACTACTACCACAACATTCCAAAGGAAAAGTGGTCCATTGCGTTCTTCAAGGGCTGTAGTTATGGTCAGACTTATTCTAGCGTTGCTGATTCGTTCAATAACTGTATTAACCGCGAGAAGAAGTTACCTGCTGTTGTGTTTGTTGACTCGATCAAGTTTGTATCAGTTTCCTTAGTCACGGTACAAGCTTATATGTAGTTTTAAGATTTTATTAGTTTTCTTTTTGTAACAATATTAGCATATATGTTCTGTTAATCTACGTATAATGTAGTATAATAGACTTGCTATTCCCTTGTCGTGTAGGCTACGTATGATGGAAATGATGTCAGAACGTCGTGAACAGAGTGTCTTGATGAACCCAGAACTGCTAACCTCTGTGTATCAATCCTTTCTTGAACTACACATTCAAATTGGCCGTCCCTGGAAAGTTAGCCAGTCAGATGCTAAGCGTTATGAAGTGCATTCTCCAAGGTTAGCATTTACCCCTAATATCTATCATCTGAATTTTTGTTATTTTCAATTGTTTTTAAGTAGCATGTTATGTGATGTGGACTCTATCCACCAAACTAGTATCTTAGGTGTACTGAAGATAACATATGAATATGTACTGTGTATATATTCAGTAGATAATATGGGTGTTTTTTGGTGTGCAGGTCTCATATGGTAGATCTAGAGAGAAAAACTTGTACTTGCCAATGATGGGGCGTTTATGGTTTTCCATGATCGCACGCTACTGCATCTATTACTAAATATGGAGGAAGGATGCTTGATTACATCGACGATTACTTCAAAGTTACCACTTTTCGTGAGATATATTCAATAGCTATTAGACATGTTCCTAACCACGACAGGTATGAGTCCTTAATCAATACATTTTGATATTGTTTTTGAGGAACAATATCAAAAACAATATCTATTATACTGTGTATATATTCATATGTAGTTATGATACTTTATTTTTTCTCACAGGCCTGATGAGTATTACGTAGACGATACCATTCTCCCACCAGAAGTAATTAGGGCTCCACCAGGCAGGAAAAGAGGGAAGCGTATTAAATCATCATATGAGACTAGTAGAAAATCTGTCAAGTGTTCAAACTGTAATTTGAAGACTCATAACAATAAGTCAACATGCACTCTTATCCGCCAGTATGAACTTTCTGAAGAATGATTTTGTGTCAGGTATGTGTTTCAATTAGTACATATTAAAGATATGTGTTGGGGTAGGATGATACAATACAATGTATTTTTAAGTAAGTAGTGTTTTGATTTCTCTTTTTTTTATCACAGGCTTTGAACGTGCAGCAGAATGTGATACCGATGACGTTTTCTTTTTATCACAGGCTTTGAACGTGCAATAAGTATTATTCTTTCCACCATTCTTTCCACTATCCCTTGTTCTATTCTACTGTTTTCTTTTGATTCGTCAGTACCAACTGAATTTGGTTAATAACTGTTTCTTTTATAGTACATACATCACAAGTGTACTGAAATTACTGTTTTTGTTGTTTCTTAGAACATCTTTTGGTTTTTGAAACATTATAAGTCTATCAAAATGTAGTTATATTGATCTTTTCGAATAATGAAATATGTCTTTAAGTCTATCAAAATGTCAGCATCTATCACCAGTAGTGTAGTATTACATACTGATATTACATGTCAGTATTGTAGCGTAAGCATCTTCAGTATGTAGTGATTTGTAGTGTAACCATACTGATACTACATATCAGTATGTAGTGATTTGTAGTGTAAAATATCATATCAGTATGTAGTGATTTTTGTAGTGTAACCATACTGATATTGTAACAAGAATACAATCAGTACATACTAATATGTACTGGTTGTGGTGTAACCATCTTCCACTACATACTGACATTCGCATCACTTAAAGAAAATTTGAACAATTCCATAAGATTAGTTTCAACTTTTGTGGTTTCCCAGCTGATTCACCATCTGCGGGGGTCGAGGGGGCAGCGTATCAAAATCACTAATAAGTTAGGCTACACAACAAAGTAACACAATTGGAATATCACTAATATGTAGTATGTAGTATACTAGTAGTAATATGTTAGTATATTGATACTACATATTAATATGTTATATGTTATATATTAATACTACATATTAATATTGATACTACATATTGATATGTAGTATGTTATATATTGATACTACATATTAATATGTAGTATCAATATGTTATTTTCAACACTATCATGTTATGTATATAATGATACTACATATTGATATGTAGTATGTTATATATTGAAACTACATATTGATATGTAGTATGTTATATATTGGTATGTAGTATGTTTGATATGTAGTATGTTATATATTGATACTACATATTTATATGTAGTATGTTATATGTTGATATGTAGTATGTTATGTATTGATACTACATATCAAAAAATTGTTATGTATTGATACTACATATGTTACTACTAGTATACTACATATGTTACTACTAGTACTAGTGTAACCATCTTCCACTACATACTGACATTCGCATCACTTAAAGCAAATTTGAACAATTCCATAAGATTAGTTTCAACTTTTGTGGTTTCCCAGCTGATTCACTAATAAGTTAGACTACACAACAAAGTAACACAATTGGAATATCACTACATTAAACTTAACCCAAGTACAAATTAAAAATCACTAATAAAAGGAAAAGCTGTATTTTTAAGAAATGTTTTTGAACATTCTTGAACTCATGAAATGTAATCAAGAATAAAAGTAAAATAGGTACTGTCAGATTACTTTTAGCAATTAAGACTATATTTGTGTCATTCCCCAACTGATTTCTGGTGGAGATGCTGTCAGCAATTTGCATGCTAAAGTGACCCTTTTGTTGCGAACCTTCATTTTAACCTGATCATCATCTCCCAAAGGTACTCCCATATATTTGCTTTTCGACTTCATCTTCATAAAATACATCACAAATAGCAGGCAGTCTGGTGATTTACCTTGTTGAGGTGCTTCACATTCATTGAATACTACATCCTTCAATGTCTCTTTATTTTTCTCTACCAAGTACATGTTGATAGGTTTGAACATGTAATCTGCCATTTTTGTGGCGTTTGGATAACATATTCATACCCATTTAGCCTTAGAAGAATTGTAGTGGTTAAACACCATTTTTTCGCAGTCATACTCAAGTAGTATCCAATGGAGATTGTTATGACACATTGGTACAAGAATCTTCTTGATACTGTTATCCATCACCAATATTGGATTGTAAACAGATTCTTCTGCTTCTCCTTTGAGCTTATCCGGGAACTCGACATTGTACTGAAAACATGGATTTAGTTGAATACTTATATGTAATTATGTTTTATGCAATATAGATATGTAGTGAACCTATTCCTACATAAAAATCAATATATATATGCACTGTAAGATAACAACTTACCCAAGCGGACGGATCCAGATGCAAGACAGGTAAGTATTTTCTGTCTATTTCGTGCATCGGCTGCTCTTCCAGAAATTTCTCGTTAAACTTGTATTGTTTGTAGTTGAGAAGATCTTGCTCTAAAGAATAATTATGTACCAAGTCTTCAACTGTAGATGCACTAACGCAAAGACCACCTTCTCCCGTTTTCCAAGAAATTGAGCTGGAAAGATAACGATGTAAAGGTTAGTATTCTTGTGTAACAGAACATATCATTATGTTCCAAAGCATAATGATATGTTCTCATTGTAGTGTAAGCATCTTCCTAGTACTTATATTACATGTTAGTTACCCTTATTAGTGGAATCATCTTCCACTACATACTGATATGTATTGGTGTATTGATAGCCATACAATCAGTTAGTGATGATTGTAGTGTAACCATCTTCCACTACATACTGATATGTAATACTACAATACTGATTGTAGTGTAACCACCTTCCACTACATACTGATATGATTCACCCTCTACGGGGGTCGAGGGGGCAGCGCCCTCTCGTATCAACAACATGTAATATCTATATTGCATAAAACATAATTATATCACCTAATCATATATCAGTATGTAGTGGAAGATGATTGTATGGTATATGTAATGGTTATCAACAACATGTAATATCAGTATCTTCCAAATAATAGTGCAAATTAAAAACTCACCTAATCAAGTCTGCATTATCGAAGAATTTGGAAAGGATAGTCTTTTGATCATCCTTCAAGTCATTATATAATGGTGACTTATTCAGTTTCAGCAAATGCTTGCGGCGCAATTTAAGCTTTTTCTTCCTCTTTTGTGGTATTGCTTATGTTCCTCCAGCTTTCGGCTTCTTAGGTTCTTCATCTTCTTTAGGTCCTTTATATGATGGTGAGAACTTACTTCCACTTTCGTAAATATCATCTACCTTCTTTGCAGGATGGGAACGAGTAACGGGTCTGGTGGGTGTTGCTACCTGCTGCTTTTCGGGCCTTGTGACGCGCTTTTTGTTCACTTTTACCCTTTTTTATATCTGGCTTGGGCTAATCTGTTCCTGCAATTTTTATCAAAATAAAAAAAATGTAAATGTGAACACACAACATAGCTGATGATTAACATTAACTACACAAAATAAGATTTAGCACATATCGTTCACCTGTGATGGAACCTCCAAAACATCTTGTGAAGGGACATCCAAACAATCTTGTGATGAAACCTCCAAAGTATCTTGTGATGGAACCTCCAAAGGACCTTTTGAACTGTTCGTAGGTATGTTTTCTTGTTGCTTAGCTGTAACTTCACCTGCATCTTTCGGTTCAATGGGTTCTTGTTGCTCAGTTGTATCTTGTGGAATTTGTACAGGTTGCAAATCTCTTCCAAACAGATTATCAAATTGTTGTCGTATGTCAATACCAAAAAGACCAACTTTTTTATCTGGAAGGAGGTCTGCATACTCTTCGACGTAAACACCAATGCCGGAGTTTGCCATTTCTATATAATCTCCCATAGACAGCTTTTTCGATGTGTTCCAAACTCGACATCTCAGTAAACAAAGGTACATCCAGCAAATGAAACTCTTCCGCCGCCAATCCAGCGTTATACTCTGCAGATTTCTGCGAATTAACTACAACTGAAGCCTTTGTTTCTAGCATAGTTGTAAGCAACTCCTTTGCTGCTTCCTGCCTAACTTCAAGTTGATCAACCTGCAAAAAGCATTTGAAACTGTCAACAAAAACCTACTTAGGTGAGTTTTTGCTATGTAACATGCTATGTAACATTACATAGCAATATGTAATGGTAGACACCACTAAAAGAATGTAAGTATCTACCACTACATATTGATATGTAATAGTACATCTCAATATGTAATGGTAGACACCACTACAAGAATGTAAGTATCCTACCACTACATATTAATATGTAAGTATCTACCATTACTTGATATGTAATGATAGACACCACTACAAGAATGTAAGTATCTACCACTACATATTGATATGTAACAGTACATATCAATATGTGATGGTAGATACCACTACAAGAATGTAAGTATCCTACCACTACATATTGATATGACAGTACATATCAATATGTAATGGTAGATACCACTACAAGAATGTAAGTATCTACCACTACATATTGATATGTAACAGTAGATACTGATAATGCTACTCAGACTACGTACTGATATGTTACTTACATATGTGTTTTCTTTGCCTTTTTCTCTTGTATATCTTTGACTTTTTGCTCCAAATTAGATTTAAACCAGTTTTTGAACTCAGAACGCTGAACTTCAACATCATGGAACTTCAATACTGCAGGTGTTGTTGACAATTCAACTTCAGATGTGGCATTAGCATGAGTTTGATCTTTCGGTGTTGACAAACCAACTTCAGCATTGTTGACATTAACATCTGTTTGATCTTCCGAAGAACCTTGCATTTCGGCCTCAACTATTGGGTCCACATTCAACTCTTCATTGGGGTTGGTTTGAGTAGGTGTACATCCCAATCTAACATAATCTTCCTGGATGGCTTCTCTCTGCAAAGGGAAATCTTTCAGGTAAATTTCATGCAACATGAACTCAAGCTTTGAAGCGTCAACCGTTTCGCCCTCTTGCTGCATTATGTTGATTTCACTCCATTTGGCAGATATTTTACTCCTCAAATCATCGTATTTGATCTTCCAATATTCTCCCCCAATATTGAGTCATATTCTTCTTCCTCTTCTTCTTTCTCTTCTTCCGATTCGGAATTGTCATCTAAACAACAAGCTTCAGTATTTTCTTCCTCCTTAATCCTTCTTGAGATACGATTAAGGATTTGTTTTTCTTGGTTTGTGATCTCGTCTTTGAAATCAACATGGAACTGGTACAAATCAAATAATGTAAAAAAGCAACTACATATTAGATATTACCAAAAAAACCTTTTTATATTTCTTTCTCTATTAGATACACAGGGAGAACTACATATTGATATGTATCCACATATTTGATATGCTAATAACTACATATTGATATGTATCACCACATATCAATATATACTTTTTATGTTATGTATCACTACTACATATTGATATGCTAATAACTACTTATCAATATATACATATTGATGTCGAAACTACATATTGATATGCTAATAACTAGTTATCAGTATCCACATACTGATATTTATCACCAAATATGAATATGTTATGCTAATAACTACTTGTCAATGCAAATATCACTACATATCAATATGTCGAAATACATGTACTTATAAATATATATTTTTATTCGAAAAAATATGTACTACAAGTTTACCTGATACTCAGAAAGACCAATATCCTTTAGGAACTCAGTACATATCTTTGTATGATTCCACCTAGCCACTCTTGGCACATACATTCCTTCAGGTTCTGTCACTATATCCTCGGGCGCCACCAAATGGGTATGCTCCGCAAACCATGGCTGCAAGTACATATTAAAATGTAGAAAACACATAAAACAAAAAGATATACTATCAAAATGTAAAAAACACACAAAAAAAAGATTTTTAAAGTAGAATAAACAAATAAATAGATTCTTACCAACAAATAAACAACACAACCATTTGTGTGTTCTACGGATTCCACGTTTTCATCAGCTCTTTCTCTAAATGAGAATGGATGAGGTCAGGCCATAAAATATTCTTTGCCTTCTCAAGATCAAGAACGAAACCAATATATTTTCCAGTCAAAGCGTTTGCATCACTTGTTGCGAAAATAATGAAGTGCACATAAATAGGCAGATAAGCCTAACAAGATCTTTGGCATCTTCCTCGTCTTCCTCGGATTCTTCAGAATCTTCATTTGATTGATCACCCACGCCTTGCAGAGACTCTTCATCAGACTTCTTGTTTTTCACATTAATTGGTGTTCGTTTAAGGATTTTCAAGATTTCCTTCACAATCATTGGCCTAGTCACTTTATCACCAGCTTGCATATCAGCAGCAAAAGTCCTTTTGAAGAATTATGTTTCACGCCATCCACTTTGTTTATTGACTTGTGTAAGCCTTAAATCATAATATTTCCTATTTGGAATTCTTGCCATCCCATAAACAAGTGTCATTTCTTCTGGTGTGGATACCATCTCATTCGGTGAGCCATGCCTTTCAAAGCAAAATGTAAGCTTGTTTGGATCTTGACTTCTCACGTAACAGCGTAACATTTTGGTCATTGCATCTTTAATCTTCAACCAATGTTCCAACTCAAATTTTGTGTACCAGAACATTAGAACAGGTTCCCGTATGATGCTTCAGAAATCAGCTTCAGGTGCAACTCACTCAACATAAGTTTTTCAGTGGTCTTAATAGTCTTCGCAAGCCCCCAAAAGCCCCTGAAACCGCCAGGTATAAACTTCGTGGTTCCAGCTCATTTCTTACGCTTAGTACCACCTACACAATAACAAGAATCTAAAACTATTATAGTACATATCAATATACTATATTAACATGTAGTTATATCATCAATATGTAGTTGTAATATCTACCAAGTACTTGAAACTACATATTATTAACAGTACATAGTATTAGCAGTACATATCAATATGTAATGGTAGATACCACTACAAGAATATAAGTATCTACCTCTACATATTGATATGTAATAGTAGATACCATTACGTATTTATTATAAGTACATATGAATATTTAATGGTAGATAGCACTACAAGAATAGAAGTATCTACCTCTACATATTGATATGTAATAGTACGTATGGCATATGTATCTGCTTTGATACAATAAAAAGTGTACATTAAAATCACATATTTCATATGCCATGTATCTACTGTGATACATGAGAAAGTGAATAATAAAATCACCCTATTCGATTAGTTTCACCATTTACGGGGGTCGAGGGGGAAGCGCCCCCTCGTTATTAAGAATGAATTTGGTTTTAACACTACAAACACTTTTTACAGTATCAAAACACTACATACCTTCTTTCAGGGGTACATTTGCTCCCACCCTTTTTGATTTCCCCTTTGCTTTTGGTGAAGGAGTAGCATCTCTCAGGGCAAGTGGTTTGTTCCTCTTTGCTTGCGGTGAAGGAGTAGCAGCCTTTGTCGCCTTTTTTTATTTTGCTTTAGTAGTTGCCGCTGCTGCTTTTCTTTTTCTTTTTTCTTTAGGAGTAGTTGCTGCTTTAGGAGTAGCTGCTGCTTTCTTTCTTTTGGTTTTTTCTCTAGTAAACCAAAAACAACATCAAAAAAAATATCCTACATATTGATATGTAGTGTCCAATAATATCAAATATCCTACATATTAATACGTAGTGGTATCCACATGCAAATCTACCAACACTACATATGAATATCACACTGCATATCAATATGTTGTGTCAAATTACATACACAACAGATGAAAACATATCAATATGTAATCACAGAGATGTTGTAATTCTATTGAACAAAAAAACATATGAGTCACACACTGCATGTCAATATGTTGTGTCAAATTACATACACAACAGATGAAAAACACGTAAAACATATGACTCACAGAGATGTTGTAATTCTATTGAACAAAAAACATATGAATCACACACTGCATGTCAATATGTTGTCTCAAATTACATACACAACATATGAAAACATGTATACCAGACACTACATACAAATATGTAGTGATTCTATTAAGCATAGAAATCAAAAGAAAATCGACAACAACTTACCTATTTTATGATCGACATGTTTCTTCCTCTTTGTTGGTGAAGGAGTAACAACTTTACTCTTACTTCTTGTTATTGGAGAAGGAGTAACAGCAGGGGGGGTTTCTTCGGGGTTTGTTGTTGGGGAATCATCATCGTTTTTTCTTCTTCTTTTTGCTGGAGAAGGGTTTTCTTCTGTAATTGTCCTCTTAATTTTTCTATGCAATACCATTTTCTCTCTTCAATTGAATGAAATTAAAATTAGGTCTGAAAGTTATGAAAATTAGGTCTGAAAATTAGGCCTTCTGTAACTGTTGTTGATAGATTTTCGATTTCATATTTTGGTAACTGTTGTTGATGACCTTTATCGATTTCGTTTTCCTGTAACTGATTTCAAATTTCGGTAACTGAATTTCTGCAACTGTTGAAAGAAGAGAGAGAACTGAGAGAGAAGAAAACTGAAAACTAAGAAGAAGAAAAATGAAAAAGGAACTGACATAATCCCGTGTTATCGGTATAAAGGTAATTTCCGCTGCTTTTAAACATTTTTGGACCAGCGGATAATTTTTCTATCCCGCTAGACTACACAGTAATCCCAGGTCGGGTTTTTGGACTAAACAGGAAATTTCTCATAGGAATTTCTTTTCCGATCAGAATGGAGGGGCGGACCGTCAAAATCCGAGTTCGTACGAGAATTCTACAACGACTTTAGTGAGGGTCCCACATCTGAATTTTCTGACTACGAAATTTCATGATTTAACACAAAAATAGAAGGTAGCCATAATCAACGGCTACCCTTCCTCCTGAGATGCAATCTCAGCCATCCAAGTTTGCCACCGAACTGACAGACTCGTGGCAACTTTTAGGCGACCAACCGCCTAAATCCAGTGGCCATGGCTACGCCAGGCGCCGCTTACACCACCGTGTCACTGGCATGCACGAGCCATGCCGCAATGCCGTTGGCGCACGTTAAAGGCGCCACTGTGCCATTATCAGGCGCCAACAGAAAGTAGTTATAATCAATGGCTACCCTTACCCCTGAGATGCGATCTCATCCATCCAAGTTTGCCATCGAACTGACAGACTCGTGGAAACTTTTAGGCGACCAGCCGCCTAAATCCAGTGGCCATGGCTACGCCAGGCACCACTTACACCACCGTGTCACTGGTATACACGATCCATGCCATCCATGTCGCAATGCCGCTGGCGAGCGTTAAAGACGCCACTCCACCATTATCAGGCGCCAACAGAAGGTATCCATAATCTACGGCTACCCTTCCTCCAGAGATGCAATCTCAGCGATCCAAGTTTACCACCAAACTGACAGACTCGTGGCAACTTTTAGGCTACCAGCCGCCTAAATCCAGCGGCCATGGATACGCTAGGCGCCACTTACACCATCGTGCCACTGGCATGCACGAGCCATGCCGCAATGCCGCTGGCGCGCATTAAAGGCGCCACTGTACCATTTTCAGGCGCCAACAGAAGATAGCCATAATCAACGGTTACCCTTCCTCATGAGATGTGATCTCAACCATCCAAGTTTTCCACCGAACTGACCTACTCGTGGAAAATTTTAGGCGACCAGCCTCCTAAATCCAGTGGCCATGGCTACGCCAGGCGCCACTTGCACCACCGTACCACCGGCATACGCGAGCCATGCAGCCATGCCGCAATGCCACTGGCTTACACCAAAACGCCATTGCGCCATTATCAGGCGCCAACACAAGATAGCCACAATCAATGGATACCCTTCCTCACGAGATGCGATCTCAGTCGTCGAAGTTCGCCACCGAGCTGGCAGGCTTGTGGCAAGTTTCAGGCGACCAGTCAATAACATCACGTGTTATTTTCCTGCGGCAACCTCTCATTTTTAACTTGCCACACGTAGAAAAATGCTACATGTTTTCCACAAAAACACTCGAGACATCATATATGTCACAAACTGGGGGATGCACATCAGGGTATTGGTCTGGCGGTTTACAACGTGCGGCGTGCAATACGCCCGTTACAAGAAAGTGTCATAAAGTGGGGCGGTTAGTAATGGCTTGAGAGGATCCACCTCCCTCATTATGGAAACATAAATCCCAACATTACACGTTACTCTTCCACCGCTCAATCGTTTCCACTTCCTACGAGACCAGGGTACGTTTTATTGCGACTTGTATAAATAGGTCTTACCTATTTCCACCAGACAACAAGTTTTTGTCGGAGAACAACACAGTATCCAGAAAATACCCTGGTATATTTCCATTCTTCTAGCCAGTTCTACTTTCTGATACAAGTCATAAACAACCACACCTTCAGAATCAACTATTCTGGTCTCAACACTTTCTTCGGTTCCCTCCCTAAGACCAACCCTTCTCCTTAGCTTTGTGACCTTCTCCTTCGCTTTGTGACCAAGAAAGCCTGGAGCAGCCATTTCTTGGTTTAGTCCAGGATTGTACAGATTGATCTCCTGAATCAAAATTACTCTCGTGTAGTGCATTGTTTAGTGTTTAGACTCGTTTCTCATCCACACACATAAAATTACCAAAACCGGCATAAATAGTTTTCACCCACAAACACCTAGAAACACAGTAGTGGTGTTGAAGAATTTGCACGTCTCAACACCAAGAGAAAAATATGTTGAGGAGGCATGCCTAGCAACACAGTAATGGTGTTGGGGAACTTGCATGTCTCAACACCAAGAGGAAAATGTGTTGAGGAAGCATGCCTAGCAACACAGTAGTGGTGTTGAGGAATTTGCACGTCTCAACACCAAGAGGAAAATTTGTTGAGGAAGCATGCCTAGCAACACAGTAGTGGTGTTGAGGAATTTGCACGTCTCAATACCAAGAGTAAAATGTGTTGAGGAAGCATGCCTAGCAACACAGTAGTGGTGTTGAGGAATTTGCACGTCTCAACAGCAAGAGGAAAATGTGTTGAGGAGGCATTCCTAGCAACACAGTAGTGGTGTTGAGGAACTTGCACGTCTCAACACCAAGAGGAAAATGCGTTGAGGAAGCATGCCTAGCAACACAGTAGTGGTGTTGAGGAATTTGCACGTCTCAACACCAAGATGAAAATGTATTGAGGAAGCATGTCTAGTAACACAGTAGTGAGTGTTGAGGAATTTACATGTCTCAACAGTAAGAGGAAGGATGTGTTGAGGAATCATGCCTGGCAACACAGTAGTGGTGTTGAGGAATTTGCACGTCTCAAAACTAAAATATTTTAAAATTTATTGAATATGCCTAATAGACATAAAACATTTAGTTTAAGGATAGTTACTTAGCTCTGTTTCCTCTAGGCATGTCCTTCACGCATGATTGGGCATTGGGTATTTTAGGCTCCCCCATGAGTGAGTAGCATCAGGCGTTAGTGATGACATCAGGATGATTACGGTTTGGTAGATGGACAAAAGTCCCCAGGTCTTTTGATGGGATGAAACAAAAGGTGGCCACAACTATGAACCTTGGAAGAATGGAGTGGCGGCTACGACACGATCCTTGGAAGGAAGGAGGCTTTGAAGCGGCTTCGTCTCTTGAAAAGGACGTTGAAGCTTATTGAGCAAAACACTGAAGCTTCGGCTTCGGATCCCGGAGCAGCTTGGGGAGACAACGTGTTGTATTACTACAACAAATTAACAAACATAAGGATAGGATTGGTGATAAACACCTCCTAAATCAAGAGATTCATGCCAAATCTGATTTCACAGGGTACACAGCCATGAAGAACAAATTTCTAATTTGATAAATGATAATCGATTAGGTTCCAATACATACTGACTCGGACCTTATAAGGCTAAGTTTCCAACTAATCCAACGACCATGACTAAGCCAGGTGGTTCTCATCTAACCCTCCCTTAAACTGATAAAAGCACTCACTCCTAAGTTATATACTACTAGCCATAACTACTACTAAGGACTGACGTATAGCTTGATAAGGGCACCCTCTCTCATAAACAGGGATACAACATTCCACCCTCCTTGAAAATATCCTTGTCCTCAAGGATGAAGAATGTAAGAGGAAGGTTGTCTTGTAGCTGGGAAGGTGCAGGTTTATTTGGATTGTAGCAGCAGCATCCTTCGAACATAGTAAGAAATGTGGCCTGACACTAACTTCAAAAATAGCCCCGTAATTAGTAGTGCCGCCACAGTGAGCGTAGATAATCTTTCTCTATAACTAGTTGAGGCAGGAACCTTTGAGTCTCATTCTCCACAAAATAGTGGAGGCAATTTAAATTTCCACCACAAATAATCAACCCACATCCACATATATAGAATCATAATTTCCCTAAGCAAGATTTGGGATGCCATACTTGTGCTTAATTCCGCAGGGTGAATAGGTGCTTTAGCATCATTACTACCAGCGAGCTGATAAGCCGGTTGTTCAACGAAAGAGGAAAACATGTTGACTGATGTGCAAAAATCTCCAGTAGACTCCTATGGGTGCACAACTCTCTATGTGTCATAATATCTTCTCGCACCAACTCGTGTAGAATATGAATTACCATGAGCATGGCCTGAATTCCCATTATATTTTCTACAGTTGACCCATGTAGAATCACAATGAGCAAGAACAGAGATTTTGTCGATATCTGATGCTTCCAGGTTGAGTACTTAGGAGCCTGCACTCGGCTACATCTTGAAGGAAAATTCCAAACACAAAAAAATGTGTGCATATAACTCTAACCTGAGTGCTCAACTGTCAACAGAACTCTCACCTGTAGCGGAAACTTCCATAATACTTCAAATGTAAGCAATTGAGGACGCTGAAAATGACTAATTCGCCAAAAATACCAATGAGTTTGAACAGTTGTGGAAACTGAGATATTACCATCATTCTGTCTCCACACTATACTTCCAACCAAGTCAGCAAATAGTTCCTTTGTGAAAAACTGACAAATAGTAACACACTTGGTTGTAGGCCCAAGTTGAATGGTAAAAAACAAATCAAGTGTTGTAGCAGTCTTGCAGAACATAATGTGAGCTGATCCACTTGCAAGTTGATGATGAACCTCAACTTTGTAGAACAGATTGCGTCTATAATTTCCGTTGTCGCCAAAACACACAACTAAGATAAAACTGTTATCAATCCCGCTAGCATATCGCATACTCCACAAATCAAGTGGAACCAATTTAAACTTCCACCTCAAATACTCCACTAACAGCCTCCCATGAAGAAGTTGATATACCGAGAGAAAGATTTGAGTGCTCAATCTGCTCAAAAACTGCAAGAATTCATTATTCTTCAATAATTCACCATAAGTGACCCCGGTAGCAGTAGGTAACCCAGTTTGAAACTTCAATATAATATCAACTGTACAACCCTTTGCCGGAACAATAATTCTACCACTAGAGAATACATAAGCAGGCAATGGATAGTTCCATGAGAAACCAATTCCTAGGTGAATTTACAAACTACTCAAAGATGTGTGCATCATCAGAGAAGCAGACTCTTGGAAACAAGATAAATGAACCAGTCTAACGAATGTACACGGTCTAGTAACAGTGTCTAACCAAGTACCTAGCTGAATCTCAGTGACTGTCAGTGATTCAAGAGAATGTACAACAGTTTCATGTAGTAAACCACCCATCAGCTGCAAAAGAAAATTTTTAGCTATCCATATCCTAATCATTTGAAATGCTAACTGACAAGACATCTCAATAACAACTGCTCTAGCCAACAAAAGTTTGTCTCTCTCTGACCTTTGAACAAATACCTTCCTTTCACCATTAATTTCAACAGAAGCAAAACATAAAAGAGCAATCGAATCTATAAAGCGCAATTCTGAATCATACCCAAGTCTAAGAAATAGTTGAAAAATCACTTTACCAGCACATTTACCTCTATCGAATAACAAGCGAGAATCATCAAGTTTGAAGAAACAAGCCATACCTAGAATTTTGTTGTGGAGAAATAACAAATCGTTCGAACAGTCAACACCTTCCTGCTTCGTTGCAAAAATTTTGAATCAATTTGAACACTAAATTCATTCATGTCGTTGCTTGCGAACCGATAAACTTCCAAAATATTGAACTCACTGGATATGGTGGCTTTAATAACATCATTTTTCTCGACTTTCTCATACTGAGAACCCTCACCAACAGACAAATCCTTCCTCTCATGAAGGAGACATGGGGAAATCAACCTTAAATTGAGAGAATCATCTTCTTCATCGGTAGCAGAATCGCCTACTTCAATAAAAGTGGAAGGAATCGATTCAACTATTACTGATTTTGGAGAGGCTTTTTCATCATCAATAATAGATGGAGAAATTTTGATATCACCCATCTCATCTTTATGAGATCCACTTGCTATCTCTGGAGTTTGTTGATGGTAGTGAGATCTTTCAAACAACTTCATAATAGTATCAAAATTTTTGTTTAAGGTATCAACTGAACTACATAAATCTGTAAGTTTTGTGTGAAGAACATCATGAGATCCCTTCAATTTTTTGACCTCAGTATCAACCTCCTTCAAAGTCATGGTTAGAAAAAAAAAACGGATGATTTTTTTGAGTGGAAAGAACGCTCTGATGCCAATTGTTGTATTAATACAACAAATTAACAAACAGAAGGATAGAATTGGTGATAAATACCTCCTAAATCAAGAGATTCAGGCCAAATCTGAGTTCATAGGGAACACAGCCATGGAAAACAAAGTTGTAATTTGATAAATGATAATCGATTAGGTTCCAATACAGACTGACTCGGACCTTATAAGGCTAAGTTTCCAACTAATCCAACGGCCATGACTAAGCCAGGTGGTTCTCATCTAACCCTCCCTTACACTGATAAAAGTACTCACTCCTAAGTTATATACTACTAGCCATAACTACTACTAAGAACTGACGTACAACTTGATAAGGGCACTCTCTCTCATAAACAGGTATTCAACAGAACGCTGAAGCGGAGCCACTGTTGGAGAACGTTGAAACGGAGCGACTTCTAGAGAGAACGTTGAAGCGGATCCTACAGAGAAACGTCGAAACGGCTCCTGGATAAAACTCCAGTGAGGGTGCTATTAACCCTCGACTTCAAAAAACGACTTGATACGATATGGCATATGGGAAGATGGCACAAATAGTGTTGGTCAGCAAGTCATGTTTTTCTCTCATGGGAAAGAATACGGTTCTTCTGTTTGATTTTCCTATGCAACTCTCAGAGCCTTGACGGTTACAATGTTGAAGTCGGAGGCCGCGTCATTCAGCGTGCTGTCAAACTCGACATCCTTCAAGTGAAAAGTGGTTAGGAGTCCCTAATTCCATCTACCAATCGTGTTTTCCAAGAGAGGTTGGGGTTTGGGAACGACTTCTCTGGATGGAAACAGCTGCTTTGAGGGCTACAAATATGTCTTGACACTGCGCCTTGGAGAAATATAGAATCTCACATAAATTTTTCATCATAGACTGCACGATTTTGTAGGCGAAGTCCCCAGAAATCATGCAGCTCTTGACAGGAAGAGGGTCTCTGTGAACTAAGGAGGGTTATTGATTTTCTTTGCCTCGATTTTGGAGAAGTCGTTCCTGATCTTCACGTGTGATGAAATTGGATTGTTGATTCCCTTCTACTGGGCGTTCAAGAGCAACGCGAGCCTCTTCATCTATAAACGCGCGTCCTGCTGAAGTGCCTGTGAAGGATGTTAAAAGTATTCCTTGTCAGCTCCACCTGGGGTTGACATGACTCTTGTGGTGGCCGCTCCGTTTGTGTCTTGAGGAAAATAGGTATCTCTTTCTGAGTTATATCCATGTCTGTCTGAGCCTTACGAGAACCTTTTGTCTTTCTATCAAATCAACAGTGGTCAGAGGAGGTCGGCTTATTCTGGCTCCTCCAGTCTCTCGTCCTGATGGTGGAGTAGCAGCGACTCTGGTAACGGTTGGAGCTGTCACACTTGAAGAAACGTTGGGGGTGGCGGCAGTGGCTCTGCCTCTGGTGATCGGAGGTGTAACTCCTTTGGTAGGAGGCATGAAGAATCTTTGATCCTTGTATTGAAGGCTTTGCGTAATTTCGGCTTGGCCATGGGGTGTTGGCATCGGCGCTGCAACTTTGGCTACTTATCAGCAGAGGTGACACTGCAACTTGGTCCGCGGAATAGGCGCTGGTCTGGCTATATAGGTCACGAGACATGCGAAGATGGCGCTTGGCTTGGAATGGTGGAAACTGACTTCAGTCCGCGGAATGGTGGAAACTATCTTCAGTCCGTGGAATGGTGGAAACTGGCTTCAGTTCTGTGGAATGATGGAAACTGGCTTCAGTTCCGTGGAATGATGGAATCTGGCTTCAGTTCCGTGGAATGATGAAAACTGGCTTCAGTTCCGCGTAATGATAGAAACTTTCTTCAGAACTTTGGCTACCAAACGGTGATGGTGGCGCAGGAACTTTGGCTACCAAACGGTGATGATGGTGCTGGAACTTTGGCTACCAAATGGTAACGATGGCGCTGGAACTTTGGATACCAAATGGCACTGGAACTTTGGCTACCAAACGGTGATGATGGCGCTGGAACTTTGGCTACCAAATGGCGCTAGAACTTCGGCTACCAAACAGTAATGATGGCGCTACTTACTTAATCACGGAGCGGACGGAAAACGGCCCTGCTGGCTTGACCACGGAACGGGCGGAGATGGTGCTGCTGACTAGGTCCGTGGAAAAGTGGAGATGACGCTGAAACTTCGGCCATGAACCATCGATGTTGGCGTTGTAACTTTGGCCACGGAGCGCTGATGATGGTCCTGCAACTTCGGCCGAACTGTTGATGTTGGCGCTCAGAGTGTTGGCGCTGGCTTGACCAAGGAGTGTTGCAGGTTGAGCGGCTGGTGTTCCTCGTGCTGACGGGCTGCTGGTTCGGTCATGGTATAATGAGTGTGGTGCGCCCAGTCATCTATTCCCGTTCATGGGGCAAGAAGGAATCCTTATTCCGTTCAAACTCTAGAAACTTCGTCCGTATGAAAAGAGGTATCAACCCTACTTTGTTTTTTTTTTTGTTGCTCGTACGGATCTGTGTTTTACCATTTTGAGATCGGAATTGAAAAGTGAAATTGGAAATTTATATTGCAACCGAGAGATTAATCTCCCATTGTGGTCGCCAATTGTTTGTGGGTGAAAGTCGTTTTTGCTGATTTTGGTAATTTTGGGTGTGTAGGTGAGAAACGAGTCTAGACCCTAAACAATGCACTGCACGAGAGTACTTTTGATTCGAGAGATCAATCTGTACAATCCTGGCCTAAACCAAGAAATGACTGTTCCATGCTTGCTTCGGCCACAAAGTGAAGGAGAAGGGTTGATCTTAGGGAGGGAAGCGAAGAAACTGTTGAGACCAGAATAGTTAATTCTGAAGGTGTGGTTGGTTACGACTTGTATCATAAAGTAGAACTGGCTAGCAGAATAGAAAGCTATCAAGTGATTCTGGATACTGTATTGTTCTCTGATGAAAACCTTTTATTTGTTGCAAATAGGTGAAACCTATTTATACAAGTCGAAATAAAACATACCCTGGTCTCGTAGGAAGTGGAAACGATTGAGCGGTGGGAGAGTAACGTGTAACGTTGGGATTTATGTTTCCATAATGAGGGAGTTGGATCCGCTCACGCCATTACTCCTTGCCATTACTAACCACCCCACTTTATGACACTTTATTGTAACGGGCGTATTGCACGCCGCACACTGTAAACCGCCAGACCAATACCCTGATGAGCATCCCCAGTTTGTGACATGTTTTGATGTCTCGAGTGTTTTTGTGGAAAACATGTAGCACTTTGCTACGTGTGGCAAGTTAAAATTGAGAGGCTTTCTGCAGGTAAATAGCATGTGATGCTATTAGGCTCGTCTTTGCTGGTCGCCTAAAACTTTCCACAAGCTCGCCGGCTCGGTGGTGAACTTCGATTGCTGAGATCGCATCTTATGAGTAAGGGTAGCCATTGATTGTGGCTACCTTGTGTTGGCGCCTGATAATGGCGTAGTGTCGTTTTGGTGTAGCCAGTGACATTGCGGCATGGCTCGTGCATGCCAGTGGCACGGTGGTGCAAGTGGCGCCTGGCGTAGCCATGGCCACTGGATTTAGGCGGCCGGTTGCCTAAAAGTTGCCACAAGTCTATCAGTTTGGTGGAAAACTTGGAAAGCTGAGATTGCATCTCAGGAGGAAGGGTAGCCGTCGATTATGGATACCTTCTGTTGGCGCATGATAATAGCGCAATGGCACTTTTAGGGCATATGCCGGCGGCATTGCGGCATGGCTGGCGTGGCTCGGGAAAGTGGCGCCTGGCGTAGCCATGGCCATTGGATTTATGCGGTTGGTCGCCTAAAAGTTGCCACAAGTCTATCAGTTCGGTGGAAAACTTGGATGGCTGAGATTGCATCTCAGGAGGAAGGATAGATGTCGATTATGTCTACCTTCTATTGGCGCCTGATAATGGCGCAATGGCACTTTTAGGGCATGCCAGCGGCATGGCTCGTACAAGTAGCGCCTGACATAGCCATGGCCACTAGATTTAGGCAGCCGGTCGCCTAAAAGTTTCCACAAGTCTATCAGTTCGGTAGAAAACTTGGATGGCTGAGATTGCATCTCAGAAAGAAGGGTAGCCGTGGATTATGGCTACCTTGTATTGGCGCCCGATAATGGCGCAATGGCCGGCATGGCTCGTGCAAGCGGCGCTTGGTGTATCCATGGCCACTGGATTTAGGCAGCTGGTCGCCTAAAAGTTGCCACAAGTCTATCAGTTCGGTGGCAAACTTGGATGGCTGAGATTGCATCTCAAAAGGAAGGGTAGCCGTCGATTATGGCTACCTTCTGTTAGTAGTGACGCCTTTAACGCGCGCCAGCGGCATAGTGGCATGGCTGGCATGGACAAAGTTGGGATTTGGCGTCGTAGCCAAAGTTAGGGTTTGGCGTCGTGGCCGAAATTAGTGTTTGGTGTCGTGGCCAAACTGGGATTTGGCGTCGTGGCCAAAATTAGGGTTTGGCGGCATGGCCAAAGGATTTGGCGTCGTGGCCAAAATTAGGGTTTGGCGGCATGGCCAAAGGATTTGGCGTCATGGCCAAAATTATGGTTTGGCGGCATGGATGGCATGGCTCGTGCATTCCAGTGGCGCAGTGGTGCAAGTGGCGCCTGGCGTAGCCATGACCACCGGATTTAGGCGGCTGGTTGCCTAAAAGTTGCCACAAAAATCTGTTAGTTTGGTGGCGAACTTGGATGGCTGAGATTGCATCTCATGAGGAAGGGTAGACGTTGATTATGGCTACCTTCTGTTTTGTGTTAACTCATGGAATTTCGTAATCAGAAAATTCAGATGTGGGACCCTCACTAAAATCGTTGTAGAATTCTCGTACGAACTCGGATTTTGATGGTCCACCCCTGCATTCTGATTGGAAAAGAATTTCCTATCTCCCTACGTGGGAATATCTATGTTTTGAGCTAGTTTAGTAGGTGAAAACATCCCGACAGTAAAACTCAGAAGAAATCAGGAGGGATTTTGTCAGTTTTCAGCCATGCCCTAGCTCGCCTTTTATGCTGTATCTTTTGGCTCGTTACTCCGATTGATTTGAATTTTTAGTATGTTATGATAGACATCCATACGAAACTTTTGGAACTGTTTACCAAACGTTCCCAGTTGTATTACAATCTTTGGGAAGCCGATTTGGCATGGTCACCACTTGACGCAATTTCCACCTCTTTCAGTGTTATGGCAGGTTTAGAGCAATCTGATTGGTCAATGAAAGTAGGGAGCTGGAAAATCATGGGCGTGGCTACCTTTTTAGTGCGTGTGGAGGATTTAATGCGACTTGTTTGGTCGATAGGAAATAGGGCCGGTTAGGTAGCATGGGGGCATGGCAAAGTGGTGTCGGCTGGCCTGTGACATGGCCACGCCTTTGCTCCTACTCTGCAACTCCGTTTTTCTGATTTTGGATCAGTTTTTTAGTTGCTTTAAGCGTAATTTCGACCAACGAGGTCTAATATACTGCGCAGGGCGCAAAAACCCTAATTTTTGCAAATTAGTCAGGTTGGTGAGTTTTTTGTGAGTTATCACAATAATTGATTGGATTTTGTGTGATGCCACAAAATTCTTTATTTTACAGAGAGCAGTGTGCTTTCTGTCTGAGCGTTTTGTGCAATGACCTTAACTTTGGTACTTGGAGATCTGTGTTACTCTGCTGCGAGTGAACACAAATCTTTCATGCCATATCGATATTAAGGGTTCTTCCGGGGAACATAACACTTGAGAAGTACTCAGTGAGTCTTATATAGGCGAGGTGACGAAATTTACAAAGTGTTTGGATGGTTGCTACATCCCTCAGTCTGGGTATATTTCATGTAGATATATTGAACGGCTCAATAAATATGCTAGTGGAGAGGTTGAACACTCATCACTTTACATGGCTCTGTTTCTTTGCAGAGTGACAGCACATTAAATGTAGGGTTTTACAATTTTAACGATGAGCTAAAAACCACCATCAACAGGATTATCACAAGATCGTCTTTGGAACCCACAACAGTCTAAAGATCCATGTCGAAACTCTGAACTAATTTGAGTGAATCTTATATCAGAAGAGAAGGTTATCAAGAATAAACAAACTAGGTGCAATCATATTTCAACCACCATTAGTCAATCAAATCAATCGAAAACAAAAGACAAACCGCAATTATCTAGTTTCCCACCAACGGTACACGCTAGAGCTTCTTAATCCCAAAGAAGACTTTAAACTGAGCGGACGTAAGAGATTTCGCCTAATTAGGTTACTCTCCTCTCCGAATAGGCGGCTACACCAGTAACAACAACAAAAGAGGAAGTCTGTTGTTACGAAGGATTAGTTTGCTAGAAAGGAAAAATTCAAGTATTTATAGACAAGGAAGTTTGGACACTAAGGAATTTCCAAAATCGAAAATATTCTCAAGATATTCATTAAAGCACAGATTCGGTTTTCATAATTTCTGGAAATGCTATGTCCAAAAATAATGATCGAAATCTCTCGGAAAATATAATTAGTAAATGCACATTACTAATTCTGGAATTTCCATACAAAATGAAATTAATAACCTTAATTAAAAGATCCTTAACTTACTTATGTTTCGATCCTGGGACTCTTCCCTTAGCCGTTGAGGAACATCTTTGAACAATTAAAGAAATAAACATTCACAACACGTGTTCAAAGTATGTCGACATCCTTACTTTGTAAGTTCTATTTCACACTTACAACCTTGAAACCGATTTGACACACTTCCAAACAAGTTTAGAGTTGGTTCATCTGACTTTCAAGAACTATGTGATTGATCAAACCAACATTCAATCACAATCATGGGTTTAACGGTTCTACCAAAACAAGTTTCGGTTCTACCTCCATGTGAGTATTTTGCATAGTCACACTAGCTTTCCAAAATTTGGTTGAATAGGTACTAGGATCGGTTCCCCGCATATATATGGTATCTAACTTATATGTGTTGCACATGTCCATAGGATCGGTTCCCCTTTGCCAAAAAACGTGTTGCACATGTCCATAGGATCGGTTCCCCTTTCTTCTATAAATCTTTTTGCACCCCATACAAGGATCGGTTACTCTTGTGATGTACTGCACCTATTACTAGGATCGGTTCCCCTCTCCCATAAATGGTCAGACACATAAACCCGATCATACCATCTCAGATGATTACTTAAGATCGGTTTTACTAATAAAAGTTATACCAATACATAAATCAGGCCTTTGTGAATATTTCTACCAAGAACATAAACAAGTTGTGAGCGGTTATACTCAATCACACATATTAGTTGTTCATAAGATATGCAATGAATAACAAAACCAATAACACTTGGCAGTTTCCTTTTCGGTTCACAAACAAGTTTATGAACTTACTTCCTTAGAAAACATGTAAACATTGTTCCCTAGGATGAAATCCTCACCTCATACCCATACATAATCACAATAGCATTCAAATGATTATGGTGATGTCTTATCTACAATGTTTAATGGTTAACCAATAAACCTCGTATTGTATTCCTTAATACTATGTCTATCTAGAGTTTAAATATGCTTCGCAGTTATGTTTTCAATATGAACGACTTGAAAGATACGTTAGGGAATGAAACAGTTCAAGTCAAATATCACTAACCTCAAGTGGAAGGATGATTGTTGTCGTTGTAGCTCCTTGATTCTTCACATCTTCAATACTTCGCAATACTTGTAATGTCTCATATCCTAATACTTTCAAGCTAACCTATACGAAGTTGACTCTAATACATAATCAAGCGACTCTTAACATTAGTTTTGATTCACTAAAATATGAAAACCATACTTGACATACCAACGCTTGGTGGGTTCAACCGAGCAATCTCTAACACATATGACAACTACCAACCATCATATGAGTATAATCAAAACCAATATTTTCGCTATGATCAATATCCTACGGAACCTTATGGATATTCTCATACATGTCAACAACCTTATGACGGGCATGTAAGTGAAAAATCACAAGGATTGGAGGATAATTATGCTTCTAATCCCATTTCTTCAAGTGTTGCAGAACGAATGTGTACCATGATGGAAGGTATTCGCATACAAATGGAAAAATATTACCATGGGATAGAGCAACATCAACAAGGGTTGGACCAACATCAACAAAGTGTTGGTAAATCACTCCAAGAACTTCAAGAAAGTGTCCAAAACTTAAGAAGAGACCTTGATCAAATTAAAGAAGAGGGGAACAAAGAAGAACTTTGGTCTCAGAACCAAAACTATTCTGACATCTCCATGGACAGTAATGAACACTTGATCGGTAATGATTATGAAGATGAGAAACCTTTAGAAAGTTCGTACAATAATGGTAAAGTTATTCCAACTCCGGATCATAATAATGATCATTCGCCTATTCAAAAGGAGGAGAATGGATATAACATAACCGTTGTTATAAATGGTGTAACGTACTCAAACAAAGAAATTATGAGTTGCACCAATGAACTAGACTTTCTGGTAGAGGATTCCGATGATGAGATTGTTGAAGAGATTGAGATTGAAAATGAAACCAAATTGATTGATTTCGTGGAAGACCCAATTGAGATAGATAGTAATAGTTCAATAGAAGACCATGATATACTCGAGGTAAATAATTCACTATTAATTACGAATGGGGATCACGTACAAGGTTTGTCTAATCCTTTGCATAATTCTATATCTATTGATCCTTTTCCTCCAATTGAAGTAGCTTCTCAAAGAGTTGTTAACCCAACTTTTAAGAAAATAATTCACTTAGTATTGGAGTTGTGTGCTTCCAAATTTTTAATGGATTATTTTTCTTCGAAGTATCCACCACTTGATGTGTTTGATTCGAGTATTGTGCAGGTTCACCAAGCTGAGGAACCTTTTGAAGTTCCCGAATTCTATGTTCTCTATCCACTTCCGAGTGTAGAAAGAACTAAGTGTGGGGGAAACTTCAATAAAGTGATAGCTTTAATATTTATGTTTTGTGCTAATGTTTTTGTGAAGCTATTATTTGATCTGCAGATTTTTATTTGAAAGGATTACGAAATTTTCAGATTATTGGTGTACGCACGATAACAATAACGTCGGGCTGACGACGTTAAACCAAGCGCTTCATGGGAGGCAACCCATCGGTTTTGTATCTCTATCTCTATCCTTTTTATTTTTATTTTTCTTAGTTTTTCATATCATATATTGCATTCCCATATTATATTTTACAAATTCCTATATCTGTAATAAAAGTTTTGACGAATTCTCGTCAGAAAATTCTTAATGCGCAGTTGTCACGAAAACAACTCCTGAGACTTCATTCAGAGTCCAATTTGAGTGGTTGACCCTAAATTTTAAATAGGACAGGCATACCTTTATTTTACAAAAATAAAATTTGAATTCAGAGTCTTTTAAGTTGGAGCGATAGGCCTGGACATTTGAGTTTCAGTACTTTTACAGAACGTTTTCAGATTGCATGTCAGTCAGTCCGGAGGCCATAAATGTCAGACCGTTTATAGAAACACTGTGAACTTTTGATACGTTATAGAAAATACGTAGAAGAACAACTTTAGTTTAGGATGTTTTTCCTATTTCCCTACCCATTTGTACATTTTTTGAGTTTTTCAGGGATGTTATGTCAGAAATCAGAATTTTCGGTTTTGAACATTGAGGACAATGTCGAGTTTAAGTTTGGGGGAGTAGTTAAGCATGTTTGGTTTGCATATAAAATAATAAAAAAATCTTACTCTTTGATTTCTTGCATTCTTGAGACCTCATCTTTTGGAGTTAACTATGAGCTACTTAGGATGACACTCTAAACCTTTAAGGTTGAAACAGTTCTTCCAGTTATAGATGAAGTTCTATTTATTTCAATCCTTAAATATATACTGTTATGTTCTTAACAAGAATCATAACAATTAACACTATTGATTTGGTTTGTAAGGGAAACCATCCCTGTTTATGAGAAAACAACCCCCAAACAGAATAACTCTCAATAATTATATTCACTGATCATCTTTTACAATAGGTTCTCAAATATTTATACTAACACAAATAACTACCTACATAATCGATATAACCAATCTACCATATCCTTATATCCTAGCTGACACATTTCAAACCCATACAATACTCTAGTACGTAACATTCTCATCCTCTTCAAAGCAACCTTGTCCTCAAGTTTGTAAAAAATTGTTGCAATTTTCAGCCCACTTCCTAGATGGAAAGGTCTGGAGGACACTTGGTTGTACAAAGCCAAGAACGTAGGCAGAAAATTCATTAGCCCGTGAGTCAGTGCCATGAGTGGTGCTTTGTCTCCCCTTTATCATCAAGATCTTTGTCATTCATCTCATGCTCTATCTCACTACTGCTTATCAATATTATTGTCCTTCCCATGAGTAATTCTTTTCACTTTTTCCTTCCTTGTCCTTTTTTGAGGATTTCATTTCACCATGAAGTTTTTGAACACAAATATATGACTCTCCCTAACTCTAACTTTTGTTTACACATCGACTAATAATCAATACACAGAGTATACAATAATTGTTAAGAACTTTAATTAGAGAATTGCATAACGTTTCTCCCCTAATAAATTCATCTTCATCCTCAAGGCCAAGAACCAACATATTTTGAGAAATAAGGTCAACATTGTTCGAGGAAGAAAATTTTATACGACCACGAAACCGACCCTCATATCTTCCACTATAGACCTCATTCAAATGATGTAGTTTATGCATATCAAATGTCAGATGAATCCATTTACATATGGTTAGAGTAGAAAATGGATTTTCATAGGTTAAAGGTGCTTGGAACGATGTCAAAGCAAAACATAAAACTTCATTGTTTGTTGCCAATTCAAATATATCAAAAAAATCAGAAATGTTGAAGATTGGAAAACCTCCAATTTGGGTTCTTGTGGTCCCTATGTTATCTGTAAATTGTCCTTGTCCTTGATTCAGATCCATAGATTCTTCAAGCGGTCCATCAACCTCATTAAAAATAGGAAATAAATCTTCAAGATCAAATGTGATAAAATTACCGAATTTAGTACGTGTTACTTCACTATTCTCTTTAAAGATGTCAAAGAAATCAGTTATATAACAACATCCTTGTTTTTGGAATTCAACCATTGATTGATCATACGCACATCGATCTCTCCTTGATTCTGCCATATCATGAAGTTCATATTTCATTTCCATTAAAATATCATTTACCCGCTGCAAAACATCTGCAGAATAGTGTTGATGATACGCCATTTTTTGTTCTTCTATTGTTAACCCAAACACTGGCTCAGATACCAAATGTTATGTTCCTAACAAGAATCATAACAATTAGCACTATTGATTTAGTTTGTAAGGGAAACCAACCCTATTTATGAGAAAACAACCCCCAAAGAGAATAACTCTCAATAATTATATTCACTGATCATCTTTTATAATAGGTTCTTAAATATTTATACTAACACAAATAACTACCTACATAACCGATCTAACCAATCTAACATATCCATATATCCTAACTGACACATTTCAAACCCATACTGAAAAAGCAGGGGTCTAACAACGCCACCCAATATTTCGCTTAACAATCTTTATGGACAAACTCGAATATACTTTTAAGAGAATCAACAAGACTCAATCTATTAAAATTATATCAACGAGTTAGATTATCTCAATCTCTCAATTTGATCAATAGAAATATGCGAGTCATTATCAAATACTTAGAGAGATAACTTGGATGGTACCAAAGACCAATATCCAAGGATCAATCAATTTAAATCAACAACCAAAGGTCGGATATTCTAATTGATTATATACAACGCATAACCTTTATTATTTTAATTATAAAGATAAATAATATAATACGGAAATTGAAATAACACAGACACCAGAATTTTGTTAACGAGGAAACCGCAAATGCAAAAAAAAAACCGGACCTAGTCCAGATTTGAATACACATTGTATTAAGACGCTACAGACACTAGCCTACTCCAAGCTAACTTCGGACTGGACTGTAGTTGAACCCCAACCAATCTCACACTGATCCAAGGTACAGTTATGCTCCTATGCCTACGATCCCAGTAGGATACGGCGTACTTGATTCCCTTAGATGATCTCACCCACAACTAAGAGTTGCTACGAACCAAATTCGAAGACTTGAAAATAAACAAATCTGTCTCACACAGACAAGTCTATTGAAGGATCAATCTGTCTCCCACTGATAAACCCTAAAGTTTTTTGTTCCGTCTTTTGATAAATCAAGGTGAACAGGAACCAATCGATAGTCCGATCTTATATTCCCGAAGAACAGCCTAGAGTTATCAATCACCTCACAACAATCTTAATCGTATGGTAGCGAAACAAGATGTTGCGGAATCATAAACAATGAAGATGTTTGTGATTAATTTTTATATCTTGCCTATCGGAGATATCAATCTCAAGCAAATCAATATGATTGTACTCGTATGATAGAAGATGCAAGATCAGATCACACAACTACGATAAAAGTAGTATCGGTCTGGATTCATAATCCCAATGAAGTCTTTAAGTAGTTAACCTGGTTTTTAAGAAGAAACCAAAGGTTAAAGGAGAATCGACTCTAGCACGCAAACTAGTATCACACGTAAGTTGTGGGGATTAGTTTTGCACAGATACTAGAGTTCCCCTTATATAGTATTTCAAATCAGGGTTTGCAATCAATGTTAGCTTAGTAACAAAGCATTCAATATTAATCGTTAGACGAAAACCTGATTAGATTCAAGCTAATATCTTTCAACCGTTAGATTGAAAATTTAGCTTGTTACACACAAATGAAATGTACGTTTCTAGGTTTGTGTAACCGTAACCAAACATGTACATTAGTTGGTTCAACAATAGTTAACCAAATGGTTAGCCATATGAGCATTTCATATCAACCATATTCTTCTTTACCATAACTAGTTCAAATGACTTCAAACGAACTAGTTAGAGAGTTGTTCAATTGCAAGGAAATCTTATGTACTACACAAGACACAATTGAAGCAAAGATGATTTGATTCACTTGAATCGGTTCATGAACTTTATAGCCACGGTTTGCAATCTGCATTCCTTAGTATTTATAAGTATAAGTTCAAAACAATCATCTTTAGATATAACCTCACTCAAGTTCGCGGACTTAAGTTCCCGGAATGAGTTCACAAACTCCAGCAGATATTCTCGGGTCGAGAACTTCCGCCAGTTCGCGGACTGGGTTCACGGCTCTTGTTCCGGTTCTCTAGATCATCAAAGTTTGCAAACTTTGGTTCAAGGAATAAGGACTTGTACATATATGTGTTTCCACAACAATGCTTATTCCACCATTGGTTATATAATCTAAACTCTCATTTCAATCATTGAAACATTCTTAGAGGACGTTATATAGTTGTTACACCATTTCTCGTCAAAGCAATTTTCAAAGTGATTGAAACACATCATGACTTTCGTCACTAGGTAAAGATAAACTTGGTTGAAGCGAAAGCTTACCAACACATATTTCGAGATATAGATAGGCGAGATATACTCGGCTCAAAATACCAAATGTGTATAAAAAAGTCTATATAGCACAACGACTTTTGTCTCAAAGCAGGAGATAGAGAAGATAGACTTTTGAGTGATAGATAAGTTCAAGTCTCCACATACCTTTTTGTTGATGAAGTTCCACTGGTTCCTTGAGTAGTTCTTCGTCTTGTATGATGAATAGCCATGGAGTTCTTGAGCTCAACTGCACTTTCTATCCTAGTCCGAGACTTAGCTATAGTAGACCATAAATCAAGACTTATAGTTTTGATCACTAACATTGACAAACATGCTTGATATAGAAACGCATGCGAGTTCGACCGAGCAATGCTCTAACAATCTCCCCCTTTGTCAATTTTAGTGACAAAACTATCAATACATATGGAATACAGAAAAGATAAAGAAACTTTAGTAGATCCTATTCCACATGCCTAATCTTCAACATTACTCGAAATCTTCGTCACTTCCAAGTACTCCAATGATCCCAAAGGTTGTAAGTTCAGCATCACCGTTGTTGAAGATCCGTAGCTATAAAAATGAGAAAACATAGTTCTCGATCATTGTTATACAGTGTCATAGTATTATTACACAGTATCAAAGTTCAATTGTATCACAACTTCGACAATAATACTATGGTGATATGTATCACTCCCCCTTAGTTAATACTCCATCTCACATGGAAGCCACTCCTCCTTACATAATGATCCGAAAACCATATGTATTTGTAGTGTGAACTACATATTAATTCTCCCCCATTTTGTCAATAAAATTGGCAAAGGTACAAGAACGGGATCCTAATGAAATTTTCGAAAGAGACATTTCATGACTAAAAGAAAAAATACATACCAACTAATTTAGATGCAATCATAAAGCCGAAGCTAAGTGCATTCATCAAGGAGTTTAAAGATACAAGATAACCCCTATAATATTCCACAACCGCACTCCCCTCAAGATTTGGAAATTAAGCACAAGTTGAAAATAACTCTCCCTCATTTGATGTCATTCCCGAAAGAACAACAAGAGCGACTTTAATTTCGAAAGAAAAGAAGGATTTTTGAAACACAAAAATGACACTAACAAGACAAAAAAAACCCTACAGAAATAAAAAATGAACTGAAGTAAACCTACTAGAGTTTCAAACTCAATTGCCCAAAAGATCGAGATAAGCATAGGGGCAAGAGTCATAGAAACGCTTCAATGAACCAAAACAACACCAATAGACTGCCGTAAGTGTTGAAATGTAGCAGTGTCTAACGGTTTGGTGAGAATATCAGCCAATTATTGTTCGGAAGGCACAAATTCCATACCTAAGATACCATTTTCATAGAGATCTCGAATAAAATGGTAACTTATATCAATGTGCTTTGTTCTTGAGTGCTCAACGGGATTCTCACTGATTCGAATCGCACTAGAGTTATCACAGAAGATATTCATTATTCCAGTATCAACTTCATAATCAACTAGCATTTGTTTCATCCATAGGAGTTGAGTACAACATGACCCAGCAGCAATATATTCTGCCTCACATGTAGACAAGGATTGTGAATTCTGCTTCTTGCTATGCCAAGCTACAAGATTCAGTCCTGCATAGTAGAAACCCCCAGATGTAGTTTTTCTGTCTTCTACACATCCTTCCCAATCAACATCTGAATAAGCATAAAGGTTAGTGTTACTATCAAAAGTGTAGGATAGACCATACCCGACAGTGTGATTAACATATTGTATGATCCTTTTTGCATCTGCAAGATGAGATTCCTTTGGATTCGCCTGAAACCTATCACAACAACCAACACTAAACAAAATGTCAGGTCTAGTAGCTGTAAGATATAAAAGACTACCAATAATACATCGATACAACTTTTGATCCACTTTCGCTCCTTTCTCATCTATGTAGTTTACCACTAGTGGGCATAGGTGTCAATTTTGGAGATGACTTATCCAGACCGAATCTTGTCACAAGATCTCTTGCATACTTTTCTTGGGATAAGTAAATTCTATCCTTATGTTGTTGAATTTGTAATCCTAAGAAGATTTTAATTCAACAACATTGCTCATTTCAAATTCTTTAGCAAGAGATACTTGGAAGTCCTTTGAAAAATTTTCAAAAGTTGAACCATAGATGATATCATCTACATAGACCTGAGCAATGACAACATTTTTCCCACTCCATTTGGTAAACAATGTCAGCTCCGCCTCTTGAAAAACCTTTTCTAATAAGAGAAGTGGTAAATTTTTCAAACCAGGCTCCAGGTGCTTGTTTCAACCCATACAATGCCTTTTCGAGTTTCAGCACATGATCTGGGAAATCAGGGTTTTCGAATCCCTTAGGTTGAGCGACATAGACTTCCTCCTTTAATATTCCGTTTAGGAACACGGATTTTATATCCATTTGAAACATCTTAACCTTAAGAAAACAAGCATGAGCTAACAGGAGACGAATGGACTCAAGACGTGCCACCGGAAAAAATATTTCTTCAAAGTCAATTCCTTCGATCTGTGAATATCCTTGAGCGACAAGTGTATCTTTGTTTCAGACAATTGTTCAAAATTCATCAGACTTATTCTTGAATATCCATTTGGTACCAACAGTATTAATATTGGAAGGATAAGGTACAAGTTCCCACACATCTTGTCTTTGAAATTGATTTAACTCTTCATGGATTGCATTCACCCAAAAGGGATCGCTCAGAGCTTCATCAATGTTTCTTGGTTCTAGTTTCGAAAGATAACAACCAAAATTGCAAATATTTTGAAGTTGTCCTCGTGTTTTAGTTGTAGATCTCTCCTTCCAATAATATTGTTGGGATCATGATTCCTTTGAAACCATAGATGTCGTAGAGGGACACGTTCTTGTTCGTCAGGAATAGATTGATTAGTGCTCTTCTCCTCGTCACTAGAAATATCAGGGTCAGTGATGGTTGGGATAACTTCAACTGAATCTGGAATTTCTTTGACTTTCTCAATTGTCTCAGTTGGAAGCAATTCAGCAGGAGGATTATCTTGACGAAAGTTACTAATGTCGTCGATGATAACATTGGAAGATTCCATCATGACTTGGGTTATGAGGTTGAATACTCGAAAACCACAACTATCAGAAGCATAACCAAGAAAAATACCTTCATCACTTTTGGTATCGAATTTACCTTTCTGTTTTCGATCTTTTAGAATGTAACACTTACTTCCAAACACCCTGAGATAGTGTAAGTTGGGTTTCTTTCCTACCACAACTCATAAGGAGTGTTTAGGGTTTTTGACCGTAAATAAACACGGTTGACCAAGTAATTCTTAATGGTAAATTTTTGTTATGGAGCATTACCCTGTCCATTTCCTGAATGTTCCTATTCTTTCTTTCAGCAACTACATTAGCTTGAGGAGTAATAGGTGGTGAGTATTGTTGAATGATCCCCATTTCTTCACAGAATTCAAATACTTTGGTGTCTTTGAATTCAGTTCCACGATCGCTTATAATTTTCTTTAGTTTGCGACCTTTTTCGTTCCGGATTCTTTTAACAATAATCTTGAATTCACCAAGGGTTTCATTCTTATGAGATAGAAATGCAACCCAAGTGAATCTGGTTTAATTATCTACCATAACTAATGCATACTTCTTGCCAGCAACAGTGGGTTATTGAATTGGTCCGAAGAGATCCATATGAATTAAATCAAGTGGGGCTTTAGTGAGAATATCTCGAGATGATTTGTGGTGAACTTTCGTTTGTTTACCCTTTTGACAGGCACCACATACACCTTCAATCTTTGCATTGATTTTGGGAATGCCTCTAACAAGTTCTTTGTTAATGATCTTAGTGAGAAGACAGTAGTTGATGTGACCAAAACGCTCATGCCAAAGATGTGTAGATTCCACCTTAGTCAAATTGCAACGGTTGCTGAACTGAGTATCAAGCAGATAACAGTTGTTTTTACCACGAGTTCCTTGAAAAATTACTTTCCCGATTTTGTCAGCAATGTCACATCCATTTGCATTGAATACAACTCGATGGCCTTTGTCACAAATTTGACTAATAAAAAGAAGATTAGCAGTCATACCTTTTATGTATACAACATCATGGATTTCAGGAACACCGGGAAGTTTGATCATTCCCTTCTTGCTTATGTAGCAACAACTCCCATATCCGAACGTTACAGGTCCTCCTTCATAGTCGATAGAAGACACAAACCATGTGAGATCGCCTGTTATATGTCTACTACATCCATTGTCAAGAAACTATTAAAAAGGTGACGTAGATCTTAAAGCAAAGGCTCCCATACTATTAGTACTTCTCTTTTTATAGTTTTCTTATAGTTTTGTATGTCCTTTTAGAGTATCAAAAAGTTGTTTAGCTTTTTTACAAATATTACTTGCAGCATTCAGGCTCTTTTGAAACGACATACAAACTTGTTGAAGGTGATTGAAGGAATCACAACACCAACACGGGACAATACTTTGAAGTTTGTCTGAGTGGTTCCCAATCATTTCAGTTTTCGCAACATCCAATCGTTGTTTACCATCTGATTTACGACTATTCTTTAGAGAGGAACAACTTGAGTTACTCAGATTCATCAAGGGACTATTACCAAATATCAAATCCTTAAGAATTGCAATTTCTGCAACAAGACCAGAGTTGGTCCGGATTTGTTCATCCAACCCTTTTTGAAGACTAACCGGTTTATTAGACTTTTTTCTACGATTGGTTTTTAAACCTGGTGAAGCGTCAATTGAGACTTTATGGTCCATATAGTCATACCGCTACAAACACAGACTTGTAAGGTCTTGAACGTGTTTGCCTGCTTTGATACCAATTGAAAAGGCAGGGGTCTAACAACACCACCCAATATTTCTCTTAGAAATATGTATGGAAAAACTCGAATATACTTTTAAGAGAATCAACAAGACTCAATCTACTAAAATTATATCAACGAGTTAGATTATCTCAATCTATCAATTTGATCAATACTCAAGCAAATAGAAATCTGCGAGTCGTTATCAAATAATTAGAGAGGTAACTTGGATGGTACCAAAGACCAATATCCAAGGATCAATCAATTTAAATCAACAACCAAAGGTCAGATATTCTAATTGATGATCTACATCGCACAACCTGCATTATTTCAATTATAAAGATAAACAATATATTGCGGAAATTGAAATAACACAGACACCAGAATTTTGTTAACGAGGAAACCGCAAATGAATAAAAACCCCGGGACCTAGTCCAGATTTGAACACACACTGTATTAAGCTGCTATAGACACTAGCCTACTCCAAGCTAACTTCGGACTGTACTGTAGTTGAACCCCAACCAATCTCACACTGATCCAAGGTACAGTTATGATCCTATGCCTCTAATCCCAGCAGGATACCGCGTACTTGATTCCCTTAGCTGATCTCACCCACAACTAAGAGTTGCTACGACCCAAAGTCGAAGACTTGAAAATAAACAAATTTGTCTCACACAGACAAGTCTATTGAAGGATCAATCTGTCTTCCACAAATAAACCCTAAAGGTTTTTGTTCCGTCTTTTGATAAATCAAGGTGAACAGGAACCAACTGATAATCCGGTCTTATATTACCGAAGAACATCATAGAGTTATCAATCACCTCACAACAATCTTAATCGTATGGTAGCGAAACAAGATGTTGCGGAATCACAAACAATGAGACGAAGATGTTTGTGATTACTTTTTATATCTTGCCTATCGTAGATATCAATCCCAAGCCAATCAATCTGATTGTACTCGTATGATAAAATATGCAAGATCAGATCACACAACTACGATAAAATTATTATCAGTCTGGCTTCACAATCCCAATGAAGTCTTTAAGTCGTTAACCTTGTTTTTAAGAAGAAACCAAAGGTTAAAGGAGAATCGACTCTAGAATGCAAACTAGTATCACACGTGAGGTGTGGGGATTAGTTTTGCACAGATACTAGAGTTCCCTTATATAGTCTTTCAAATCAGGGTTTGCAATCAATGTTATCTTAGTAACAACGCATTCAATATTCACCGTTAGATGAAAACCTGATTAGATTCAAGCTAATATCTTTAAACCGTTATGTCGAAAACTTAGCTTGTTACACACAAATGAAATGTACGTTTCTAGGTTTGTGTAACCGTACCCAAACGTGTACATTAGTTGGTTCAACAATGGTTAACGAAGTGGTTAACCATATGAGCATTTCATATCAACCATATTCTTCTTCACCATAAATAGTTCAAATGACTTCAAACGAATTAGAGAGTTGTTCAATTGCAATGAAATCTTATGTACTACAAAAGACACAATTGAAGCAAAGATGATTTGATTCACTTGAATCGGTTCATGAACTTTATAGCCACGGTTTGCAAACTGCATTCCTTAGTATTTATAAGTATAAGTTCAAAACAATCATCTTTAGATATAACCTCACTCAAATTCGCGGAATGGGTTCGCGGACTTAAGTTCCCGGTAGGAGTTCAAAAACTCCAGCAGATATTCTCGGGTCGAGAACTTCCGCCAGTTCGCGAACTGGGTTCCCAGACTGAGTTCACGGCTCTTGTTCTGGTTCTCTTGATCAACAAAGTTCGCAAACTTTGGTTCAAGGAATAAGGACTTGTACATATATGTGTTTCCATAACAATTCTTATATCCACCATTGGTTATATAAACTAAACTCTCATTTTAATCATTGAAATATTATTAGAGGACGTTATGTAGTTGTTACACCATTTCTCGTCAAAGCAATTTTCAAAGTGATTGAAACATATCATCACTTTCGTCACTAGGTAAAGATAAACTTGGTTGAAGCGAAAGCTTACCAACACATATTTCGAGATATAGATAGGCGAGATATACTCGGCTCGAAATACCAAATGTGTATAATCGAAGTCTATATAGCACAACGACTTTTGTCTCAAAGTAGGAGATAGAGTAGATAGACTTTTGAGTGATAGATAAGTTTAAGTATCCACATACCTTTTTGTTGATGAAGTTCCACCGGTTCCTTGAGTAGTTCGTCGTTTTGTTTGATGAATCGCCATGGAGTTCTTGAGCTCAACTACACTTTCTATCCTAGTCCGAGACTTAGCTATAGTAGACCAGAAATCAAGACTTATAGTTTTGATCACTAACATTGACAAACATGCTTGAGATAATAACGCATGCGAGTTCGACCGAGCAATGCTCTAACACATACAATACTCTAGTACGTAACATATACGTTCATAATTGAATGCGAAACTCAGCCATGGTAGTCATTTGAAAGAGTCATCCTCGCAATTAATTATTACTGAATCACTTTCTTTTTATTTTTGCAGTTTTATGTTTCTCTAAAGTGATTTGGTGGGATCTTGATACTACTGTGGATGTTGTAGAAAGTTAATCATTGGTTGAGTATTTGGAAGCCCCGAAGACAATTGTCTTACACTCATAAAGAGTGAGCTGAAAACAAAAAGAACAAAGAAAAAGAAAAAAGAAAAAAGAAAAAAGAAAAAGTAACCTATATATAAGGCTCCTCTTCATTTATCGATACTAATAAATGATAGGTCCGGAATTGCGGATTAATCATGTAGTCGATGAAAACAAAAACCATATTATCATTATATAGCAAGTCAAAAAGACTATTGATGAGGTTCTTGACACTTGGATAGCAGTATGTGTGAAACATTGTCCCTGTCTCCGTCGCCTAAACAAGCGTGGAATGCAGGATCCAAGGAAACTATCACATACTTGCTGAAAAGGAACATGCGCTTAGAGTATCTAATCATGTGGTCGAGTTAAATAGGTGCTTCTCTCAACTATTGCGCTATAAATAAGAATCCTTTGACGACATTCATACAAGTATTGTGGGTAACATCTTTCACTTTAGTCAACATTTGCACATTTTACTTTTCTATTTCCATTATCTTATCTATCCATGTGATTTCAGTATGCGAGTGTTGTGACAAATTTTGCAACAAGTACGATGACTATCTTAGTAGACTTTTGCAATCAGGTTGAATGTCACACGTAAGTAATTGCTTATGTGTGATGATTGGAATGTTTGCAGCTAAACAACATATGTAGGCCGATTATCTTATTAGCTACTATTTCTGTATATCCTTAGTGGTTCTTCCAAGGCGAGAAATTGGAATAGGTTTTTTGGGTATACCTCTTGTAAACCCTCACGAGGCTATAACTCGTCCACTAGGGACACCTAGGGGTTTAAAGGCTTGTTATACATGCTAAGTGTAACCGTTTTCTCAACGACATGGAGTTGTTGTATTTAGGATTAGTTTTATTTATTTTTCTCGAGGACTAGCAAAAGCTAATTGTGGGTGAATTTTTATAAGTGCATAATTCATATGATTTTAGTATCCATTTCATACTTGCTTTACCTATTATTCTTGCATGTATTCGTATTATTACGCTTGTTTTCTCTTATTTTCCTCTATTAGGTGAATCATCCAAAAAGGAGCTACAAAGTGCTGAAATGAGCTAGGAAGAGAATTATTCCAAGAATCAAAGCGCCCAAGTCCAAGAGAAGTGTAAGAAGTGCGACGAAAAGGAGCAAAAACGCACAAAATCAAGAGATGGGCCAAAGACAAATCTTAACTCATTAAAATTAAGGATTTATCATCGCCATCTTCAATAGAATTGATAAATAAAAAGAATGCAAAAAGAATGAAGTCATTCCGAGTTCGGACGAAGAAGTTGTGGCCAACAAGATTTTTATCGAATACCGAAGACAGTAAAGTATGCAAACGGGTACGCATACCTTAGTTCCGAAAATTTCTGCTGGAATTTGAAGTTCTCATACTGGTACGCATACTTAAATAGTAGGAAAAAGTGTATTTATACCTTGGAAGGACTAAGGTCACGTTTGGGGTAGTTTATGTTGTATTTTCGGGTCGGGTTCTTGAACCGAACTAAATACTTGATGGCCAAGCAATGTAAACCTATAAAAAGGTATTAGGTCATGTAAAATCGATCATCTCATATTATACTTTTGTTCTTCATTAATATTTTAGGGTTTACCCCTTTAGAGGGAAACCGGGTAATTGTGTAATCATGAGAAACTAAATCCTTTGTTGATTAAGGATGAATTCAATGTTCTAAGCGTGAACTTTTATTAATAATACAAGTCTATTGGAGGTTTTAATCATCATCGTTTGTTTTTCATTATATCTAGGGTTTATCATTGATTCTTAGATTGATTTGGGTGCGCAACCAGATTAGTCTATTTATCATTCTATTGCTAGTAGTGAGTTGAGCGATCCGTAATTTTCGTGCATATCCTACACAAGTAGAAAACATGAGACCTTGCAGAGGGATTTTGTAAAGAAATCGTGTGTGGAAACAACATCAATAAGTGAATTCAGCGTACTGAGTTTATCTGCTGGAATCAAACCTAAATTCACAAAACCTAAAGCGTTTGATTGAGTTACACCTTGTAAGCGTACCTCAAGGCGGCTCAGTTGAATAGAATCCGGTGACTAAGCGTACCTGTTATCCGGTGATACAAGGAGTTTCGGGGATAGCTAAGCGTACCTGCTATTCTACGGTTGGTGATGAATGGTTCTAATGAAAGATAGATAAGTATTTTAATCCTGTTAACGCTTGGTAACGGCGAAGGATTCCTTAATCATCTATTTTCTTCTTTGTTGTCTTTTTTATTTATCTTACAACCAAACCCCCCTTTTTGTTATGTGGTAATTATATAATTGCCTTCAATTCTGAAGGGCTTCACAAATACCCTTGTCCTACAATAAAAATACCCCTCTTCATCCAAAGCCCATCAGGGATCCATTAACCATTTATGTTCTGTCCATATTTACCCTTTCTCTTCTAAACCAGATCGAATCACTTCAATTCCAAATCTGAAATCGTATTTCTTTTTTCTCTCCTTCTCCTTCAACTCACCACCGGCACCTCTGCAACTACCACCACCAGCTCCGTCGCTGCCACCACCACCAAGACGTCCTCTATTATTAGTAGCAGATCTATTATTAAGATTGTATCCCTGATATATTAGTAAGATATTAAAGAAAAATCATATGATTTCTTTTAATTTCAGATCTCAAAATTGAATGTCCACCACCATCATCTTAATCACAGCCACAAGCACTAATACCACCATCTTTATCTCCGCTGCTATCACTATTAATTTCCACCATCACCATCGTTTTCTAGTAGTTCTCGATTATCTATTGAAGATCAATCGTGTTGACTCGATTGGCGATTCCGGTTTTGGAAAATCTAGTATTCTTTTGAGATTTACAAGAAATGAGTTCTGTTTTGGAATCTAAATCAACTATTGGTGTTGATTTTGCTACCAGACCTTTTGCACGTATTTTTTATTTATTTATTCTCTTTTATCTTTTTGGTAGCAGCAATGTTTTTCTGTAGAGTTAATTGTTGAAGATGGGATTTTGTTGGGGTGGTGGTGGATTTTGTTGTAGTAGTGAGGGTTGTGGTGGTGGTGGTGATTACATCATTGGTTGTGTATCAACTCATGTTGTTGATGACTTTTTCAGCGGATCAACTACCGTTGTTGATCCCATTTATGGGATCAACTCCTGTTGTTGACAACATTTTTATGGGATCAACTACTGACTCCTATTGTTTGATGTGTTGATGGATGATGTTATAGTGGAGATGATGGTAGTGGTGGTTCTGAAGGTGTTGGTGGTGGCTTTTTGTTGGGATGGTGGAATCAACAATGGAGATTGACTTATTTTGCAACTATTTTGGCTTCAGAAGCAGATTTGGGAACTACTACATTGGGGATTATGTATGTATCAGGTACTGAAATCACCAACAATGCATGATATTGATAATTTATGGGATCAATTCCTACTGTTGATACCATTTTTAAGGGATCAACTATTGTTGTTGACACCACTTATGGGATCAACTCCCGTTGTTGACACCGTTTTTTATGGGATCAAAAACTGTTGTTGATAGCATTTCCTTAGATTAGTATAATCATGCTATACATTCTGATTTGTTTTTATGAATGTTATTCTTGTGTTTCTTAAGGATATGTCAGTTTGCAGGTTCTAGGTTTATTGGTTTTTACAGGAAACATACTTATATAAATATGTTGATCTCACTTTTTTTGGATCAGCTTCCATTGTTGATCACACTTAAAGGGATCAACTTTTGTTGTTGACCCATTCACTGGGATCAACTTTGATTGTTTACACGATAAAAGAGCTGGAATATGTATTAGTAAACTTATTTTTGAACTTTTATTTTCTGGATCAACATCGGTTGTTGACACCAAATTTTGACGGTGGTGGTGGCGGCGGCGACGGAAACAGCGACGATGGTGGTGGCGGCAGCGGAGGAAACAACGACGACAACAATGATAATGGTGGTGGTGGTAGTGGTGAAATATTAGTTGCGGTGGTGAAATATTAGTGGTGGTTGTGGTGGTGGATTGGTGGTGGTGGCGGTGCTGGTGGTGGTGGAATGGCGGTGGTGGTAGTGGCTGTGAAATAAGAAAAAAAAATTGTTAATGGATAAGGATAAGGTTTGTAAATAAAAATAATTATAAGTGAGGGTATTAATGTAATCTATATTTTAATAGATAAGGTTTTTAAATGATAAGGGTACTTTTATTGTTGTATAAGGGTATATTTATTGGGTGTCAAAACTAAGGGTATTTAATTAATATACCCTTTTGTTATTTACTTTATCTTGCTATTTCAAATAACCTATCAATTACACAGCTCTCTGTGGGAAGGATCTCTTACTATCGCTATATTACCAGTTAATTAGTGGGAAATATCTTTATTAATTTGTTGAGCCTACGACAGCCCATACATCATACCAAAACTATCAAAACGAAAATCACATAAAAACACAGGAAATACCATTTTAGGCAGAGGTGTCCATGAGGTCTTGAACCTTTGCTTAGTGAGGTATTACCGGAATTACTTTCTAGAGACAGTGAACGCGATGTTTTGAACTGCTAGCGCTTGATATAATTCACGATAACAACCACAGATGATATCTCCAAGGTTGTTTCCAAGATCGTGCCAGTTTGTCCAATTTTCTATAAAAGTGAAATCTGTGTAAAATCAAAATATGCTATTGTTTGTGGGTGAAAACTTTTTCTGCCGGTTTTGGTAATTTTGGGTGTGTGGATGAGAAACGAGTCTAGACCCTAAACAATGCACTACATGGGAGTACTTTTGATTCGAGAAATCAATCTGTACAATCCCGGCCTAAACCAAGAAATGGCCTTTCCAGGATTTCTTCGGTCACAAAGTGAAGGAGAAGGATTAGTCTTAGGGAGGGAACCGAAGAAAGTGTTGATACCAGAATCGTTGATTCTGAAGGTGTGGTTGTTTACGAATTGTATCAGAAAGTGGAACTGGCTAGCAGAATGGAAAACTATCAGGAGATTTCTGGATACTGTGTTGTTCTCTGAACAAAACTTGTCGTTTGGTGGAAATAGGTGAAACCTATTTATACAAGTCATAATAAAACGCACCCTGATCTCGTAGGAAGTGGAAACGATTGAGTAGTGGAAGAGTGGAGTAACGTGTAACGTTAGAATTTATGCTTCCATGATGAAGGAAACGTTTACACTATTACTTCTAGCCATTACTAACCGCCCTTATTCATGACACTTTCTTGTAACGGGCGTATTGCACGCCGCACGCTGTAAACCGCCAGACAAATACCCTGATGAGTATCCTCCAGTTTGTGACATGTTTGATGTCTCGAGTGTTCTTTGTGGAAAACATGTGGAACTTTGGAAAGTCAAAATCACGAGACTTGCCGCAGGAAAATAGCATGTGATGCTATTAGACTCGTCTTGGATGGCCGCCTGAAACTTGCCACAAGTATTTCAGTTCGGTGGCGAACTCGGATGGCTGAGATTGCATCTCATGAGGAAGGGTAGCCATTGATTATGTCTTACCTTATGTTGGCGCCTGATAATGGCACAGTGGCGCCTTTAGTACATGCCAGTGGCATTGCGGCATGGATGGCACAGTTTCTGCATGCCAGCGGCATGATAGTATAAGTGGCGCCTGGCGTAGCCATGGCCACAAGATTTAGTCGGATGGTCGGCAAAAAGTTTCCACAAGTTTGTTAGTTTGGTGGAAAACTTGGATAGCTGAGATTGCATCTCATGGGGAAGGGTAGCCGTTGATTGTGGATACCTTCCGTTGGCGCCTGACAATGGCACAATGGCGCCTTTAGTGCATGCTAGTGGCGTTGCGGCATGGTTGGCATAGTTTTTGCATGTCAGCGGCACGATGGTGCAAATGGCGCCTGGTGTAGCAATGGCCGCTGGATTTTTGGCACGTTGGTGTTAGATTCAAACGTGGTGTGCCAACATCAGTTTTAATGGCCACATTGATCCCCATGTTCTGTGGAACATTGTTTGGATCGGTTGACGCGTCAACTTTTCCTAAATTAGGGTTTGGCATGTCGAAACCCTAATTAACATATATGGCATGTAGTATGCGGTAGGTGGCACGTTTGGCATGTGCACTTGGAATGCCTGTTTGGCATGTGCGATTGACATTCTTTTGGCATGTCGTTGGGCATGTGTGCCTGGCATGTTTGTTTTTGGCATGTTTGACATGCTGTTAGCATGTTGGCATGGTTTTGGTAATCCAACTTGGTAGGGTAACCATTTGACACATTTCCACCATTTTTAAAGTTGTCGCAGGTTTAGAGCACCCTGATTGGTCAATGAAAGTAGGGAGCCGGTCAAGCATGGGCGTGGCCACCCTTTTGGTGTGCGTGGCAGGTTTAGTGTAACCTGATTGGTCAATGGGAAATAGGGACGGCAAGTATGGGCCCAACCACAATTTATGTGTGTGGCTAGTTTAAGGCGACCTGATTGGCCGAGGGAAATAGGGCCGGTTTAGGATGGGGCGTGGCAAATGGAAAATGGCGCCGGTAGGCCTAAGTCATGGCCACACCTTTCTTTGTTTCTGCTCCTATCCTGTGGCTCGTTTTCTGATTCTGGGCAAGATTTTACATCTGCTAATCCATGGCGGGTTAATTACCTAGTTTTCCTAGGCTTAATTTCGACAAGCAAGATCTGATATACTGCGCAAGGCGCAAAACCCTAACTTTTGCAAACTAGTCAGGATAATTGATTGAATTCTATATGTTGACACAAAGTTCTTTTAAGTTCGTTTCCAGAGAGTAGGAATCCACAAAGCAGTAGTGTGCTGAGTCTTCCATGGTATAAAGGCCTAAACCTCCATCTCTAAGGGGGAGAGTGGCTAGGCACTGATGTAATGGCCTAAAACAACGAAGGTACTGAAACATTGTCGTACCTTGTTTGAGCTCGTCGAAATTATTTGGAAATATTTGCATTTTACCACCATGACTAGTACACTTTTATCCACCTGAAATTATCTCTTTAACCACTTCATTCCCCACTGCACCAGTATCTGTTATCTCTGGTTCATGTATAGTCTGAAAAGTCACAAAAGCAACATTTACTAATTTTTCAGCAGAAAGAAAAGGAAAATCCTTTTGGATGTCAAGAGTGAATTGCTTGTCCATTGCACTATCCAACTGCTCCTCATAAGAAATTATTGGAGTATTACAACCCCATTTGTTTCATCTTCACCAAATAAAAGATTATCAACATTTTTCTGCATTTCTTTTTCAGCCTCAGAGAAACAAATATCAAAACCTTCAACAATTTTTACTTTGGGTCTCCATTGTTTCCTTTCCTTCGTTCCTTTCTCCTTGACATGTTGTGTATTAACACTATTTGATCTGCATTCAGTCACCCAATGTCCTACCATCTTACAATGATTACAGAACTTTGGTATATTAGGAATTTGCACTTCTTGAGTAAAGTTTTCATACTTTGATTTTACCAAAATTTGGTTAGGAATATGTCTTGACAGATCAACCTCCACAAGCACACTTTCATAGTATCCTACCTCCTTTTTCAAAGTTGTTTCATCAACCTTGATAGCTCTTCCAAATATTTCACCCAAATCCATGATAATTTTTTCCTTCCAATACTCCATTCGCAGTCCAAGAAAATTTATCCAAACAAAGTCAGTAGTAAATTTTCTGAGCTGCAGGGTTGAAATTAGTCTCCCATTCTCTTCATTTTAAGACTTGAGTTTCCACAATCCAATACCCATTCCAAATATATCTCATATCAACTTCACTATCCAATTTAATGATGAAAAAACCTTTCCCCAAAGGAATCATTTGACAATTACCAGTAAGTTTCCATTGATTCTTAAGTGATGCCATTGCAGCAACAAATTTTAATTTCATTAAATCAAATCTACCAATCAAACTAAACTTCCATTCATTTATACTTTCATCAATTTCCTCATCGGAGATGTATAACGATGGAGTTTTACTTGAACTATCATCATCTGATTGATTATTACCATTCCCATAAGTAGATCCAAAAATAGGGTTATTCATCCCTACCCTTCCAAATTTATTAGGTTTTTCAGATGATATAATCATTAAAAACACCTGAAATACTACTCGAAACCATTAAGATGTAAGAATTAAAACAACAAATTCACCTGAAGAAGATTGAATACGCACTGAAAACGAGATTCGAAAAGAAAATTTTCACCGAATTTGTCGCCGATCCTCGGAGCTCGACTCACCCGATCCAAAAAAACGAAACCCTTGTTTTCCAAATACACCATAGAATTCTATGTGTTGACACAGAGTTCTTTTAAGTTCGTTGCCAGAGAGCAGCATGCTTTCTGATTGAATACCTTATGCAAAGACCTTATCCTTGATATTTGGAAATTCGTGCTACTCTGCTGTGAGTGAACACAAATTGTCATGCCATACAAACATTAAGGGTTCAGCCGGGGAACATAGCACATAAAGCATTCAAAGAAACTTATGTTAATTGAGTGTAGGCAAGGTGCAAAAGTTTACAGAATCCCTGGATTATTGCTACATGCACCATTCTGGGTAAATTTCATAAGAAAGTATTGAGTTGCTCAATAAATTTTCCAGTGAAGAGGTTGAAACTCATGGATTCGTTTCCTTACAGAGTGACGTCACATCAGATGTAAGGTTTTACACTTTTAACCCTAAGCTAAAAACCACCATCAATATTAAGTCCCCTGCTTAGCTCGTAACAGTGACATTGTTGCGGGGTAAGCATTAGATGGTGACAGACAAGGATAAAATCGAAACAACAACTCATGAAGAGATTGTCAGGAAAGTTTGGCTAACCTTTGGCAGGAGGTATGAAGAATCTGTGATCGTTGCATTGCCGGCTTTGCAAAACTCTCGCATGGCCATAGGGTGTTGGTGTCGGCACTGAAAATTTGGCTATTGATTGGCAGAGATGGCACTGCGATTTGGTTCGTGGAACAGGCGCTGGCTAGCTAGGTCACGGAACGTACGGAGGTGACGCTTGGCTTGGAATGGTGAAAATGGCGCTGCTTTGAACAGCGGAGATGGCACTTCAATCTTGACCGTGCGTAGATGGCGCTGCTGACCTTGGAATGGTGGATGACGCTGCTTTGGCTGGGTCACAGAACGTATGGAGATGACGCTTGGCTTCAGTCCGCGAAATGATGGAAACTGTCTTCAGTTCGCGGGATGGTGGAAACTGGACTTGGAACTTTGGATACCAAACAGTGAGGATGGAGCCGTCTAGGTCACAGGATGGGTGGAGATAACACGGGTTTGATCACGGAGTGTTGGAGTCATGGCGTTGCTTGCTAGGCTGTGGAGCGGTGAAGATGGAGTCATGGAGCGTTGGCGTTGGCTTGCTTGGTCCGTGGAGCGGTGCTGCAATCTTGGTCGTGCGGAGATGGTGTCGCTGGCTTCGGCAATGGGGCGTTGACTCCGCGGGCCCAACTGCCTTCTTCTGTGCATGACCCAAATAGGAAACCTTCTTCACTCAAGTTCCAAAAATACTACGTATATAAAAGGCATTGCCCGTTCCTTTTATTCTTTGTATCATTGGATTTGTTTCCACGTTTCCGCGTTAGCAGCAAAGCAGAGGAGTGGGCGAGCGTATTCCAGGTATGTGTTCTGACGTTCCTTCCCCTTTTTGTTTGCTCTCCTGTTGGTGTAAACCCTATCCATAGGCATATCTTCCATAAATTTTTAGAAATACTTCAGTATGAATGATTCCTCTTTGCCAGTAACACCGGAGTAATGTTAGCCATCACATTAATAGCAACGAAAACAGTTATTATGCAAAGTAGGCATGCACGGACGGGTGGCTGCCATTAATTTCTTTCCCATGAAAACCTAGCTTTAGGGTTTCCTTTGCCTTTTGTGGACGCGGGCACAATTTCCGCTGCAAGTCACGGTTTTGGCTAAGGGCGTGTTTTTCAAAAATATGGATTGTTGAAGCGAGCATCAGTCCCCACTCTTTTGGTTATGCGTGCTCCTTTTGGCTATGCGTGTTATGACTTGTGGCTAAACAAAGTTTCCCGTAGAAAACTTGTCGTGGATTTTTAATCATTATACTCGATTCTGACAAAGCCTTCATGCACGGTTTTCTCAAAGTAGTGACTTTTCTCCGTTTTTGCGTAGTTAAACAGCATAAAAGGATTTTGTTAAGATGTCACCCGAAATCATTTCCGCCACTGCGTCGAAAAATGCTGACGTCTCCAAGCCGAATATGGATGATGAGTTCTTCACAATGTCTTCCACAGTTAAGAGGACATATCCCAAATATGTCACAATCCTTTTGACCGGTTCCGAAAATGAAGGAGACGTCCAATCGGTTCGTCCAGGGCACGTGATGCGGTTTTGTATTCAGAAGAAAGAGTATCATGCTTCTCCCATTGACTTCAAGATATTTCAGAGTCCATTGAGCTCTTTTGATAAATGGATGCAATCATGATAAGTCAAGACTGTGTTAGGGACAATCTGACCAGGGCGCAAATCATAACGCTGTCATAGCTTCTGCAACGCTTCAAATCAGGAAAGACATCGCGGGATTGATAACTTTTATCTCCAGATGGTGCCCTGATACTCAAACGGCCATATGTAGGTGCGGTGAAATGACCATCTCTTTGGAGAGTGTAGTCATCTTGTTGAACCTTCCAATAACGGGGAATCTTAACATTACCTTGTCTGATGAAGAAGAAAAAAGGCGTGCCATTCTCGTCGAGAAGTCTGCAGGATTCGTTCGAAAGGAAAATGAGACAAAATGTTTCTATAACTAGTCGGTGTCTGAGTGGTTCCCCGATGAATCAGAGTCAGATGAGGAGTTGAAAAGTACGCTCCATGTCGCGGCATTTTTAGCTCTGTGGCTATCCAGGTACATTTTTGATGATGGCTCTGGTAAGAAGGAGATAAGGCAGGAGCTCATCAAATTTGCTATCAAATTGGCGAAAGGTGTCGTTCTTCCCATTGGTGGCTTATTTCTTGGCTCTTTGTACACCCATATGGATCATCTGGTTGCACGCATGTATGCTTCCAATGGTTATATGAAAGTAGACTCGTATGTCCATGTCGCCTTTCTCCAAATGTGGATGTGGGAGAACTTCAAAAATTATGCTCTCAAGCCGCTGTCTTCATTCCCTGAATCCTATGGTGGCTCCAAGATACTTCGCTGGTTGAATAAGCGTCTAAAACCTGGATCAAATCTCATTGACTTCCTTGACAATGCATACGCAGTTAACTTTCGTCCCTGGGCTCCGGTCCACGCATACATAGTTCAGGCGAACACCTTTGCCTCTTCCCCGAACACGACATTGCTTTCTGGTGAAAAGAATATGAGCGTTGGAGAAATCATATTCATGTGAAGCTGTATTCCCGGACACGTGCCATCTTTTTTCCGAGGATCTTATGTGGCAGTTCCTTATAACATTGACAGGGCTACTCGGCATATGGGCTTTGACCAAGGAGTCTCATTTCTTCGTCAGTCGGCGGCTCCAGAAGAATTGATGTCAGCTGCTCTTGATGCCAGTGTCCTTGCACCGGGTAAAAGCTTCCCTTTCCTGCTTTCAGAACGAAATCCAGCGACTACCTCCAGATATAACATATTTTGGCAGGATGGGTTTCTTTCCATCCACGGGTTCGTGATAGGTGTAGAATTCACCCTATTTATTATCTATTGTTTATGCTTTCTTTGTTATTTTTCTTGTGAATTATGTATTTTACGCGTGTTTTGAGTTTTATAGCTACTTTGGAGTCACACGGAGGAAAAGAAAAAGAAATAATCCAAACTGACCGACAAGGGAAAACTAGTCATTTCAGAGGCGAAAAAAATTCAGAGTCAAGCCAGGGATAAGGGGCAACCCACAGAACTGCTAAAAGCACCCAGCAAAAGACTATGAGATACCCAATATGGAGTGGTTCCTATTGAGTGGGGTGTCATAATCCTATCCAACCCCAAATCATCCCTAAACCCTATATCGAGAGAAACATTTCTCTTGTTCATTTATTTTATCAGCTTCATCTGAAACTGAGAGAGGTGACAATGGAGGCGCAGCCAAAGCATAACTGAGAGACAAAATAATTGAGGATAAATGATGAGGGATCAATAACATAATAATTAATGGTTCGAAGTTGTTAAAGCTGGTGAGTTTTATGGGTTGGTGGTGCTATTGATGGCTATTTGGGGTTCATATCGAGAATTGAAGATAAACAAGAAATGGGTTTCTATTAATTCGTCAAAGCAGTGAAGAAGTGTTGTGCTGCTGTCAAATTGTGAGCAGAGAAGAACGGATTCAGTGGGTTAGATGGCTGTTGTTGAATCTGAAGATGGGAATTGAAGGTGATTCTGAAGCCGCAGAAAAATAATTAAATTGCGTTTGAGCTGGATTTGAAAATCAGAAGAAGAGAAGGGTCTGTTGATAGTTGTTTTTACAGGGAATGATGAAATGGTTTGGTTGAATTGGCACCAGTTTGAATGCTTAGATGTATGTTTAGGATTGTCACGGGAGAAGACCAAAAATGAAGGCCTGAATTCAGCCGGGAAACACCAGAAAAGAAACAGAACTCTGCCATATTTTCTCACTGGCGAGTTAACTCAGTGATTCACCGATACAACTCAGTGACTAAGACGTAATCAGACGAGTCAGACCAGCTGACTCTCTTCTTCTCTTGACCAGTTGACTAACTTTTGACCATATTGACCGTTACTTATAACAGCACCAGATCGGAATATTCTGTTAAATGCAACAGTATCTCAGGTGGCCGGTATGCAACTTTCCTGGCCGGATTCCAGTGAACCTAAGGATATTTCCGGCGACCAAAATGTGCAGAACTTGTAAAGACTAGACTTGGAATTTGATGTGGGGTTAGGCTTGGATTTGGAAAGAGAAGATGGAAGATTTGAGAAAGAATTTGATTTGGAAATTGAGATACAAAGGGAAAGGGATTCTATTCCTAAGAGGATTGCTAGGAAATTGAAGCCTATAAATAGAAAAGTTCTCTACAAAACTTCTACACCTCTACACAAACAACACTTGTGTTTTTGCTTGCTTTTTCAAAATTCTTCTTTTAATTATTTGTGTGAATTTCAAAAATTCTCCCTTTAATTATTTGTGTGAAATTCAAAAACATGAGTAGCTAATTTTCTTATTGATTGGGATGAATTCCTAGTTCTTAACATGTTTTGAGTTTTGTTTTTAAATCTACTTTGAAGTTTTTCACATGATTATCGTTTGTTTTTACTAATAGGAATGTTTATACATTCATGGTTGATTGATAGATTGTTTAGGTGGCCAACTAAATTTATTTTTTAATTGATCTAAAGCTAGTGAAAGTTAGGGGATAAGTAATCGTTTCTTGACTCTTTACACAAGTATCAAACACGAGACCTTGCGGAGGGATTCCGTGGAGCAATTGTGTGTGAAAACAACGTTAGCAAGTAGACCTTGAGCTAAGAGTCTAAATACTAATATCAACCTAATAAATTCATAAACCTTAATGTGTTTAACTAAATTACATCTTGAGTAAGCTACTACTAGGTGGTTTGGTGAATAGAATCTGGTAGTCGAGAACTTACGTATCCGGTGATACTAGGGATTTAGGGGTTTAGCACTGAGCTAGCTGCTTTACCTGCGGTTGGTGATAATCTGTGACTAATAAAAAGTGGAAAAGAACATAACTTGAACAATTGTTTTGCAACGAAGAAGGATTCCTCGATCTAATCTCTCTTATTGGTTTCAACATACACTTTTAATTTCTTTGTTTATTTTCTTTTGTTTTTCAAAACCAACCCCCCCCCCCCTTTTCGTGACAACTTTACAACTAAAAATCTCTTGCTCCTCGTGGGAACGAACTTGACTACACTATATTACTTGTTAATTAGGTGGAAAAAAATTAATTAATTTGTCGTGGTTACGGCACGCATCAGTTCGTGAATGACGTGGTGAAAATTTTCTATGGCAATCCTTCCCCTGTGATTTTGGCGAAACATCCATTGTTGAGGGAGCTCCCCACAGTTAAGCGGAAATCTCTTAGTCCAGATATGAACAGTCTCCGGGAAAAGGAGCGAAGGTAAAAAAATCGTGCAGGCGGCTTCCAATCGGGTTCGACAGCTCTCGTGACCTTCAGTTCTTCCAACACACGGGTATGTATGACTCCTTATTAGCTTGACTTGTTTACACAAATCTTATGTTTTGTTGCTGAACATGTTTACTTCTTTTCTTTCAAAACTCAGGGTCTTGATAGCACGAACGCTTTTTCCAGAATCGCGCATAACCATAAGATGGCGTCTCTCGAAAAAGTGGGTGGCAACACTGAGTCTCCCCACGGTGAAGTAGAATCCGAGGAGAAGAAAAGTTCGGAATCCAGTGATGATGAGAATGGCTCTTTTGAAAGCATCGACGAGTCTTCTTCCAGTGAGCCCTCAGACGATTCGGTGAGTTTTCCACACGTGTTTTTTTTTCTTGAGCTATTTATTTGGAATAAATGCTCAATCGATAATATTGCAGGAAGGAGACATTCTTGGAGATAAACCTGAGAGAGAATCGTCACAGTGAAGATATAGCTTCATCTCCAATCATGGAAGATGTACCCGCTGGTTATCTGGAGATGGAGGTTGATCGTCCTGGAGAGGTTGCTATACTTCAAACAGCGAATAACGCTTCTGTAGCTGCTGGTGCAATTGTTACCAAAGAACCCTTGTTGCTTGCGGGTTCAGCTGCAGGCGCCGCTTTCATCCCTCTATTCTTGACTCCTTATGAAGATCACGTGCTGATTGGAGGTTTCAATGTACCAGTTAAGTATGATGCGTTGTATACCAAGATATGGAAAAGGTATGGACATATTGCCACATCCAAAAAGATCACTAGCCGATTTGCGCATGTCAAGCGCGTGGAAGAATTTTTATCTTCGATTCATGACATGTGCAATGTGACTGGCCATACTGTTTCTGGAGATGTAGTCTCAAGCTGGAAGTTTCACCGGGGTATGTGCGTAGACTTTGGATTCAACGTCTCTTGGTTCTGTGAAGTTTTTTACGAGATCCAAAAGTTGCAGGCTGAAGCGATCGAAGGTCCTTCCGCGGATGTGATCAACCAACAGGAAGCAGAAGTCGAAAGGCTGTCTCAGGAGTTGAAGCTGAAATGGGCGGCTCTTCAAAGCGCGGAGGATGCTTTCTCCAAGAAGAACGAACCATTGTTGAATAATTTCCCTTGAATATCTTCTGTCTTCTGAACTTCCTTTTCTTAGTTTTTTTTTTTATTTTGAAAGGAAAAAAAAACACCTAGTTTATGTTTTGATTTTCTGGTTTTTTGGATTGATAGATGATTGCTTCTTATGAGGATTTTGGATTTTTCTGGAATGAACTATTTTTTAAAGAGTGCCACTTTGATTACGACTGTGAGTAGCATAATTATTCCAGAAAAGTCACGAAACCATGAATGTCGTATGAAAATGGAAAATATGGGATAACATGAAATTTTGGGATAACATAGTTATCAGCTTCTATTATAAATGTTAAAAATCAAAGCAATAGGTCGTGTAAACATTGCCTGACAAAACTTACTCACTTTTAGGGTCTTTCACCAAAACTGGATTCTCAGGGTGTAAATCCGAGTTTTATGGGTGACGCCGTCCATACTACGAGAAGTCCCCAGTCGTTCTGTGAAACATCTTCATATCGATCCGTGGTAAGATGGAGAATCTCCAGTCCCCGGGCGCAATTCTCTTGAACCTATCTTTCCTTAGACAACGCACTCCATAGCGTTCCAAATATTTTCGTGTGACAAAATTGGATGATGGATATTGCAACCGAGAGATTAACCTCCCAATGTGGTCGCCAATTGTTTGTGGGTGAAAACTGTTTCTGATGGTTTTGGTAATTTTGGGTGTGTGGATGAGAAACGAGTCTAGACCCTAAACAATGCACTGCACGGGAGTACTTTTGATTCGAGAGATCAATCTGTACAATCCTGGCCTAAACCAAGAAATGGTCGTTCCAGGCTTTCTTCGGTCACAAAGTGAAGCAGAAGGGTTGTTCTTAGGGAGGGAAGCGAAGAAAGTGTTGAGACCAGAATCGTTGATTCTGAAGGTGTGGTTGTTTATGACTTGTATCAGAAAGTGGAACTGGCTAGCAGAATGGAAAGTTATCAGGTGATTTCTGGATACTGTGTTGTTCTCTAACCAAAACTTGTCGTTTGGTGGAAATAGGTGAAACCTACTTATACAAGTCATACTAAAACGTACCCTGATCTCGTAGGAAGTGGAAACGATTGAGTGGTGGAAGAGTGGAGTAACGTGTAACGTTAGAATTTATGATTCCATGATGAAGGAAACATTTACACCATTACTTATTTCCATTACTAACCGCCCTTCTTCATGACACTTTCTTGTAACGGACGTATTGCACGCCGCACGCTGTAAACCACCAGACCAATACCCTGATGAGTATCCCCTAGTTTGTGACATGTTTGATGTCTCGAGTGTTCTTTGTGGAAAACATGTAGCACTTTTGCAAGTCAAAATCACGAGACTTACTGCAGGAAAATAGCATGTGATGCTATTAGACTCGTCTTGGCTGGCCGCCTGAAACTTGCCACAAGTCTTTTAGTTCGGTGGCGAACTCGGATGGCTTTGCATCTCATGAGAAAGGGTAGCCATTGATTATGGATACCTTCTATTGGCGCCTGTTAATGGCACAGTGGCGCCTTTAGTACATGCCAGTGGCATTGCGGCATGGCTGGCATAGTTTGTGCATGTCAGCCGCATGATGGTTTAAGTGGCCCCTGGCGTAGCCATGGCCACGGGATTTATGCGGCTGGTCGCCTCAAAGTTTCCACAAGTCTGTTAGTTTGGTGGCAAACTTGGATGGATGATATTGCATCTCATGGGGAAGGGTACCCGTTGATTGTGGCTACCTTCCGTTGGCGCCTGACAATGGCACATTGGCGCCTTTAGTGCATGCTAGTGGCGTTGCGGCATGGCTGGCATAGTTTGTGCATGCCAGTGGCACGATGGTGCAAGTGGCGCGTGGTGTAGCCATGGCCGCTGGATTTTTGGCACGTTGGTGTTAGATTCAAACGTGGTGTGGCAACATCAGTTTTAATGGCCACGTTAATCCACATGTTCTGTGGAAAATTGTTTGGCTCGGTTGACGCGGCAACTTTGCCTAAATTAGGGTTTGTCATGTCGAAACCCTAATTAGCGTATATGGCATGTAGTATGCGGTAGGCGGCACGTTTGGCATGTGCACTTGGCATGCATGTTTGGCGTGTGTGATTGGCATGATTTTGGCATGTTTGGCATGCCATTGGGCATGTGCGCCTGGCATGTTTGACATGTCGTTAGCATGTTGGCATGGTTTTGGGAATCCAACTTGGTAGGTTAACTTTTTGACACAATTTCCACCCTTTTTAAAGTTGGGGAAGGTTTAGAGCAACCTATTGGTCAGTAAAAGCAGGGAGCCGGCCAAGCATGGGCGTGACCACCCTTTTGGTGCGCGTGGCAGTTTTAGTGCGACCTGATTGGTCGATGGGAAATAGGGATGGCAAGTATGGGCCCAGCCACAACTTATGTGTGTGTGGCGAGTTTAAGGCGACCTGATTGGTCGAGGGAAATAAGGCCAGTTTAGGATGGGGCGTGGCCAATGGAAATTGGCGCCGGTAGGTCTAAGGCATGGCCACACCTCTCTTTGTTGCTGCTCCTATCCTGCGGCTCCTTGTTTTCTGATTCTGGTCAAGATTTTGCATCTGCTAATCCATGACGGATTAATTACCTAGTTTGCCTAGGCTTAATTTCGACAAACAAGGTCTGATATACTGCGCAAGGCGTAAAATCCTAACTTTTGCAAATTATTCAGGATAATTAATTGAATTCTATGTATTTTTTTTTTGCTAAATCATAAGAATTTATTACCAAAATAAACCAAATGTTTTTACAAATAAAAACTGTCTGGACAGGCCCAGAACAGAACCATAATCAATTTAAGAAAAAAAGATACATGAAAATCAAAGCCCAGAAACAACTAAGCCCACAAGGAGGCCTACCTTATATAGTTTCTTCAAAATCTAAAGTAAGAAATGTTCTCAGTTTCCAATATTCCTAAGAAAGCTGGCTTGTATTCATAGTACACCCATTCTCCTCTTGCCAAAAGTGCTCATTTCTTTGTCATTTTATCAGCAAAGAAATTAGTTTCCCTGTATGAATGTCTGAAAGTAATATTCCTCAGGTTACTCTTGATGATCTTCCATCTAATACTGACTATCCAAGGAACTCTCCCTGACATAAATGCTGTTAAAACTGCCTTGAAGTCTAGACTAAAACAAACATTCAGAAAGCCCCTGCTTACTGCCTATTCTCCGGCTGTAATCAGAGCCATAACTTCAGCTATGTATTTAGTTGCAATTCCAATCCCTCCTGAAATAGCACCAATGTATCTTCCCTCACTGTCTCTCCTTACACAACCAACACCTTCTTGGCCAGGGTTTCTTCTGGAAGCACCATCACAACAAAGCAAAACTTGGTTTATCTCAGGGAATTTGAAAAAACACTCCTTCACCATATTAGTACTCACTGGGATATTTTTAATGCCAAATGCAGATAATACTTGAAAGCCATACAGATCACTTCTTCTTTTCCCATTCAACCTGATGTTGCATTCCTTAGTAAAGTTCAAAATCCTGCATTTTATTTGCATATTAATGGGAATATGATCCTCATACATTCTCCCGTTTCTACTGAACCAAATTTCTACCATTGCAGTACAAGCACTTATGAACCATACTTGTTTAATAACTGGACTTTTGGTCTTCACCATGTTTAGTACTTCCTCAAAACTAGTAGGAATTAAGAATTTAAAAATTCTACATAACCAATGCCAGATGGTTTCACTAAATCTATATTGCCACAGTATATGCTCCATGTTATCTTGAGCATTCACACATAAGTAGCATTTAGAAACAGTGTTAAAACCTTTTTTTCCTAACTGATTCCTCAGTTACACAAGCTCCCCTTAAGATTTTCCAAATATTCAAGGATATATAAGGATGTAAGCAAGGATCCCATACCCTTTTTCCCAAGGAACTGGAGGAAATTTAGTTCTAACTTGCTGAGTTGCACTGGCTACTGAAAATTTTCCTGTTAAATCAGCACTCCATATCTTTCTATCAGCTCCATCACCTAACTGAGGTAAGTCTTCTATCTTCAAAAACTGGTTCAAATCTATTGGAACTTCCCATTTTCCATTATGTATCAGTTAATCCACTTTCCAGTCCTTATGTTGTTGAATGAAGGTATTATCTGGATATCTTTCAGCTAAAGTGTAATCATACACCCATTTGTCCATCCGAACAGATATATTTTTTCCATTCCCCACCAGCCATCTAAAACCTTCAATAACATCTTGAATTACCCATTTCAGTACAGGCCATATAGAAGATTGTTTGTAAGACTGAATCCATCCATCATTCTTAGTCATAAATTTGGCCTTCATGAATCTTGTCCACTCCTGATCCTCAGTCAAAATTCTCCATAGCTATTTTATCAACAATGCCTTGTTTATTACTTCCAACCTTCTAAGACCAAATCCTCCTTCAGTAGTTGGAGCATTTAACTCCTCCTATTTCACTGTTACTAGCTTTTTGTCAGAAGGATCCCCAGTCCATAAAAAGTTTCTGATAATTCTCTCACATTCTTGAATTACTATTTTTGGCCATTTATACACAGACATTGTGTAAATTGGATAACTTCATAAGACAAAATTCACAAGTGTAAGTCTTGAAGGGAATGCCAGTAGTGTACCTTTCCAACTAGCTAGCATCTCTTGCATCATTTCCACAATGCCCCAAACTTGATGTACCTTCACTCTCCCAGGATTAAGTATTACTCCAAGGTACTTATCTGGAAATCAGATAGTTCCATTTGTAATTGTTCTGCAGTCTTTCTCCTTCTAATATCTGATGTGCCTCCAACAAAACATTTACTTTTCTGCTTATTTATCACCTGACCAGAAGCATTCTGATAACTCATCAATAATCCCATTAACTTGTCCAAATATATTTTGTGTCCATTGCAGAACACAAAAATATCATCTTCTGATAGGGTATAGAATACATCCTATTTATTATCTATTTTTTATGCTTTCTTTGCTATTTTTCTTGTAAATTATGTATTTCACGCATGTTTTTGAGTTATTAGGTATTTTGGAGTCGCACGGAGGAAAAGAAGAAGAAATCACCCAATTTGTGCAAAATGGGAAATATTGTCATTTCATAGGCGACTCATTTAATGAAGAATTTCTAGACTCATCTAGACTCATGGGTTTGAATAATTGGGCTTGGATTTGGAAAGATAAGATGGAAGATTTGAGAAAGACTTGGATTTGGAAGTTGAGATACAAAGGGAAAGTGGTGTTATTATGGAATGAGGATTCTATTCCTAAGAGGATTGCTAGGAAATTGAAGCCTATAAATAGAGAAGTTCTCTACACAATTTTTACACACCTTTTACACACACAACACTTCTCTTTTCTTTATTCTTTGTGTGAACTTCTTAGCATGAGTAGCTAATTTTATTGATTGAGGATGAATTCCTAGTTCTTGATATGTTTTGAGTTTTTTTTTTTAAATCTACTTTGAAGTTTTCACATGATTATCGTTTGTTTTTACTAATAGGAATGTTTATACATTCATGGTTGATTGATAGGTCGTTTAGGATGCATACTAAATTGATTTGTTAATTGATCTAAAGCTAGTGAAAGTTAGGGGATAAGTAATCGTTTCTTGACTCTTTACATAAGTAGCAAGCATGAGACCTTGCGGAGGGATTCCGTGGAGAAATTGTGTGTGGAAACAACGTTAGGAAGTAGACCTTGAGCTAAGAGTCTAACTGCTAATATCAACCTAATAAATTCATAAATCTTAATGCGTTTAACCAAATTACATCTTGAGTGAGCTACTACTAGGTGGTTTGGTGAACATAATCCGGTAGTCGAGAACTTCCGTATCCGGTGATACTAGGGATTTAGGGGTTTAGCACTGAGCTAGCTGCTTTACCTACGGTTGGTGATAATCTGTGACTAATAAAAAATGGAAAAGAACATAACTTGAATCATTGTTTTGCAACGAAGAAGGATTCCCTGATCTAATCTCTCTTATTGATTTCAACTTTATCTTTTTAATTGCTTTGTTTATTCTTTTACTTTATAAAATCTAAAACCCCCCTTTTTTGTGACATTATAAGACAACTAAAACCTCTTTCTCCTCGTGGGAACGATCCTTACTATCGCTATATTACTTGTTAATTAGTGAGAAAAATATTAATTAATTTGTTGTGATTACGACACGCATCAAATTTTGGCGCCGCTGCCGGGGAGCAGCGGAGCAGCTTTAGTTGTTTTTATTTTTGTTTTTAACTTTGTTTTCTAGATTTTTTATTTCAGGTACCAGTTTTCCATGTACGGTGGACAAGGGAAAGCATATTACAACAATCAATACGGTTTTCAACCTCAACATTATGGCAACTTCCAACCATCTTTAGGATACAATCAAAACCAATCTTTTGGATATGATCAATTTCCTACAAAACCTTATGGATATTCTCATACATATCAACAACCTTGTAGTAGGTATGTAATTCAAGCACCAAGGTGGGATAAGTCTACTTCTAAATGGCTTCATTCGAGTTGTATGCAGATTATGGAAGAATTGCAAGATATGCGACAAATACTAGACCAACTTGACCGTGATAAAAAGAACGTCGCACAAACCAATTTCTGTAACACTTTTTCTTATCTGACTCTGGATCGTAGTTATGATCATTCACCCATTCAAAGGGAAGAGTCCTGGGAAAGAGAACCTATTGTAGCCAACGGTGGTAAGCGTGTGAACGTCAAGAAACTTGCACAGAAATTATACAAGTTGAAAGATGATGGAACCTCGGAAGAGCTTGTCGCAAAAATTAGTAGGACCATTCATATGGAACTTAAACGACGTCTGGATAAAGGTTATGAAACCGATGAAGATTCTTATTATGGTGAGTCTGAAAGTGAAGATGATTGTCTTGAAAAGGACCAACCTTTGGAGACTTTTGATGATGCTAGTGCAGCCTACTCGATCCTTGATCTTAATAATGATCAATCACCTATTCAAAAGGTAGAACTTGAGGAAGATGCAATTAGTGCTTTTAAAAAATTCCTTAGGGAAAGAAATGAGTCCGGGGTAGTGTATGAGCGTTGCAACAATGAGGAAGTTATTCCAACTCCGGATCATAATAACGATCCTTCACTTATTCAAAAAGAGGAGATTGGGTGTGACTTACCTATTGTTATAAACGGTGTAACACCCTCACAAGATCTTATAATTTATACCGATGAAAATCATTTTAGTGAATAGCCCGATTCTGATGATGAGAATGTTGAAGAGATGATGCTAGAGGATGAAACCAAATTCATTGATTTTGTGGAAGACCCAATTGAACTTGCCAATGATTTTAATGATGCCGAGACTTTGGTTAAGGTAGAAAACGACGAAGAATGGTTGCAAGGTTTGATAGAGGACCATATACAAGAGGTAAGTAATTCACTTGAATTTTTTAAAGATGAAGAGGATTCCGTAATACAAGAAATTGTGCAAGGTTTGTCAAACCCTTTGCATATTGATTCTTCTCCTTTACCTCTTATTGGTTTGAATGTATGTGCTTCGAAAGTATTTTTGGATGATTTTGTTTCTAGATATCCACCATTGGAAACACTTGATGCTAACACTATGCAGGTTTGCCAAGAGGAATACATGGAAGTTCCCAAATTCTATGTTCTTTATGCACTTCCGAGTGTGGACAAGACTAAGTGTGGGGGAAATTTCTATCGAGCGATAACATTATTATTATTTTCTTGTGCTAACATTTGTATGGAGTTATTGTTTGCAAAACAGGTATGTGGGTGGATCCCCAAATTTTCAGATTGTTAGTATATGGGGAGTGAATCTTACAAGAAACCAGTCAAGTCGGGCCGTCGACTTTAAAACAAGCGCTAAATGGGAGGCAACCCATAGGTTTTGTATTTCTTATCCTTTTACTTTTTTTTATTTTCTTTTTTTTTGTTTATTTATTTTTTCTTGTTCCATATCATACTAGGATTTCCCACCTTGACTTTACTTGGATGATTCAATTACATTGAGGACAATGTAAGGTTTAAGTGTGGGGGAGTGGTTAAGCATATTTAAAAAAAAAAAATTGCATACAACCTCCAACTTTTAGAGATTTTAGAGTCACTAGCATACTTCTAAGTATGTTTACATAGAGAATTCTGACCGACATAACTGAACTTGGAAGGGTTAGGGAACTACTTTCGGATTTCTTGCTTGTTAGAGTGTTAAATAATGGATTTAATCATGCCGGTGATGCAGATTAGGAGCAGGGAGAAATGCATTATTAGAGTTGCTGATCAATCATTAGTGGAGACTACCCTATTTATATCATGCGAGTCACCGAACAGATTTCTTTATAAATAACTAAAGAGCTTTCTTTTGAGTGTGTGTCACCGTACGTTAATTAAGGGTAGAATGGTGAGCTACCCAACCTCCCACCAATAGAAGCACTACTCTTTGATCTCTTGAGTGCTAATTTTGTCAATCATGAGGGTGACGTCTATAGATGAAAGACTCATTCTTGTAGTTCGATTTGCAGTTAGCACCATTCTCTCTCTCGACAACAACGGATCCATAGAAACACCATCATCATCAACAAGGGAGCGACATAAAAATATACAAGTAAAGTTGAAAACATTCAAGGTTTACAAGCAATGGAACAAGAAAAGAGTAAATTTCATATCCAAGTAAAGCAATAATGAGCGGATTTTTATATATACATGTTGAAGACTTACATATAAGGAGCGTAATTTTATATAAGTTGAAGACTTATTTACAAGAGAAAATAAAAGCAAAAGGTGAGGATTATTGAAGTTTATGATTTCGAGACGATACAAGTTGTGAAGAATCAAGCGGTAAAGTACTTTTCCCACGACCATGGTTTGTTTTTATTTTCACTTTGTTTTGTATTTTATCTCTCTTGTCTCTAAAAAAAAAAGTAAAATAAAAAAAAAATGATGACAAGAGAAATTTTTGGTTCTTATTTAATTAATAAGTCGTGGGGAAGAAAAATTTATAAAGAAGTTTCAAGCAACAAGGATTTTAAGGAAAAAGGTTACAAATTGTCAAGGATCTACGAAGTTCGAGAATTTATCATCAATAATTGAAACCAAAGACGAAGACCAAGAAGATAAAAACGAGGAGCGGAAGACGTTTCTATTGGATGATGTGAGAGTGGTGTTATCATCACTGCAATCGGATGTGAAGGTGAGTAAGTAATCTCATCCTCGATAATAGTGGTTGATTTCCTTTCTTAGAGATCGTCATAAACATGGTTTTTCAAAATGTTAAAAGATGTGGGTTTTTAAAATATCTCGGAAGTTGTCCTTCCGACCATTCAACGTGTTGCAGGATTTCTCTCTTCATTCCTACCTGCACACATGTGAGAACCATAAAAGTACGTCTTTTGAGTGCAATTTCATAAAACCCTTTTTGGTGAGGCATAAGTCAAGGCGAAATGCTTATTGATCGCTCTCAAACACGCGTTCTCTCATTATGGTGCGGTTATTTCTCACTCAACATTTAAGAATGAGAATATGTTCTTTAGTATTTATAACTTCTTATTACTAGCATGCAGAAACTCAATGTCTTCATAACTCTTTGGATGCTTGGAACGCTGGAAAGCTTTGAAACTGGAGTGGATTTTATTTGATTTGCTCGAGGACTAGCAAAGTCTAAGTGTGGGGGAATTTGATAGGGTGTAGAATACATCCTATTTATTATCTATTGTTTATTCTTTCTCTGCTATTTTTCTTGTATTATGTATTTTACTCATGTTTTTGAGTTATTAGGTATTTTGGAGTCACACGGAGGAAAATAAGAAGAAATCACCCAATTTGTGCAAAATGGGCAATATTGTCATTTCATAGGCGACTCATTTAATGAAGAATTTTGTAGACTCATCTAGACTCATGGGTTTGAATAATTGGGCTTGGATTTGGAAAGAGAAGATGGAAGATTTGAGAAAGACTTGGATTTGGAAGTTTAGATACAAAGGGAAAGTGGTGTTATTATGGAATGAGGATTCTATTCCTAAGAGGATTGCTAGGAAATTGAAGCCTATAAATAGAGAAGTTCTCTACACAATTTTTACACACCTTTTACACACACAACACTTCTCTTTTCTTTATTCTTTGTGTGAACTTCTTAGCATGAGTAGCTAATTTTATTGATTGAGGATGAATTCCTAGTTCTTGATATGTTTTGAGTTTTGTTTTAAATCTACTTTGAAGTTTTCACATGATTATCGTTTGTTTTTACTAATAGGAATGTTTATACATTCATGGTTGATTGATAGGTCGTTTAGGATGCATACTAAATTGATTTGTTAATTGATCTAAAGCTAGTGAAAGTTAGGGGATAAGTAATCGTTTCTTGACTCTTTACATAAGTAGCAAGCATGAGACCTTGCGGAGGGATTTCGTGGAGCAATTGTGTGTGGAAACAACGTTAGGAAGTAGACCTTGAGCTAAGAGTCTAACTGCTAATATCAACCTAATAAATTCATAAATCTTAATGCGTTTAACCAAATTACATCTTGAGTGAGCTACTACTAGGTGGTTTGGTGAACAGAATCCGGTAGTCGAGAACTTCCGTATCCGGTGATACTAGGGATTTAGGGGTTTAGCACTTAGCTAGATGCTTTACCTACGGTCGGTGATAATCTGTGACTAATAAAAAACGGAAAAGAACATAACTTGAATCATTGTTTTGCAACGAAGAAGGATTCCCTGATCTAATCTCTCTTATTGATTTCAACTTTATCTTTTTAATTGCTTTGTTTATTCTTTTACTTTATAAAATCTAAAACCCCCCTTTTTTGTGACATTATAAGACAACTAAAACCTCTTTCTCCTCGTGGGAACGATCCTTACTATCGCTATGTTACTTGTTAATTAGTGAGAAAAATATTAATTAATTTGTTGTGGTTACGACACGTATCATCTGCAAATAATAAATGAGAAGGTTGCACACCATTTCTTTGTACCATTGACTGAATTTTACCTTCTTGTACCATTTGAGTTAAATTTCTACTCAAAACTTCTTCAACAATAACAAAAAGAATGGGAAATCGTGGATCTCCTTGTCTCAGTCCTCTACCCACTTCAAAAAAGCCACAAGGACCTCCATTTACTAAAACTGAGATTCTAGTTGAAGTAAACAAAACTTTTAACCAATTGATTCCCATTTCTGAAAAACCAAATCTTCTTAAAACTTCAAAAAGGAACTCCCATCTCAAGGAGTCATAATCCTGAGATATATCCAACTTCAAACCCACATTACCTCCTCTTCTCTTAATATTCATCTCATTTATCAACTCAGAAGCCATAACTATCTTCTGATGTATAGTTTTTCCTTTTATATAAAAGCCCCTTGCTACTGGAGACCAATTTATTCACTACACTGTTGAGTCTTGTAGTTATAATTCTGGTTATTACTTTGAAGATAAAGTTAACCAATCCAATTGGTCTACACTGATCTGCTCTTTTTGCACCCTTCACCTTAGGTAATAAGAACAAGAAATTTGAATTAAGACACTTAGGGATAAATCCACATCTCCAACAATGCTGAATTGCTTTTATCATATCCTCTCCTACTATTTCCCAAGCAAATTTAAAGAAACTTCCAGGTAATCCATCTGGACCAGGTGAAGAGTTTGCATCCATTCCAAATACAACACTTTTAATCTCTATATTTGTAGGAACAACATCTAGTACAGTATTATCTTCTTCAGTAAGTATCCTTGGAATTACATTAAAGATGTCACTTGCAAACTCCACTGTCTGTTTCTTAAACTTGTTCTGAAAATGCTCAACAAGCATGTTAGCTAAAACTCTTTGATCAGTAACCACAATTCCATTCTTATCTTCCAACTCAAAAATTGTGTTTTGAGCTTGTCTTATTTTCATGTTAACATGAAAGAAGGCTATATTAGCTCCACTACCTTTAACCCATTTAACTCTAGGTTTTGCTTGCTTCAATTTATTGTACTGCTGTTCAGCTATCTCCTCTCTTCCTATGGCAGTAACCAAATCATTTAAACGTGTAATATTTTCTGGATTTGCATCAGATAATAATGAGGCATTCAAAACATCCTTCTCAGTTGTTTGAACTTTTTTCTTCAGATCACCAAAAACATTCCAATTCCACAACTTCACACATTATTTGAATCTTTTTATCTTGTGCATGAATATATAAGCTACATTGCCTTCACAAGGTTGATCCCAAGACTGCTTAATCAAATTTAAGAACTTTGGATGAGTAGTCCAAACAGTTTGATATCTAAAAGGAACATTGTGGGTTTTGGAATTCCAACCACAGAGCCTAATAAAGATCCATGATATGAAACTCCTTTATTTCCAACCTTATAACTCCATCCTTCATGTAATTCCATCCACTTAACATTGATAAAAGCTTTATCTAAGTCACATAAGATTCTTTTTTTTTCCAGCTCTATTATTACACCAAGAAAACGGAATCCCTGATCTTGAAGCTTGCATTAACTTGCATACATCTAAACATTCTCTAAAATCTTAAGTGGCAACTCTTAAAGGTCTTCTACCTCCCTTATTCTCTGCATTAGTAAAAACTACATTAAAGTCACCAATCACCAACCAAGGACATTCCCTTGCACTTAAATCAACCAACTCTTCCCAAAGCTCCCTTCTATTAATAGTCAAACAATCAGCATGAACACCAATGACCATAACATCTCCAATTGCAACTGTTATTGCTTGTTTAGTTATAGAAACTACTATTGGATCAGCTAAAGAAACATGCCAGAATAACCAAATATTAGCGTTTTCACCTTGAACATAATTATGAATTATTGTCTTGCACATACCAGGTAACTTTAAGTCAGTGATAGATTTTCCTTTTACTTTTACTTTAGGTTCAGCAATCCACACCAAAGCTGGACAAAACTGGTTTACTAAACTTTTCAATTTCTCTCTGGCTCTTAATCTTTTAATGCCCCTGAGATTCCAAAATAGTACCTTCATTGATGAGAATTTGGTTGAGAGGTTAGAGGACCTCTCACACCTTGAATGGTAACTGAACTACTTGAAGCTGCTTGTTTCCTTGTTGTTATATTAGGAATAGGCTTTGTATTCTTTCCTTTGGTATTCCTTCCAATAATCTTATTTTTACCATTGCCATCTACAGAAGTACTTGACCCAATATCAACTTGCAATTCCTCTGCTACATCTTTTAAATTTTTTATTTTTCGGTAAATTTAATTTTTTTACTTAGTCATCATCCTCAATTACAAGAGAGTTGGTTGGTAACCGAGTAACAAGCTGGGCACCAATCCATTTCGCAATAAAAACCCCAATTCTATGAAAAATAAAATTACTAACTTTCGCATTAAAGTCATGGCTAGCTATGTAGGACCGGAGTCTCTTCAAAAAAGCTATAAAATCCTCGCCGAGCTCTCCAAGAGTGGTAAAGGCCAAAACCCCCAAACTGTATCCCTGAGATCTACATTTTTCAAAATATTTCTTGTGTTTCCGGGTAACCGCATTAGAGATAGCACGACCAGGCAAAAGTGCACCACCACCGGCAAAGGGAGAAACTCCAGTAACATTAAAGAAAGTGTCTTGACCATTATTCCAGTCGTAGACCATTATATCTGCGGGTCTTAAGGTGGAACCATCATCATCTAAAAGACCCAAAGACATCTCTTTTCTAGCAGGCACCCCTGCTCTGTAGCAAGCATCAGCTAAAGTATCACGCATGAAGTCATGACGAAACTTTAGACCAACTTAGTGGGCACAATGTAAAGCGTGATCACCATAAATATCCATCCCTCTTTTATAACAAGGACACACACTACCTTCCTCAAAAAGTGGGATACCCAAACAGTAACATAACACTAAAGCAAACTGTCATGGCCCAATGTTTTGATTCAAACCACTAATAGGGATAGCCAAGAGATAGTCTTGTGCATGCTTGATTTTTTTACACTCCCAGAGAAACAAGTCGCGCTCATACATAGAATACTTTGTCGGCATCTCTTTCTTAACAGCATCGAAGTAAGAAACTTCCAAGGTACTCATTAGGTGGGGGGCAGTATCAACGATGTTGAAAGAGGAAGGGAAGGAGCCACAAATTTGTAAATAATTATCGTTTGCGCACTGAAAAATGGGGCTAGTTCCAGTAATTATAGTTTTCCTCAAAATATTATCTTGCAAGTTCTTAGTTTGAGCCCAGGAATCCACAAAGCAGTAGTGTGCTGAGTCTTCCATGGTATAAAGGCCTAAACCTCCATCTCTAAGGGGGAGAGTGGCTAGGCACTGATGTAATGGCCTAAAACAACGAAGGTACTGAAACATTGTCGTACCTTGTTTGAGATCGTCGAAATTATTTGGAAATATTTTCATTTTACCACCATGACTAGTACACTTTTATCTATCTGAAATTATCTCTTTAACCACTTCATTCCCCACTGCACCAGTATCTGTTATCTCTGGTTCATGTATAGTCTGAAAAGTCACAGAAGCAACATTTACTAATTTTTCAGCAGAAAGAAAAGGAAAATCCTTTTGGATGTCAAGAGTGAATTGCTTGTCCATTGCACTATCCAACTGCTCCTCATAAGAAATTATTGGAGGTATTACAACCCCATTTGTTTCATCTTCACCAAATAAAAGATTATCAACATTTTTCTGCATTTCTTTTTCAGCCTCAGAGAAACAAATATCAAAACCTTCAACAATTTTTACTTTGGGTCTCCATTGTTTCCTCTCCTTCATTCCTTTCTCCTTGACATGTTGTGTATTAACACTATTTGATCTGCATTCAGTCACCCAATGTCCTACCATCTTACAATGATTACAGAACTTTGGTATATTAGGAATTTGCACTTCTTGAGTAAAGTTGTCATACTTTGATTTTACCAAAATTTGGTTAGGAATATGCCTTGACAGATCAACCTCCACAAGCACACTTGCATAGTATCCTACCTCATTTTTCAAAGTTGTTTCATCAACCTTGATAGCTCTTCCAAATATTTCACTAAAATCCATGATAATTTTTTCCTTCCAATACTCCATTCGCAGTCCAGGAAAATTTATCCAAACAAAGTCAGTAGTAATTTTCTAAGCTGCATGGTTGAAATTAGTCTCCCATTCTCTTCATTTTAAGACTTGAGTTTCCACAATCCAATACCCATTCCAAATATATCTCATATCAACTTCATTATCCAATTTAATGATGAAAAAACCTTTCCCCAAAGGAATCATTTGACAATTACCAGTAAGTTTCCATTGATTCTTAAGTGATGCCACTGCAGCAACAAATTTTAATTTCATTAAATCAAATCTACCAATCAAACTAAACTTCCATTCATTTATACTTTCATCAATTTCCTCATCAGAGATGTATAACGATGGAGTTTTACTTGAACTATCATCATCCGATTGATTATTACCATTCCCATAAGTAGATCCAAAAATAGGGTTATTCATCCCTACCCTTCCAAATTTATTAGGTTTTTCAGATGATATAATCATTAAAAACACCTGAAATACTACTCGAAACCATTAAGATGTAAGAATTAAAACAACAAATTCACCTGAAGAAGATTGAATACGCACTGAAAACGAGATTCGAAAAGAAAATTTTCACCGAGTTTGTCGCCGATCCTCGGAGCTCGACTCACCCGATCCAAAAAAACGAAACCCTTGTTTTCCAAATACACCATAGAATTCTATGTGTTGACACATAGTTATTTTAAGTTCGTTGCCAGAGAGCAGCATGCTTTCTGATTGAATACCTTATGCAAAGACCTTATCCTTGATATTTGGAAATTCGTGCTACTCTGTTGTGAGTGAACACAAATTGTCATGCCATATCAACATTAAGGGTTTAGCCGGGGAACATAGCACAGAAAGCATTCAAAGAAACTTATATTAATTGAGTGTAGGCAAGGTACCAAAATTTACAGAATGCCTGGATTGTTGCTACATGCACCATTCTGGGTAAATTTCATAAGAAAGTATTGAGTTTCTCAATAAATGTGCCAATGAAGAGTTTGACACTCATGGCTCCGTTTCCTTACAGAGTGACGTCACATCAGATATAAGGTTTTACAATTCTAACCCTAAGCTAAAAACCACCATCAAAAGCTATAAAACCTTTTATCAAAATTGTTCAGAGTAATTTTAAGCCCTCAGAATTAATTTAGTTAGACCTAGTTGACATGAAACAACCCAAACTATGGTGGTAAAAGGTGGTTTATAACTTTCATGGATGATTATACGAGGTACTATCCTGTATACTTGCTCAGGGGTAAGGATGATGCCTTAGAAGCCTTAAGAGTATAAACTTGAAATTTCAAGCGAAGTATATGTTACCACTAATAAAATAGGTCTGAACGTGATGGAGAGTACGAAATTCATATAGGAGATTGCACCACCTTATTCACCATAGTCTAATGGTATAGTGGTAAGAACGGAACCATTAAAGCGATGATATATGCCATGTAGATCAAAGGATTAAACGACAACTTATGAGGGGAGGTCATCCTCTAAATTTTTTTTATATCCTAGGGTCAGATAAAACTCCATATGAGTATGGAGAGATAGACAACCTTCTGATGCATAAGTCAAAGTGTGGGGGGGCGTTTAGATAAGGTATCCTAAGTACCCTATTGCATATAATTTTTTGGTTGTGAGTTCTGATTTTCTGACATTGGTATGAATACTATTATGGAGTCTAGGGATTTTGAGTTCTTTGAACATGTTTATTTGGAAACCTATCTCTCTTAGGGACGTGTTTTTACCCCTCCTAAATGTCTTTTCAAGTAGTCAGAATTTACCTTCAAAAAAAGATGAGGTAGAGTTGATCCTAAGAGAAGTAAAAGGATTAGAAATGAGACTTCTTATGGATCTGACTTCATAATATGTGTAGCTTTGTCTAAGTTCCATACTCGTAAAGAAGCCATAACATCTACTGAAACCCTATTCTGGTAAAAAGCTTCATTTAGTGAAATGGACTCAGTCCGTCAGAACCAGACTTAAGAGCTTGCTGGTTTACCTCTAGGGAGTAAGACCATAGGATGTAAATGAGTCTTTAAGAGGAAACATAAGGTAGATGGAAATGTGGAAAAATCTAAAGCTAGGTTGGTAGCTAAAGGCTATAAAGTATAAACTAAAACAAGGTATGGATTTCCTTGATTCCTATTCACCCATGATGATAATTACTTCCATTGAGACGCTAATTTCTATAGCTTCCATAAACAACTTAGGAATACATCAGATGGATGTTAAGACAGCTTTTCTAAAACCGTGAATTAGATAAAGAAATTTGCATCGACCAACCTAAGGACTTTTTGGTGAAAGGTTGTGAAGAGAAATTTTATAAGTTGAACAAATCATTGTATGGTTTTAAAATAAGCACATAAACAGTAACATGGAAAATTTAATCATGTGATAATGAGTAGTGAATTTAACTTAATGAATCTGACAAGTATATTTACAAGTAACTTGTTAAGGATGCATGTGTGATTGTATGCTCATAGATGTGACTAATTCCACTAAAAACTTGCGTTGAATGGGAACGTTGACTTGAAAGACTTACGGCCTATTGATGTAATCTTAGGATGAGGATTAGAAGATAATCTAACATTCATAGTCTTAGTCGTTCTCATTATGTTGAATTTGTGTTCAAGAGATACAATCAGTCTGATTGTAAGCCTGCTTGTACTCCATACGATTCTTCTTGTAAACTCAAGAAAAATAAGGGTAATGGAGTATCTTAACTTGAATACTCAATATTTATAGGATGTATGATGAATTTAATGAATTGTAAGAGTCCGACATTCCTATATTGTGAGTAAGTTAAGTAGATATACTTGTAGTCCAGAGAAAGAGCATTGAGATGCACTTAGTAGAGTATTATGGTACCTAAAATACCCTATTACCTTTTGTTTGATTTATGAAAGGTATCTTGCTGTTCTTGAGGGACTTTGTGATGCAAACTGGATAGTTGACTCAGATGAGTATAAGTCTACGAGTGGATATGCTTTCACTCTAGCAGGAGGGTTTATTTTTGGAAGATTTCCGAACAGAAATATATTGCTCAATCCATTATGGAATCTGAGAAGATAAAGCACGAGAGTGGGCCGAGTGCCTAAAATGCTTTTTAGAAGACATTCCTCTCTAGCATAGGCCTATGCCAGCTATATCTATGCATTGTGTTATCCAAGCTGTAAACAGCTAAAACTAAAAATAATTAATCTCAATTGGCGTTATTTCCATTGATTGGATAAAGTCCAAAGAGAATATCGCAGATCCTTTGACGAAAGGTTTGTCTAAAGAGATAGTTAGTGCTGCATCGAGGGGGTGGGACTGAAGCTCAATAAAATTTCCATGAAGGATACTCAACCTTGATGACTAGAGATCCAAAGATCAAGGTTTCGAATGAGACAACTACTTTGTGGTGATTAAAAGTATGCACTATCAAGAGAAAGACATTCTTTGTCCCTCGTATGGTGATTTGTTGTGATAGTGTGACTGCATGTGAAGGATGACTTTTAAGAAGTCTTAATGAGTTCTATAGTTTTAATTTAAGATTGACGTGGGGTGTAGCAGTAGCACTCTTTATGGAAACTCACATATCTGAATGAGGAAGTGGGGCCGCTTCCTATTAGAATATGAGCTTTGATTCTCTAGAGCATTCTGAGAAACGGGATATGTCCAAGCCAAAACACCCTACTACTAGCATATGTAGTAGATGCTCAACTTGAGCTTGACAACTGCGAAAAAATCCTTAAGGAAAATCTCGAACTAAAAAAATCAATATAAAATATTTTCTCTTAGGGGTCTCTCTAAAATATAGAGAAACCCCTTTCCATTCAATTTTATAAAAGTAGAGAAATTTGTTTATATAATGGAATAATACAACTTAAGATGAGGATCTCCCCGATGTGGAACTAAAAAGTTTATATAGTCTCTTAAAACAACTAAAAAGTGGAAACTCCACGATGTGGGACTAATAAGCTTCAGTCGCAACGAAAACAAAATTATTTTTATTTAGTTAAAAACTTTAAAAATAAAAAATTAATAAATATTGTTTCCAACAGGTGAATGAATGTACTTTTGTTAATGGTGACTAATGTATTTAGGGGAATCTTGAGACAAACTTGAATGAAATTAGTATTAGGTTGAATTGTAGCAATACCAGAGTACGAAGTTAGAAAAAAGACCACATGCGTTTACCTCATAATAACCAAGCACAACTACACATGTCTTTTTCACTTATTGTAACTACATTTATTTTTTTTGAGCATTTTCCTTTATATTGTTATCTCAATAGTAGATCCTTTGGAATTTTTGAGGACTGGCAGAATAACCAGATAGAACGGGTATGCCAATCATTTCATCAATTGACGTCTTGAAATCATGCGCTGTTTCAAAATTCAAATTGTGGGAATGTTATAAATAAGTGGCTAAATTGGGGTCTAGGCCAATTAATTGGGGCCTACGATTACGGGACAAAAAAGTCATTGAAAGGTAAAAAAAACACCATTTATCCAATTAAGAGATGAAACTACCAATTTACCCTCTATCAAATACTAATAATACAAATGTATCCCCATTAAATCCTAATAATTAATAAAATTAAAAACCAAAAATTAAAATCAAAATCATAAAACTAAAAACTTAAATCAAAATCAAATTCATTTCCATCTCCATCTCCAACTAAAAACTCAAATCAAAATAAAATCAAAATCAAATGGCACGAATCAAGTACTTTTCTAACAACCCAATCCTCTAAATTAGGTTTTAACAACATGAAATCACTCAAAATTCGATTTTTTTTAAATCAAAAAGTTCTGGGTTTACCAGAATCGGTCTATGTTAATATCCACATAGCCCGATTCTGTAACCCTTTTTTCTGTATATTTTTTGGGTTAGAATCGGATTACATGTATTTCTAAATAATTCGATTGTGCCAACAATCAGATGACTTAAGGGTCCACACTAACCGATTGTTATTCATCTTCCATAAAATCGGTAGATAAGGTACACCTACATAAACCGATTCATTAACCATGTTTGAATTTTTTGCACAAATCTTCAAATTTTTAACCTTATATTGTAGAGCATGAAATTTTGAATTGAACGCAAAAAGAATGAGGTCATTCCGATTTCGGACGAAGAAGTTATGAGCAAAACAGTCGAAAAAATTAATGCCCAGGTTCACAATCGGTTTACATGGGCATTTATGTAAATCAATTCTGGCGAAAAAAAATCACAGAAAAATTCTTGAATTTTACAATCGGTCTACGTTCTAAGTGTTATAAACCGATTCTTACAATCGGTTTATTTGAACATGAACATCCACCGATTTTGGGCAAGTTTTTTCAAAAAAAATAAAATAAAAAATCATGTTTTGATGAAGAATCAAGATTAATTAGTTTCTAGTTTAATTTGATTAAACATCAATTAATCACCCGATTAACGCTAATTGATCAAGGGGTAAATTAGCCATTTTTAAAATAATTGGATAAGGGGTGTTCTTTTTTACCTTTCAATGATCTTTTTTGTCCTATAGTCGTAGGCCCCAATTTAGCCAAATAAATACTCTTCAATTTTTGTTGACCTTGCACAAATACCTCCGAGGGGTGATTTTTTTTTTTTGGTGTTTGGAAGCAACTTGTATCAAATTGCGTCCACTTCTAGAAACAACTTGTGCTAGTTGCGTCCACTTCTGAAAGCAACTTGTGCTAGTTATTTCCACTTTCAGAAAGTAGGGGTATTTTTAAGAATTGAATAAGGGTATATTTTAAGAGGTGAATTTTGAGGGATATTTAGATAATGTTCCAATAAAATATTTGCTTAGGTTTTCACAAATTCAACGGTCAGTCAAGCAATCTCTGAATCTGAACCACACAAAACAGTGCCATAGATGTAATGAAATTCCTCGTGAAAATAGAATAAATTTAACAAAAATTACAAATATTAATATTGCTTGAACAATTGAATCAGAAATTCATACATAAATAACAATAATGCAAGATAGAAAACAAAAATCAATTGCTTATTAGCAAGACTTGATTATTGAGTAATGACAGTTTGATTTTACCTTTATGAGTAATCAATTGCTTATTCTCAATAGTAGATCCCCTGATATTTATGAGGACTCATAAAGAGAAAAAAAAAAAAATTCTTTTCTTCCCCTCTCAAACCCTAGAGAAAAACTCATCAATTTCTTCTTCCTTTGCTCAGATCTAGTCCTTTAGGGGCTAGATCTGAGCAAAGATTTCTTTGTTTTTGGTGATTTAAGGTTTATTTCGTTGTTTTTCATAATTTCTTCGCTATTAGAACGATTTTTATCTTCATTATTAGGGCGATTTTATCTAGACGTTCAGAGTGTTTCTTTCTAACGATTTGATCGGTTATCTTGTTACAAGTACATTTGCTTAGGTTTTCACCAATTTAGCCGTCAGTCAAGCAATCTCTGAACCACAGAAAACAGTGCCACTTATTTAAAGAAATTGCTCATGAAGACAAATTAAATTTAACAAAAATCACAAATATTAATATTTCTTGAACAATTTAATCAAAAATTCATACATAAATAACAATAATTCAAGGCACGAAAATAAAACGCAATTGCTTATTACCAAGACTTGATTATTCAGTAATGACAGATTGATTTTACCTTGATAATTCTTTTATTTTTGAAGTGATTTAATCCTATAATTAATAATCGCCCATATACATATTCCTTCAATTATATTCTTGAATTTTTGTTTTATTCAAAAATACGATTGTGACAAGTTGAGTCACAAGGGTACGGACAATCAATCTTATCGAATGGAGTCCGATCATAATACCAGTCTCCAATAGCCTTTGCAATTGGCTGCAAAAATATAAAGTTTCATTAGATATAAAATGCAAAATATAGTGTATAGAGTTCTAATAACATTCATTCATAAGAATTGTAGTCACCTTTTTGTCCAATACGGGTGAATCATCTCTTAACCACGTTTCCTGCATTTCTGATTGGCAATGAGCGTAGCATGAGTTTATGAATGCTCCCCTCACCGTAGAATTTCCTAGTAGTCCCAGTGCACTTAAAAACTCCATCCTGAAACCTGTTTTCGGCATTTTAGAAGGGAAACAAAACTTCTAAAAGAAATTCGCGAAGAAACATTGAGGAGGTTCAGTTACAGACACTTTAATTACCGTAAAGAAAATCAGACATTACCTTGCATAGTTTGGATTTGAGATGGAGAACAATTCTTTATATCAAGCTTGCAGGAATGCCAAGTTCCATGCGGATCAGAAACACCAGGTGCCAAAATGTTCTTTATCTGAAGTTTTATTAAACAAAATGAAGCAAAATCATGTATCAGTGGCGTGCAAAACAAACATTAGATGGGTATTTAGCAGTACCAACCTGCCATGAATCATAGGCCGCATTTAATATAAAAAGTGGTGTACGGATCTGTTGCGCGGCATACTGGGGGAAAAAACACTGCAATGGTATTTATTAGATTAGGCCGAGAAAGAAATGATTGAAAAAAAAAACATATCAAAGCGAAGTGCACTCACCAGACTTGGATCCACTTTTGAAGTGCATGATACAGGCAAATTCTTTGCTGAGCCCTAAACACATGATAGCAAGAGGTTCAATATATCATATTGATGAACAAGGAGATGTATTTAAACTTTGGTAAAACTGCTAGGTTCGAGAAATAAATTGAAATAAACTGAACAGGTCGAGTTTCAGTTCAGAGGCGATCGTGCATACTTGACACCTTACAGGATTAAGCGTAAAACTTACATGGGTCTTCACAACGTCGGCATAGAACCCTTGTATGTGCATTGCACCCGAAAGATCTTTCCTGTAACACAATGTTATTTGATATTAGTTGTCTAATTACAGCAATGATCAGTTATTGCCCGACCAGAAAACAGCAGCGGTGAGTTCATTATGTTTTTATCATGGATCCCTAATAAGATTTTAACAGAAGAATAGTGTACTAATTTTGAGCTTACGTGTTTATAAAATATCCAGCATCTGCAAGACATTTTACTTTGGTACTCGCTGGCATTAGGCCACGGAAGTTATCGCAATGAAGAATAGAAGTTAAACCACCAGCGGAACATCCAGAAAGAATGGCCTACAGAAAAAAAAAAATAAAAAAAAAATCTGTTATTTCGGTTAAGAACACTCCAAAAAAACGCCGTAATAATGAAGAAAGGATTATACATACATTTTCAGCATTTTTCATCCCTTTCGCTAGTAAATCCTCAATAACAGCAAGCCAAACCCTTCCTCCTCTGTAGTGAAGATTGGTGGCCTGGTAAAATTTATGGATAATCGTTACTAAAATAGCAGATCGGATCCTATTATAATCAAAAATTGAAGTTCATAGTTTAGGTTGAATAACTCACTGGATCTACTGCTTCAACATCTCCGGTAAATGAAGATCCATCACAATAACGGACTTTAATCCTATTCCAGTTATAGAAGTCTGGATATATTCATAATAATGAGTTTCAGTCGTTGGCACAATTCAGGTTTTATATGAGCATTCTCACCGAATTTTGAAAATTCCGATCCATGAACTAGAAGCGTACCAAAGGAAGTCATGAAGTGTCTTACCAGGGTTGAATGTTTCCTTGTTATGCAAAAGACCCGAAAAAGCAATTTGCTTAATCATTTGCTTTGAAGAACCTAAACGGTTATTTTTACGTGCAAGGCAAGTCGTGGCATTGTTGCACCATCCTCCCCCCTGAATCAGAAAAAAAAAATGTGAACTTTAAAAAATGAAAGAAACATTGGTTAAGCAGAAAAACTACTTCAGATAGTCAAAACAAAACGGTCATCTTATCCCTTGAGTTTTAGCCTATAGTCACTACAAAAAGTTTATTTCTGTTGGGTCGAGAGCAACTCCGGTGTCAGTCGAGTTCTTAAACAATCATACTGATGTTCGTTCTGATCTCTTTCAGTAGACAAACGATATAAGACATGTATGGTTTATAAAAATTCTGCATTATGAACTAAAAAACAGGTAGATGGATTTAAAGAACAAACCTCAATATGAACAAGCCAATTGTTAATTCCGGCGCCAAATCCTTTGTCCATATGATAAGCTGGTGGACTGCCATCCAAACAAACTAGACACAAAATTTCCCCAGGATCCAATTACAAAATTAGTATTACAAAAATTTCAGCAATGAAACATAAAACTCTGTACATATCTTTTTTGAAAGTTGAAACCCATCTATAATTAGTTCGTTAGTGCTAGACTGAACTAGCTAGCTAGTTTTGAGTGAAAACAGAATTCAATTCATAAACTGAAGTAACAGATTTTTATTATACCAGCTCCTTTTGCAATGGCATTTTCGACGTATGTGATTCCTACGTAAAACCCATTTGTCTTCAGTGTAATACATAGAATGATAAGCACATTTAAGAATGCACGCGTTTTCGGGTCGAACATCCTGTTCAACCAGGAAAAACAAAAGAACGAATCAAAACAGAGGAGAGTATTAGTAAGTCAAATACAGTCTATTAGAAACTGCACTGAAAATAGAACTAAATATAGCAATCATAGCATTTGAAGTATATAGAAGTCACATGTTTAACTCAAACTTTGCCGTTTCTATGTCAAAACTCAAAAGTAAGAAAATCTGAGAGATTTCAGTATTTAAGATTATAAACTAAAAATAGCAACCAAGTAAAAAATATTCATTCTCTTACATGACAACTGAAGTAGTTTTTCTTCTTCCAAATTTAGTCAGACTAAAAAAAAATTGCTCAAGAATATAAACTAAGAAGATTAAATTTGGTTTATTGTTACCTGAAAAAAAGACTTTGCTTTCCTCCGGCTAATCAAGTATGCCGGAATCTAAAAACCCAGTTTTGTCAGCTGACAAATTAAAATTCTGACTACCCAGACTATCCTATTTATTGTGAATTAAACACCGACAGTCTTCTTCTTCTTCTTGGAGAGAGAGAGAGAGAGAGAGATAGAGAAACAAAATTCAACAGTTATTCACTTTGAAATCTTAAACCTTAGAAAAACTCGTTTAAGTTAATCCAATCTTTTATTTACTGTAACAGAAGAAACATACTAGTACAAATGATTATCATCGGTGGATCCTATAAAACAGTAGTTAACCAGTGAAGTAGCAGTGAAGTGAATTCAGGTTCATAACCACTCACTGGTCTCTATATATAAATGGCGCTCGTAAATGTTGCATGGGAAAGACACTGTCAGTGTGATTAGAGAGTTAAAAGAAGAATAATGAGGATTGGGTGGTGGATGATGGTGGTAGGACCCAGAGAACAAACCACGTGTCGGGACAGTGTTTGATCAAGTGGGTCCAATAGAATGTGGGCGCGGTGCGTAGTGCCGCACCAACTGGTCGTATTCATATGAGGGCGGGAGCTGTCAACAGTCGGCCAATAATAAATGTAGAATGGAGAAAAAAAAAAGAGAAATGAGAATGAGTACTAATCCTCTTTTGGAAAGCCAAAATCAACGACTCTAAGGAGTTTCCAGATGGTGATGTTCCTGTCGTTTTTGATGTTCACGGGAAGGAGTATGGATTACCAAACTAGAAAGTTTGCTACTTTCAGGGTTCTCCTCAAATCTGCTTACGTTAGATTTCCTATCTCCAAACAGAAGAAAAAAATAGAATTATGTCTATGCTTCCTGAATAATAGATACGTACACTCGACTATATCCTTAAACCTAAGTCCATAATCAGTAACCATGAGTGCTTGAATCGCATTGCCAAAAAAGGGTGACATCTACGCCTAACCTCATTTTTTGTTCTTTTATGGGATTTGTTCAGTTTTTGAGTTGTAACTTGTAAGGTTTAGTGTCATAGTTATCGTTGTTAACAACTAATAGTTTAACATTAATTGTTGTATATGTAGCTAATATTTGGTGCAGATAGTTGTCATGCATTGGTAATAATATCCTAAACAGTTAAAGTCGTAACATTCTTTCTCAGCTGGTACGAAGAAACTTTGATTAGCCATTTCATTGAAGAAGTATAAAAGTAAAACCATAATGATATCAAAGAACACTAGATAAAAAAGTTCCCATTTAAGTTTCTGATGGAAAGAGCTTTAGATATAATACTGCAAAGGAGTAACAAAATTTCTCACACAGGTCCAATTGCTGACTTTACAACTGAGATCCAGAACAAACTGCTGACTATGCATGAGAAAGACTTGTACTACGAGAACACGCTGTTACTAAAATGTGCCGTGTGGGACCATACACTAATAGGAACAAACTTATCTTTCTTTAACCACCAGCCCTGTTCAAGGATTTCTACTTCTCCAGCTACATTCATAATCTACAGACATGGCATTAGTTAGATTTCTATATTTTATGTTTATTTTATTTTTTGATGCAGAGAACCTTTTCGTTAATGGAAATTCAAGGTTACAATGGGTTTAAAATCAAAATTAAGAAAATACGAATAGACATGTCGTACAAGTATACCAAGAAATCCGACAAGAGAAAGAGAATGATTGCTGTTGTAGAACCAATACAACTATGAATAAGAACCGATCAAGTCGGAGGAATAATGATTTTTCTCGGAAGTGTATTCCAACCATTTTGTTTGTTTTTCTTCTTCATAAAGATGTGCTCCAAAAATTGGAGTGATTTGCTCAAATTTCTTAAAACTTGTGATGGAGATTTCGTCGTCAAAAGCATCAATCATGAAATTTCCGTCGCCGGATAAATATTTGATGAAGATTTTGGTGAAGTTTCGGTCGACGGAGCTAACAATGATGAAGTTTTCGTAGTTGAAAATCATCTCAAGTGATCTTAAAACCCATTGAACACAAGAACGGCCATTAAAACCGAGATAAACCTCTCTAATAGAGGAGATAAAAACACTATAAGGGTGTACAAAACTTACCAAAAGGTAAGAGAAAACCATAATAAAACTAGCTAAGAACAAAGATCTAACCTAAAGCCAAAAAAATGAAAGAAGATCCCGCTCAGATCCGACCTCAGAAGGACCAGATCTGAGCCGGAAGTATTACCGGTGAGAAGCTTTTTTTTTCTGTGAAGAGGAGGGGGGGAGACGAGAGAGGAAGAAGTGATCAATAATATATTTCTATCTATTTGCAGGGATAACGCGTCATCAAAATCCACTTCACTTAAAATGAAATTCGAATAATTTTCTTCGTCTGTCCCATGGGGCATTTCTAATGGAGTTTGGATATCTAAAATTATTGATATCATTTTATTTATTTTTTCTTTTTATACTCTAGACTAGTGGTACATACTCCTTAAATTTAGAGTGGATTATGAAGATTACGGGGTTTGAACCCTACCTCCGCGGTGAAAAGGGAGCATGAAAATAAGACCACTTGATGGTTTTCAAAATCCGAACATGTGACGTTAAGTAGTCTTAATGGCGAGGCATGGAAGATATTATCATGCAAACCACTTCATCAATTGCTTTGCTTCAGTTTTAAATTATTTATAACCTTTTAACTATTTTTTATAAATTTTGTTTTTTACAATTAGACAATAATTATATTATAGATAAAACATCTAAAATGATTATTACAATAAAAATCCATTTGTTTCAAATCAATAAAATCTTATTTTTAGGTCCCAACGTAAGATATATATCCTAGTATCATTAGAAATGCTCGTATAAGATGAGTATTGTTAATATATTAATGTGAGACTGTTATAAATACCCTCCATTTTTATTGATCTTGTACAAATATCTTCGAGGGATAAAAAATATTTTTTTTGGAGTCAACTTGTATAAAGTTATTTCCGCTTCCGGAAGCAACTTGTGCTATTTGCATCAATTTCTGAAAGCAACTTGTGCTAGTTGCTTCTACTTTTCAGAAGGTAGGAGTATATTTAAAAATTGAACAATGATATATTTTAAGGTGTGGATTTTGAGGGGTATTTAAATAATGTTCCCTAATGGAGCTCAAAACTAAAAATTATTTTTCCTTTTCGAGCAAAGAAGAATATATTAAAACACAAACCAAATACAAGAGTTTAAACCAAAAACCCTCGACTAGAGATGATACACTACAGACTCTAAGGGCAGTTTCTATTGCTGGACTCAATAAACTTGAAAAACTGATGGGTAAACTAATAAATTTGAGGGTTTATTGAGTGCGGCCGTAGATTACACGCGCGCTTGATCAATAACCGCGCGATGGCACCAAACACGCTGGAGTGTGATCCAAAACTGCCAGTTTTTCATATAAACGCCAAAGTTTGAAGTGAATCCTCCAGCGTGTGATCCAAAACCGCCAACGGCTAAATCTGGACGACCGAAATTTTTTGTCATCCAACGACTAGAATTTTGAGTTCTATAAATACTCCTTATTTCAGCTCTAAATTCATACATTCTACACCTCTAGTCTCTTTACTCTTCTTCTCTAAGCTTAAAAGAATTTCAATTCAACAAATTTTTCGAAAGATATCTCGGCCCTAATTAATTCTACGAGCTACGTATACTGCAGAAGAACATGAATATATTTGCAGAAACTATGTTCTTTTTATGTACTCAGCTTGCTTCAGCAAACTATCCATGGGTGATTTTCTAGGCGGTTATTCACGACGGGTTCTGCAGTGACACTCGTAATCCGAGTCGTCGTGCTATATGCGACATTAAAAAAATTGTTTTAGTACAATTAAGAAAGAAGTAAGTGAGTTTGTAGTTGTATCTACGAAAGCCAATCGATATAGACTGAGAAGTGAAACTGATGCTGAGATGGTAAGAAATTCTTTACCTGAATGGCGAAGATAGAAATATATGGCTTTTCATTTCGAAATGTTTCGAAATCCTTAAGGTGTTGAACTATTTCAACCCCTTATTTGTAGTTGTTCCACCTAGTACTTCTCATTAGTGAAGCTAATGTAAAATGCTTAATTTTAAAATTATGTAATTTCATTTAAACAAACCGTCGTACTTTTAATTTATTAAAACTAGAATTACAAATATAGCTGAAAAAACGGGGGTATAACAATACCACCCAATATTTCTCTTAGCAATCTGTATGGACAAACTCGAATATACTTTTAAGAGAATCAACAAGACTCAATCAATTAAAAGTACATCAACGAGTTTATATCTCTCTCTTGATTTGATTTACTCAAGCAAGACTGCGAGTTCTATTCAAATACAAGGAATAACTTGGATGGTACCAAAGACCAATATCCAAGGATCAATCAATATCAATCAACAACCAAAGGTCGGATTTACAATTGATTAATTCAAACGCACAACCTGTATTATTTCAATTATAAAGATAAAACAATATAATGCGGAAATTGAAATAACACAAACACCAGAAATTTTGTTAACGAGGAAACCACAAATGCAGAAAAACCCCGGGACCTAGTCCAGATTGAACACACACTGTATTAAGCCGCTACAGACACTAGCCTACTCCAAGCTAACTTCGTACTGGTCTGTAATTGAACCCCAATCAATCTCCCACTGATCCAAGGTACAATTATACTCCTACGCCTCTGATCCCAGCAGGATACTGTGCACTTGATTCCCTTAGCTGATCTCACCCACAACTAAGAGTTGTTACGATCCAAAATCGCAGGCTTTGACAAAAAAAAAATCTGTCTCACACAGAAAAGTCTATCAAAGGATCAATTTGTCTCCACAGATAAACCCTAAAGGTTTTGTTCTGTCTTTTAATAATAATCAAGGTGAACAAGAACCAATTGATAATCCGGTCTTATATCCCTGAAGAACAACCTAGAGTTATCAATCACCTCATTACAATCTTAATCGTATGGTAGCGAAACAAGATGTTGTGTAATCACAAACGATGAGAGGAAGACGTTTCTGATTACTTTTTATATCTTGCCTATCGGAGATATCAATCTCAAGCCAATCAATCTGATTATACTCGTACGATAGAAGATGCAAGATCATATCACACAACTATGATAAAAGTAGTATCGGTATGGCTTCACAATCCCAATGAAGACTTTAAGTCGTTAACCCGGTTTGAGAAAAGAAAACCAGGGGTTAAAGGAGAATCGACTCTAGTATGCAAACTAGTATCACACGAAAGGTGTGGGGATTAGTTTTGTAGAGTTGCTCGATATCCTCTTATATAGTCTTTGAAATCAGGGTTTTTCCTTGGTCACAAAGCAAACAATATCCACCATTATATGAAAACCTGATTTAGATTGAAGCTAATATTTCTCAACCGTTAGATTGAAAACTTAGATTGTTACACACACTTGACAATGCACGTTTCTAGATTTGTTAACCGTACCCAAACGTATGTACTTGTTGGTTCAATAATAGTCAACCAAAAGGTTAGCCATATGAGCATGTCATATCAACCATGTTCTTCTTCACCGTAAATAGTTCAAATGACTCAAATGAACTAGTTAGAGAGTTGTTCAATTGCAAGGAAATCTTTTGTACTACACAAGACACAATTGAAGCAAAGATGATTTGATTCACTCGAATTGGTTCATGAACTTTATAGCCACGGTTTGCAAACTGCATTCCTTAGTCTTTATAAGTTTAAGTTCAGAAATCATCTTCATATATATAACCTTCTTAAGTTCGCAGACTAGGTTCACGGACTTATGCAACCGGTAGAATTTACAAACTCCAGCAGAAAATCTCGGCAAAGACCTTCCGCCGGTTCGCAGAATGGGTTCGCGGACTAGTCTAGTTTTTCAACTCCAGCAGAATTTCTCGGGGTGAGAAGTTCGGAAGTTCGCGGACTGAGTTCGCGGACTTGGCTCACGCCATTTTTCGGTTTCTCTTGATCAACAAAGTTCGCAAACTTTGGTTCAAGGAATAAGACTTATACATAAATGTGTTTCCACAACAATATTTATGTCCACCATTGGTTATGTAATCTAAACTCTCATTTCAGTCATTGAAACATTCTTAGAGGACGTTATATAGTTGTTACACCATTTCTCGTCAAAGCAATTTTCAAAGTGATTGAAACATATCATGACTTTAGTCACTAGGTAAAGATAAACTTGATCGAAGCGAAACGCTTACCAACACATATTTCGATATCTAGATAGGCGAGGTATACTCGGCTCGAAATACCAAATGTGTATAATCCAAGTCTATATATATAGCATACGACTTCTTGTCTCAAATAGTATGAGATAGAGTAGATAAACTATTGAGTGACAGATAAGTTCAAGTCTTCACATACCTTTTTGTCAAGAAGTTCTACCGGTTCCTTGGGTAGTTCTTCTTCTTGTATGATGAATCGCCATGAAGTCCTTGAGCTCAACTACACTTTCTATCCTAGTCTGAGACTTAGTTATAATAGACTAGAAATCAAGACTTATAGTTTTGATCACTAACATTGACAAACATGCTTGAGATAGCAACATGCAAACCACTTTTTTTTTTGAAGCATACATGCAAACCACTTCATCAATTGCTTTCCTTCGGTTTTAAATTATTTATAACCTTTTAACCATTTTTTATAAAAAAAAATTTTAAATTAGACATACAACATCTAAGATGATTATTAAAATAAAAATTCATTTGTGTTTCAAATCAATAAAATCTTATTTTAAGGTCCCAACGTAGGTTTTATATCCTAGTATCATTAGAAATGCTCGTATAACATGAGTATTGTTAATATATTAATGTGGGACTGTTATAAATACCCTTCATTTTTATTGACCTTGCACAAATAACCCCGAGGGATAAAAAATAACTTTTTTGGAGTCAACTTGTATAAAGTTACTTCCGCTTCCGGAAGCAACTTGTGCTAGTTTCATCAATTTCTGAAAGCAACTTGTGCTAGTTGCTTCCACTTTTCAGAAGGTAGAGGTATATTTCAGAAGGTAGGGGTATATTGAATAAGGGTATATTTTAAGGTGTGGATTTTGAAGGGTATTTAAATAATGTTCCCTAATGGAGCTCAAAATTAAAACTTATTTTTCCTTTTTGAGCAAAGGAAGAATATATTAAAACACAAACCAAATACAAGAGTTTAAACCAAAAAACCTCGACTAGAGAAGATACACTACAAACTCTCAGGGCAGTTTATATTGCTGGACTCAATAAACTTGAAAAATGGATGGGAAAACTAATAAATTTGAGGGTTTATTGAGCGCGGTCGTAGATTACACGTGCGCTTGATCAACAACCGCGCGATGGCACCAAACACGCTGGCGTGTGATCCAAAACTGCCAGTTTTTCATATAAACGCCAAAGTTTGAAGTGAGTCCTCCAACATGTGATCCAAAACCGCCAACGGCTAAATCTGGACGACTGGAAAAAAAATTCATCCAACGACTAGAATTTTGAGTTCTATAAATACTCCTTATTTCAGCTCTAAATTCATACATTCTACACCTCTAGTCTCTTTACTCTTCTTCTCTGAGCTTAATTTTTTTTCAATTCAACAAATTTGTCGAAAGATATCTCGTCCCTTATTAATTCTACGAGCTCCGTATACTGCAGAAGAAGATGAATCTATTTGCAGAAACTTTTTTTTATGTACTCAGCTTGCTTCAACAAACTATCCATGGGATATATTCTGGGCGGTTATTCACGACGGCTTCTGCAGCGACACCCGTAATCCGAGTCGTCGTGCTATATGCGACATAAAAAATCGTTTTAGTACAATTAAGAAAGAAGTAAGTGATTTTGTAGTTGTATCTACGAAAGTCAATCGATATAGACTGAGAAGTGAAACTGATGCTGAGATGGTAAGAAAATCTTTACCTGAATGGCGAAGATGGAAATATATGGCTTTTCATTTCGAAAATGTTTCGAAATCCTTAAGGTGTTGAACAATTTCAACCCCTTCTTTGTAGTTGTTGTTGCACCTAGTACTTCTCATTAGTGAAGCTAATGTAAAATGCTTAATTTTAAACTTATGTAATTTCATTTAAACAAACCGCCGTACTTTTAATTTATTAAAACTAGAATTATAAATATAGCTGAAAAAACGGGGGTATAACAACACCACCCAATATTTCTCTTAGCAATCTGTATGGACAAACTCGAATATACTTTTAAGAGAATCAACAAGACTCAATCAATTAAAATTACATCAACGAGTTTATATCTCTCTCTTGATTTGATTTACTCAAGCAAGACTGCGAGTTCTAATCAAATACAAGGAATAACTTGGATGACACCATGATGTAATTTCAAAGTTATTGTAGTAGTATGATTCGTTCTAGACATGTGAAAGCGGATTTTTAGATTTTTTTAATAAATAAAAATAGCGAACTAAATTAAAAGGATGTTGTGAAAATTATGGAGAGAATAGGACTAGGATTCCACCATTGGTTGATATTAGTGATTTAATAAAACAATAATTATGCAACTCAATATTCAGATTGATTCTAATAGTATTGCCTATACATGTAGATTTCCAAAAGAATATATGTTAATCCAAGCATAGAATATCAAAACCCTAAAGCAAGCATATTCTATCAAGAGAAAATACACCTAACTAATCAAAATCATATAAACAATTTTTAGTTCAATGAAAAAATCATAATAGAGTTGTTGTAATTAATTAATAAAAATATATAATTTTTACTGAAACAACGGCTTCCTCCATAGCCCCAAGGATTGGGTTTAGCTCCGCATATTGGAAACACACTCAGAATAATTTTTCATTGCTAAAAAGTGTTTACAAGTGATGAAATGGGAGAAAATAATGATTAAACCGGGTTTGCTCTAAATGATCCCCAAACTCTCCATCCCCTCACCGATACCCAAGACACTCTTATTTATATTGTGAAGCCAATCTTAGGTCGACAATCATCTCAATTACTCCAAAAGATCTTTGCAGTTAATGAAAGTATTTCACGGGAATATTTCCTCTCCATTTTCACACGTCTTCTGAGTTGTATGGTATATCCAAATTTTCAAATTTAATTGAGCCAAATAATGAAGAGAATATCTTCAATTAATTTTGTGAATAATTCCTTCCCTGTTTTCGAAAATATCCAAAAGTATACGATTTCCTTCTATTCAAGACACGTACAAAATCTTACTATCATGGTAAGAAGATAATCATGTCTTAAAGACACAAATATCCCCATAATATCATGACCAGAATCTCACACAGTTGAGATTTCTTTTCCCGCCAAATATCTTTCCCGTGAAGAAGAAGATGGGTGCCCTCTATCCGGTCCTGGGTGCGAATAGAAGATGCCATGAGGGGTGTCTCTGATCAGCTGCTTGGGTGCAAATATCCTTTGGGTACCCCTTATCATTTGGGCGCCCCTTATCCACAAGTGAGAATCTGAATAACATGTTCCTTCCGGTGCTTTAGACGACTTTTCGAGCCGATTTTTCCAAGAATGTTTATTTCCAAAAATACCTAAAAACACATAAAATACCATAATAAGTACAAAAAATCAAGTACCAACAATACATGAAATTAAGGACAACGTAGACACAAAAATTTGTCTATCACACCAAAGACCAATATCCAAGGATCAATCAATATCAATCAACAACCAAAGTTCGGATTTCAAATCGATTGATTCAAACGCACAACCTGTATTATTTCAATTATAAGATAAACAATATAATGTGGAAATTTAAATAACAGAAAAACACCAGAAATTTTGTTAACGAGGAAACCGAAAATGCAGAAAAACCCCGGAACCTAGTCCAGATTGAACACACATTGTATTAAGCTGCTACAGACACTAGCCTACTCCAATTTAACTTCGGAATGGACTGTAGTTGAACCTCAATCAATCTCTCACTGATCCAAGGTACATTTATGCTCCTACGCCTCTGATCCCAGCAGGATACTGCGCACTTGATTCCCTTAGTTGATCTCACCCACAACTAAGAGTTGCTACGATCCAAAATCGCAGGCTTTGACAATAAACAAATCTATCTCACACAGACAAGTCTATAAAAGGATCAATCTGTCTCCCACAGATAAACCCTAAAGGTTTTGTTCTGTCTTTTGATAATAATCAAGGTGAACAAGAACCAGTTGATAGTCCGGTCTTATATTCCAAAGAACAGCCTAGAGTTATCAATCACCTCACCACAATCTTAATCGTATGGTAGCGAAACAAGATGTTGCGGAATCACAAACGATGAGACGAAGACGTTTGTGATTACTTTTTATATCTTGCCTATCGGAGATATCAATATCAAGCCAATCAATCTGATTGTACTCGTACGATAGAAGATGCAAGATCAAATCACATAACTATGATAAAATTAGTATCGGTCTGGCTTCACAATCCCAATGAAGTCTTTAAGTCGTTAACCCGGTTTGAGAAAAGAAAACCAGAGGTTAAAGGAGAATCGACTCTAGTATGCAAACTAGTATCACACGTAAGTAAGGGGATTAGTTTTGCAGAGTTGTTAGATGTCCCCTTATATAGTCTTTCAGATCAGGGTTTTTCCTTGGTCACAAAGCAAACAATATCCACCGTTAGATGAAAACCTGATTTAGATTGAAGCTAATATTTCTCAACCGTTAGATCGAAAACTTAGCTTGTTACACATACTTGACAATGGACGTTTCTAGGTTTTTTAACCGTACGCAAACGTATGCACTTGTTGGTTCAATAATAGTCAACCAAAAGGTTATCCATATGAGCATCTCATATCAACCATGTTCTTATTCACCATAACTAGTTCAAATGACTCAAATGAACTAGTTAGAGAGTTGTTCAATTGCAAGGAAATCTTATGTACTACACAAGACACAATTGAAGCAAAGATGATTTGATTCACTCGAATCGGTTCATGAACTTCATATCCACGGTTTTCAAACTGCATTCCTTAGTCTTTATAAGTGTAAGTTCAGAAATAATCTTCAGATATGTAACCTTCTTAAGTTCGCAGACTAGGTTCGCGGACTTAAGCAACCGGTAGAGTTTACAAACTCCAGCAGAAAATCTCGGCAAAGACCTTCCATCGGTTCGCGGACTAGTCTAGTTTTTCAACTCCAACAAAATTTCTCGAGATGAGAAGTTCGGCAGTCCGCGGACTGAGTTCGCGGACTTGGCTCACGCCATTTTTCGGTTTCTCTTGATCAACAAAGTTCGCAAACTTTTGTTCAAGGAGTAGGACTTATACATAAATGTGTTTCCACAACAATGTTTATGTCCACCATTGGTTATATAATCTAAACTCTCATTTCAATCATTGAAACATTCTTAGAGGACGTTATATAGTTGTTACACCATTTCTCGTCAAAGCAATTTTCAAAGTGATTGAAATATATCATGACTTTCGTCACTAGGTAAAGATAAACTTGATCGAAGCGAAACGCTTACCAACACATATTTCGAGATATAGATAGGCGAGGTATACTCGGCTCGAAATACCAAATGTGTATAATCCAAGTCTATATATATAGCATACGACTTCTTGTCTCAAAGAGTATGAGATATAGTAGATAGACTTTTGAGTGACAGATAAGTTCAAGTCTTCGCATACCTTTTTGTTGAGAATTTCCACCGGTTCCTTGAGTAGTTCTTCTTCTTGTATGATGAATCGCCATGAAGTCCTTGAGCTCAACTGCACTTTCTATCCTAATCCGAGACTTAGCTATAATAGACTAGAAATCAAGAATTATAGTTTTGATCACTAACATTGACAAACATGCTTGAGATAGCAACGCATGCGAGGTCGACCAAGCAATGCTCTAACAATCTCCCCCTTTTTCAATTTTTGTGACAAAACTATCAATACATATGGAATACAAAAAAGATAAAAAAACTTTAGTATCTCCTATCCCACATGTCTAATCTTCAACATTCCTCGAAATCTTCGTCACTTCCAAGTACTCCAATGATCCCAAAATTTGTAAGTTTAGTATCACCGTTGTTGAAGATCTGTAGCTATAACAATGAGAAAGCATCGGTCTCGATCATTGTTATACAGTGTCATAGTATTATTACACAGTGTCAAAGTTCAATTGTATCACAACTTCAACAATAATACTATGGTGATATGTATCACTCCCCCTTAGTCAATACTCCATCTCACATGGAATCCGCTCCCCTTTACATAATGATCCAAAAACCATATGTATTTGTAGTATGAACTACATATTAATTCTTCCCCTTTTTGTCAATAAAATTGGCAAAGGTACAAGAACGGGATTCTAATGAAATTTCCGAAAGAGACGTTTCATAGACTGAAAGAAGAATACATACCAACAAATTTAGATGCAATCATAAAGCCGAAGCTAAACAACCCCTCTAATATTCCACAGCCGCACACCCCTCAAGATATGACCATTAAGCACAAGTTCAAAAGAACTCTCCCCCATTTGATGTTATTCTCGAAAGAACAACAAGAGCGACCTTAATTTCAAAAGAAAAGAAGGATTTTATTGGACAACAAAAACCATGAGAATGATTTTCTATATCCAAAAAAACTGAATCAAATTAATCACAAGTAAACACATTATTAATTTAATTGGAATACGCAATTGATTTAAGCACAAGAGGTGATCAATTCAATTGATTATGCTCAACATAAGAGAACTTATGGAGACATGAAAATACTCAATTAGATTAATTACGAGAGAACCCATAATTAATCTAATTAGAATACACAACCAAACTAATCACACAAGTAATCAATTTAATTGTCATTTGTTTTTCTCGACATAAGAAAACTTACGGAGCAATAACTAAATAACCAAACAAGATGATTAATTTGGTTCAATATGCTCGACATAACATATCTCACGGAACACAAACTAAGCTAATAAATCAACTTGGTTGTATAGTGCTCAACATAAGATGCATTACGGAGCCTCATAATAATACATGAAAATATGTATCAGGGATGATCAATACCGCAGAATACCCAAGGATTCATTCTATTTTCCATCACTATTTGCATAACGACATACAATAGAAATAATCCTTGTAAACAAAAGATTTTAACCTATCTTCCATCAATAATTGACATAATAGGCTTAACTTTTGTATTTGTCAAAAGTATATTCATTCTTTTACAAGTACGTGAATACCGATCACAAACGACTTTACTTTTGACAGAGTATGGACAAACATAGTTCACGGACGTAAACACCCATATCCCATAACAATATTGCAATATATAAAACCATAAAGATTAATACTGCAAAAATCATCTTCAAAATAATTTTTAGAATTTAAATAAATAAACCTAAAAACATGAAGATGAAAACGTTGGACATATCTATGTGTAATCACAATAATGGCTATTCCAAACTCTAGTAATCCTTCTCAAAAACAAGAATAAATTCTCATAAGAAGTTTCCTAGGCACCAAAACAAACTCGTAATGCACATATAAGATGATTTGTCCTTAGAGGGTAGAATCAATCTTTTTCTCCCGGATTTACACCAAGAATATCTACCAAAGGCGTATAAAAAGATTTTATTAACAAGGAATATCATACAAAGTCATTAACGACCATGCACCATAGTTCACATAAAATGATTGTGAACATTCAAGAATCCCATAATAATGCGTGTTAGTGCCCATTCTTGAACTTCCTTCTTTGTGATTTACCAAAAACATTCTTTTAAAAGCTACAAATTATCTTAGAAGAGTAGTACTCCAAGAATCCAAGTGCCCAAGTTCAAGAGAAGTGAAACAAGTGCAACGAAACGGAGCAAATTACTCAAAAACAAGAGACGGGACAAATACCAATCTTAACTCATTCAAATTCAAGGTTTCTCATCTCCATTTTTAATAGAATTCAAAGATGAAGAGAGTGCAAAAAGAATGAGGTCAATCCGAGTTCGGACGAAGAAATTACGGTCAAAACAAGTTTACCGAATATCGACGTCAAATATGCATGCGGGTTTGCAAACGAATTTTTGTATCCTGGAGCAGTATGCAGACGGGGTTTGCGAAATTAAACCCATGGATTTTGGTTTTAAATGATGTTATGCATACTTGGTATGTGTACCATGAAGTCCAAACATCCAGAACTAATGTTTTCAAACCTAATCATTTAAGAACCTTAAACACATATCAAGTTAGGTAGAAATGAACGATAATCAAGGTACGTGGATCATTATAAATACTCAAACAAGTAAAAAACATAAAACTTTCTCAATTTTATAGACATACCTTTTTAGAAAAGTCCAATTGAATTCTACAGCCTTACCGAATATAATTTGTGTGCCCCAATTGTTGTGCTTCCCTCACCATATACATAGAAGGGCATTTCTTGGTGAGGATGCACTTTCAACACAAACAAGTTGTGTTGAGGTGAACAATGTCTTGCTCACCATGGCACTAAGAAAGAGTTTCTTTCCAACAACTCTTAAATCTTGTAGTGTTCAGAAACACCTAAGGAACTGTTTTTATAAGTCTATCAAAGAACTTCAAGAGAACCCGAAAAGATTTGTGTTTCTGATTTCTTGGTTTCCAACTTATAGAAAACAGTTTCTGCAGATAGTTTTTAGTACTGCGAAGGGAGACTCTTTTGATAAAAGAGACGTCCTAGATTCTTCATAAAATAAGACAATACTACTATCTTGATAGAAAGTATCAGCAATTGAGCAACGAATCAATTCATGCTTTGAGGTGATACACTCAGATAACTGAGATTTAAACTCCCCTTGTAATTCGTTTAGTTTATTACAACTAATTGGATTACGCAGAGGAGGAGCATTGCTCTCACTGATTAGTAAATAAATATCAACCTCAACATGAATATTATTCATTATAACTTGATTTAGCCTGTCAAGAGATTCTTGCTCTTTCTGGAGGTATAACTCAACATCAAGAGATAAGCTCTCAAGCTTATTTTCAAGCCCTGAAAACACTTCAAGGGATTTTAAACCTGATGGAGGTTTAGATAGAATTTCTTCTACAGATTTTATTAAATCAGTCATGGAAAAGAATTCTGAAATCCCTGGATCTGGTGGTGCATTTATTGAGATAGCACTACTGTCCATAGAGTCAGATCGCTACAAACACAGACTTGTAAGGTCTTGAACGTGTTTTCCTTCTCTGATACCAATTGAAAAAAACGGGGTCTAACAACACCATCCAATATTTCGCTTAGCAATCTGTATGGTAAAACTTGAATATACTTTTAAGAGAATCAATAAGACTCAATCAATTAAAAGAACTTCAACGAGAGTATATCTCTCTCTTGATTTGATTTACTCAAGCAAGACCGTGAGTTCTAATGAAATACAAGGAATAACTTGGATGGTACCAAAGACCAATATCCAAGGATCAATCAATATCAATCAACAACCAAAGGTCGGATTTCCAATTGATTGATTCAAACGCACAACCTGTATTATTTCAATTATAAAGATAAAACAATATAACGCAGAAATTGTAACACAGACACCAGAAATTTTGTTAATGAGAAAACCGCAAATGCAGAAAAACCCCGGGACCTAGTCCAGATTGAACACACATTGTATTAAGCCGCTACAGACACTAGCCTACTCCAAGATAACTTCGGACTGGACTGTAGTTGAACCCCAATAAATCTCCCACTGATCCAAGGTACAGTTATGCTCCTAGGCCTATGATCCCAACATGATACTGCGCACTTGATTCCCTTAGCTGATCTCACCCACAACTAAGAGTTGCTACGATCCAAAATCGCGGGCTTTAATAATAAACAAATATTTCTCACACAGACAAATCTATCAAAGGATCAATATGTCTCCCACAGATAAACCCTAAAGGTTTTGTTCTGTCTTTTGATAATAATCAAGGTGAACAGGAACCAATTGATAATCCGGTCTTATATTCCCGAAGAACAGCCTAGAGTTATCAATCACCTCACAACAATCTTAATTGTATGGTAGCGAAACAAGATGTTGCGGAATCACAAACGATGAGACGAAGACGTTGGTGATTACTTTTTATATCTTTCCTATTGGAGATATCAATCTCAAGCCAATCAATCTGATTGTACTCGTATGATAGAAGATGCAAGATCAGATCACAGAACTACGATAAAAGTAGGATCGGTCTGGATTCACAATCCCAATGAAGTCTTTAAGTCGTTAACCCGGTTTGAGAAAAGAAAACCAGAGGTTAATGGAGAATCGACTCTAGTATGCAAACTAGTATCACAGGTAAGGTGTGGGGATTAGTTTTGCAGAGTTGTTAGATGTCCCCTTATATAGTCTTTCAAATCAAGGTTTTTCCTTGGTCACAAAGCAAACAATATCCACCGTTAGATGAAAACCTGATTTAGATTGAAGCTAATATTTCTCAACCATTAGATCGAAAACTTAGCTTGTTACATACACTTGATAATGCACGTTTCTAGGTTTGTTAACTGTACCCAAAGGCATGCACTTGTTGGTTCAATAATAGTCAACCAAAAGGTTAGCCATATGAGCATCTCATATCAACCATGTTCTTATTCACCATAACGAGTTCAAATGACTCAAATGAACTAGTTAGAGATTTGTTCAATTGCGAGTAAATCTTATGTACTACACAAGACACAATTGAAGCAAATATGATTTGATTCACTCAAATCGGTTCATGAACTTTATAGCCACGGTTTGCAAACTGCATTCCTTAGTCTTTATAAGTTTAAGTTCAGAAATAATCTTCAGATATATAACCTTCTTAAGTTCGCAGACTAGGTTCGCGGACTTAAGCAACCGATAGAGTTTACAAACTCCAGCAGAAAATCTCGGCAAAGACCTTCCGCCGGTTCGCGGACTGGGTTCGCGGATTGGGTTCACGGACTAGTCTAGTTTGTCAACTCCAGCAGAATTTCTCGGGATGAGAAGTTCGGCAGTTCGCGGACTTGGATCACGTCATTTTCTGGTTTCTCTTGATCAACAAAGTTCACAAACTTTGGTTCAAGGAATAATAATTATACATAAATGTGTTTCCACAATAATGTTTATGTCCAACATTGGTTATGTAATCTAAACTCTCATTTCAATCATTGAAACATTCTTAGAGGACGTTATATAGTTGTTACACCATTTCTCGTCAAAGGAATTTTCAAAGTGATTGAAACATATCATGATTTTCGTTACTAGGTAAAGATAAACTTGATCGAAGAGAAACCCTTACCAACACATATTTTGAGATATAGATAGGCGAGGTATACTCGGCTCGAAATACCAAATGTGTATAATCCAAGTCTATATATATAGCATACGACTTCTTGTCTCAAAGAGTAGGAGATATAGTAGATAGACTTTTGAGTGACGGATAATTTCAAGTCTTCACATACCTTTTTGTCGATAAGTTTCACCGGTTCCTTGAGTAGTTATTCTTCTTGTATGATGAATCGTCATGAAGTCCTTTAGCTCGGCTACACTTTTTATCCTAGTCCGGGACTTAGCTATAATAGACTAGAAATCAAGACTTATAGTTTTGATTACTAACATTGACAAACATGCTTGAGATATCAACGCATGCGAGGTCAACCGAGCAATGCTCTAACAATAGCAGAATTAAAAATTACAATCTCTAACGTCGCTCATCGTTATCTTCGAGACATGGAGTCAGCCATTCTCCAGGACCTGAGATATCCCCACTTGCCAACATATTTGATAAATTTGAATAAAAAACTGATTGAGAACACTAGGCGATTGAAAATCACTCGGTCCTCCAAACATATAAGATGTTTGTTATTGTGGTGGTGTGACACTGTAGCAAGCATCATTTTGGTTGAGGGACGGGAATGATGATGAAATGCACCTAGCATCTGGGTAAATTACTTGGGGTTGAGATATAAGCACAGTTTATGGTGAAGTATTGTGCCGCACTTGTGGTGAAGTATTGTGTCATACTTGTGTTTCTCCCACCATTGTATCACTCTCGTGCCATGATTTGTTGCTTCTGGTAGAATCGGAAGACTGTGAATTCCCATCAGCATTTATAGTTGGACTCAATCCAAACATTGTGTCCTTCTACCTTTTCTGACGCACACCTAAGTGTATAGCGTCTATTTTCCGATTAAGCCAATACATAAGTTAAGTTGTATCTTCAACTATTCTTTACTGGCAGCCACATTGTAGTAAGGATAATCACATTCCATAGGTTGGGAAACAATAGGGATCGTGGTTGGATCATGACGGCTGTCGTAAGTGCAATCAAATTAATAATCTTATTTTCACACAATTAACTGGTAATATAATGGAAGTAAGGATCGTTCCCACGAAGAGCAGTGAGTTTTAATTGTCAAAGTGTCACAAAGGGAGGTTTTGTTTTAGATTTAAAAAAAAATAATCAAAGAAAATAAAGTTGAATTGTAATCAATAGAGAGAGATATGATCGAGGAATCCTTCTTCGTTAATAAACCGGTCAATGAGTTATTATAGTTTCCTACTCGTCGTTGATCATAGATTATCACCAACCGTGGAATAATAGCTAGATCAGTGTTATACCCTAAATTTCTTATATCATTGGATATAGAAGTTCTCGCCTACCAGATTCTATTCGTCGAAACCACCTAGTAGTAGATCACTCAAGGTGTAATTTGATCGAATGCTTTATCTTTTGTGAATTTATAGGTTGATACTATTAGTTATACTCTTAGATCAAGGTCCACTTTTTAGTGTTGTTTATACACATAATCGCTCCACAAAATCCCTCTGTAAGGTCTCATGTTCTCTACTTATGTACAAGTTATTCGATGATTTCTTATCTCCTAACTCAATACTATCCATAGATTAAATCAACAAATAAATTTAGTTGGCCAAAAGTTAAGAGATATCGTTACGATTGAAGAACCGCTCTAAAACTCTAGCTTTCGCTCTATGTGTAGTTTCTTCTCTCCAAACCTTACAATTTCGTGACCTCTTGATCATCTCTCATTCATGACCTAATACATCCTTTTATAGGTTTACATTGCTTGGCCTTCAAGTATCTAGTTTGGTTCAAGAACCCGACCCGAAAATACGAAATAAGGACCGTAACCGTGAGTTTTGGCCTTCCATGGTATGCATACCCGTATGCATAGTTGAATTTCAGTTAAAATCCAGGGGAATAAGTATGCATACCCGTACGTATACTGAAAATCCGTATGCATACTTGCTTGTTTTCCGTATTCAATAAAAATCTTGTTTTGCCCACAACTTTTTCGTCCGAACTCCGAATGACCTCATTCTTTTTGCAGTATTTTCTTCTTTCAATTCTATTCAAAATTAGGAAAATAAATCCTGAATTTAAATGAATTAATCTCGGTCTTTGGCCCATCTCTTGATTTTGAATGTTTTGCTCCTTTTCGTGCACTTCTTCCACTTCTCTTGGACTTGGGCACTTGGATACTTGGAATACTTCTTAGATCTTTCAGCACTTTGTAGCTCCTTTTTGGATGATTCACCTAATAGATACAAATAAGAGCAAACAAGAGCAATAATATGAAAATATGCAAAAATAATAGCTAAAACAAGTATTGAATGGACACTAAAATCATATAAATTATGCACTTATCAAATTCCCCCACACTTAGTTTTTGCTAGTCCTCGAGCAAACTAAATCAAACTAATCCTAAATACAACAAATACATGTCGTTGAGAAAACGGTTGCACTTAGCTAATGCAACATGCCTTTAAACCCCTAGGTATCCATAGTGGACGAGTTATAGCCTCGTGAGGGTTCACAAGAGGTATACCCACAAAACCTACTCCAATTTATTTCCTTGGAAGAACCACTAAGGATAGACACAAAGCTAATAAGATAATCAACATACACATATTCTTTAGCTGCAAACATCCCACATACATTCCAATCATCACACACAAGCAATTACTTACATGTGACATTCAACCTGATTGCAAAACTTTACTAAGATAGTCATCAACGTTAGCCACAACACTCGCATACTGAAATCACATGGATACATAAGAAAATGGAAATAGAAAAGTGAAGTGTGCAAATGTTGACTAAAGTTACCCACAATACTTGTATGAATGTCGTCAAAGGATTCTTATTTATAGCGTAATAGTTGAGAGAATCACCCATTTAACTCGACCATATGATTAGATACTTTAAGTGCATGGCCCTTTTCAGCAAGTATGTGATGGTTGCCTTGGATCCTGCATTCCACGCTTGTTAAGGCGACGGAGACAGGGACACCGTTTCACACATACTCCTATCCAAGTGTCGAGAACCTCATCAATAGGCTTTTTGACTTGCTATATAATGATGATAGTTTTTTTCATCGACTACATGATTAGTCCGCAATTCCGGACCTATCAAAAAATTATTAATGTCGATAAATGAAGAGGAGCCTTATATATGTTTTTTTTCCTTTTTCTTTTTTTGACTCACTCTTTATGAGTGTAAGACAATTGTCTATGGGGCTTTTATATACTCAACCAATGATTACCTTGCTATATTATCCAGGCAAGTATCAGGATCCCACCAAATTACTTTAGAGAAACATATAACTGCAAAAATAAAAAGAAAGTAATCAGTAATGATTATTTGCGAGGATGAATATTTCAAACGACTACCATTCCATTTCTAGCATCTGAGTTTCGCATTCAATTATGAACGTATATATTTAAGGATTTTAGAACGATAAAGTGGAACTCAATCTGTAACTGTAAGGACTGTTTCAACCTAAAAAGGTTTAGTGTATCATCCTAAATAGCTCATAATTAACTCCAATAGATGAAGTCTCAAGGATGCAAGAAATCAAAGAGTATGATTTTTTTTTATGTGTATATGCATATAGTATAATACTAAATGCTCTCCCACACTTAAACTCAATATTGTCCTCAATGTTCAAAACTGGAATTCTTGTTTCTGATATAACTGTCCTGAAAAACTCGAAAACTGTACAAATGGGTAGGGACCTAGGAAAACATCCTAAACGAAAGTTTAGGTGTCAAAAGAGTACAGTGTTTCTATAAACGGTCTGACTTTTATGGCCTCCAGACTGACAGTCATGCAATCTGAAAAAGTTTTGGAAAAATACTGAAACTCAAATGTGCAGGCCTATCGCTCCAACTTAATAGACTCTGAATTCAGATTTTCTTTTTGTAAAATAAAGGTGAGTCTATCCTCTTTAAAAGTTGGGGTAAAACACTCAAATGGACTCCGTATGAAGTCTCGAGAGCTATTTTCGTGACAACTATGCAGTCAGAATTTTCTGACGAAAACATTTGATATTCAACAAAAGTTTTTGAAGGATTTAGATTTTCATAAGGAGTATTTCAAAGAAATACAATATCAACCAATAAGAATGGAGACTCCAACGAAGAAAAAAAGAATCAAATTTATGTTAGTGCTAGTGGCACTAAATTAACAAAGGAGGAGGTGGAGGCGCTTGATTTCATGACTGATGAGAATTTCAAGAAAGATTTCACTGAAATTGATTCTTTTAGAGAAAAGTGTATGCTGGAACTCAATGGTGTAAAAGTATAGGCGTTTAGTCTTTTTTTTTCTTAATGATTTTTCATTTACGAGTCTCTTGAGCTTTTTTGGCTTTTAGGGAATTTTATTTTGTTCAACCCCTTGGTTTATGGGGGTTAGGGGGGCTTGTGCCCCCTGTTTTGTAATTCTTGTAATTATGTTTTTTTTTCTTAATAAACTATTGGACTTAGCAAAAAAAAAAGAATTTTCTGACGAGAAATCATCAAAACTTTCATTATAGAGTGGACATCGTAAAATCTAAGATGTGAATGCAAGATATGATATGCGAAACTAAGAAAATTAAAAACAAAAGGAATAGAGATACAAAATCAATGGGTTTCCTCCCATGTAGCGCTTAGTTTAATGTCCTCAGTCCGACTTGGTATTCCTTCAATTACTCCTACAGAGGGAGATAATCACGAAATTCTTGCACATCCATATCCATATAAGCAATGCTTTCATAATATGGCTTCAATCTATGAACGTTCAGCTTTAGATTTGTTCCATCTCTAAGACTAGAAATTTCAACCGCGCCATGAGAATAAACGTTAGCAACAACATACTGTCCAATCCATCTGGACCTTATCTTAACAGGAAATAGTATAAGACCAGAATAAAATAAAATAACTTTTTGTCCCACAACAAAATTCTTTCGAGAAATCATCTTGTCGTGGAAAATTTTCGTCTTCTCCTTGTATATACGAGAACTCTCGTAAGCATCATTATGTATCTCCTCTAGATCGTTAAGTTGTAACTTCCTTTATTTCCCCGTATTGTCATAATCCGTGTTGCATATCTTTATCGCCCAATATGCGTTGTGTTCAAGTTCAACCGGAAGATGACAAGCTTTGCCATAGACCAACCGATATGGAGACATACAATAGGTGTTTTGTACGCCGTTTTATATGCCCAAAGCGCATCGTTAAGCCTATAACTCCAATCTTTTCGTGTAGTGTTTACGGTTTTCTCAAGAACGGATTTAATCTCATGGTTTGAAATTTCGGCTTGCCCACTAGTTTGTGGGCGATACAACGTACCAACCTTGTATGTTATTTTGTACTTCTTGAGTATAGCATGAAAGGATTTCTGAACATGTGAGCCTCCATCACTGATAACCACTCTTGGTGTACCATTCTAGAAAAAATATATTCCTTCACAAACTCACAAACAACTTGAGAATCATTAGTAGGGGTGGCTTTAGCTTCCACCCATTTTGAAACATAATCCACAGCAAGAAGTATATAAAATTTTCCGTTAGAATTAACAAAATGACCCATAAAATCAATTCCCCACACATCAAATACTTCAACAGAAAGAATTGGTGTGAGTGTCATTTGATTTCGAGCACCTAGATTGCCCGTTCTTTGACATCTATCACAAGATTTGCAAAAAATATATGCATCCTCAAATAGGGTAGGCCAATAAAAGCCACTTTCAAGTACTTTAAAAACGGTACGTTTAGAACCAAAGTGACCACCACATGTATAAGTATGACAAAAAGTAAGAATAGATTGAAATTCATAATTAGGTACGCACCTGCGGATGATTTGATCAGAACCGTATTTCCACAAGTATGGCTCATCCCACACATACTGCTTGGCTATTTTCTTAAGCTTGAGCTTTTGAAAATTAGACATTTTACTAGGTACTTGTCTTATAACCAAGTAGTTCACTATATCCGCGTACCAAGGTGTTGAATCTTCAAGTGAGAAAAATTGTTATATGGAAAACGATCTTGTAAAGGAAGTTCTTCTTCGGAAACAACGAGTCTACTAAAGAAAATGTCAACGAGTCTACTATGGAAATTGGTTGCTGATTTTTCAACCAGAAATAAAATTTTGATTCTTTGTTGGCCAGAATGGTGAGCATTAGCAAGGCACATAACAGGTATGCTCTAGTGCTTGATACGAAGGAAGCAGAATTTTTTTCTTTTACAGCTCAATGTGCGTTGCTTGAGATGATTCAAATTCTAACTGTGTTGTCATGGATTGAGTACTTGAGGTGGAATTTCAAGTTGTTTTAAAATGGTTGGTGGAGTAATATGTTATCTGCAACTGGGATTCGTATTCCAATGGATGCAAATGGTGTACTGGTGGGAAGGATTAACCAATTTGAATTCTCTCCTGCAATGGTTGTTTATGTGAAATTATTAATGATTATAGTTCCCAGACAAGACGGTGTTGTGCACCAGATTCTTTCGAAAGAGTTTCGAATATTTTCAGTGCTTATATTCTCAGTTCCCACAAATGTTAGCACTCGTTTATTTCTTACAAGAATTCGTACTTCTCAGCACTCTACATTACTTACTTCTGAAATATTTTGGAGGTTTCTGATTCACGAAGGACTTATGATGATAGTTGTGCATTCGAGTTGCAGTTATCTATACACGTCTTGTCGTGTTGGGCATTCTAAGATCCAAGTTACATACTTACATATGTTAGTGGACTTTTTGAGATGGAAATACAAATGGTACTCTAGAGGTTTAAGGAATGCTTCAAATGCGAGTTTGACCAATAAACTGGTGAACAGGCACTCCCTTAGCATTCATGAATTGGAAGGATCGATTGCAATTATGTTGGTTGAGACCGGTGCTGTTTGCAAGTTATTGCATAAAAGGTCACAACATGGTACAATTCTATGGTCTAGGTTGCTACTTCAAGTGGCAGGCCATCATGCAGCTAGTACTGCGAGAGAATTATTCGACCAACTACATCATAGTAGTGGATACAGTTTCTGTAATGCTCTACTCTTCCAGATGGGAGGTGGTTTACATACATCTCAGGTTATTCCCAAGCGACCTACCTGTAATTTTTTGTTTCTTTCTCTTTGTACCAGCAAGCTGGGTCATCAGTCTTTGCAGCAGGAGATCGGATTATGCTGGCTTAATCTCAGTTTGTGGAGTATAGCACGTGGTAGGGTTTTCACTTGGTTTTTCACTTGGCTACCATAAGAACCTAGCTCTACAGCCCGTGGTAGTAAATAATTTTGTTCTCACTGCGAAGAGTTTCTTGTAAAAGGGGTGGAAATGACAGATGTAGTGTGGCCTCGTTCTAAGATTGTTGAGTATCTTATGGGGCCATCTAATCTCAAGCAACACCTTAAGTGGCAGACATGTGGTACCATTTCAGATCTACCCTTCAGCAACAGATACAACAAATGGTCGAGAAATATTAGTATCCACTGTATTGAGTTTAAGCAAGGGAATTACCATTGGTCGAGAAATACACAGCTTAGAGAAGTTAAAAATTACATCACCTAAAGTTCTTAGCCAGTCTACTCCCAACACAACGTCACATCCCCTAGTGGAAGTACTCTGAGATTTTCCATAAATTTGTGGCTCTGCATGGTCCAAGTAACTAGTGGACAAATTCCCTTGCTTAAAGTTTTGTCTCCATTGGCAACTCTGACTACCATTGGATCAGTTGCTTGCATCTCAATAGTATTTTCAACACCTCTTTTATCCTTGATTTCATAATCAAATTCTTGCAATAGTAGTATCCACTGTATAAGTCTTGGCTTAGCTTTTTTCTTCTTTAATAGGTACCTAAGTGCTGCATGATCGGAGTACACAACCATTTTTGAACCCACCAAATATGATCTAAATTTTTCTAGTACAAACACTATAACCAAAAAATCTTTCTCAGTGGTAGAATAGTTGATTTGTGCATCGTTTAGGGTCCTACATGCATAATAAATCACATGAGACAGCTTGTCCACTCTTTAAACTAAAACGGCTCCAACTTCATAGTCACTTGCATCACACATTAATTCAAGAGTCATGTTAATAGGACGGAAGAAAATGATACGAAGAGGGAAACATCTTGGGCGGAATAAATAAAAGCTTATTAATTTAGGAGTAAAAAATTGACCAAAATGAATCTGTCCACCAATTATTTTTTTTTTGATAACCATGTTAAATTCTCTAACTAAGTGACCCCAAAAACACTCAAGAAATTTTTTCCCTACTTCAAATCTTCATCAACCTAATCAGTTTGCAAAGTACCCGTCAACCAGATTGAATCTTGATTTTAATCATTACAAATTGAATCAAATAGAAAAGCAATATACAAATCCAAATGGATGTTGAGAAAATTGGTTGGCTAGAGAAATATGATGCAGCAAATCACGATCAACTGAATAATCACCATTTTTCATTACATCAAACCAATTAATAAAGAAGAATCGAATGATTACAGGTTTAAAAATATCCTCCATGGAGGGGTTTCGATTGTATAAGCAAAAATTAAATTGTTTGTTTACTGTTATCAAATCATTGATCGTTTAACATAGTTTTCATCCTTAATGGTTTCAGTTTTTGACAGCCTTAAATCGTTGCATTATGACCAACAGTTCTGAAAAGAAAAAAGATCAAGAGGAATGGAGGTATAGGTCATACAATATGATCAGGAGTCAGTGAAAGGTTAACAAATTTTGACGTGTAAAGATTAATTTGATCAAATCAACATTCGTTGAATCCTTTTTCCTACAAAATTTAAAAATTTAATTCCACCGCAAATGTTTTCCTCCTCGTATCATTTTCTTCCCTCCTGTTAACAACATATTAATTCATGGTAAACTCCAATATGGTGCAGTTGTCAACAATTCTTTGAATTTATCAAAGGCATCCTTGCATTCCTTGTTGAAGTCAAAAATAAACTCTTTTTGCAACAATTTGCACATCGGCATTGAGATTTTGGAGAACTCCTAGATAAACCGCCTGTAAAAACTTGCATGACCAAGAAACGAGCGAATTTCCCTCACCGAAGTGGGATAATGTAAGTTTCTTATTAAGTCTATCTTTGCTTTGTCAACTTCAAGCCCTTTAGAGGACACAATATAACCGAGCACTATTCCATGGTTTACCATAAAGTGGCATTTCTTCCAATTAAGAACAAAATTAGTGTTATGCATCTTTTAAGCACAAGTTCAAGATTTCGTTAAAAAAAATCAAATGAATCACCATAAACACTAAAATCATCCATAAATACCTCAACGATATGTTCCAGGTAGTCAAAAAATATACTAACCATGCACCTCCGAAAAGTGGCAGGCGCATTGCAAAGACCAAACAACATTCTTCTATAGGCAAACGTACAAAAAGGACAAGTGAAAGTAGTCTTCTTTTGATCCTCCGGTGCAATAACAATCTGATTGTAGCCTGAATAACCGCCCAAAAAGCAATAATGTGAATGTCCCGCTAACCTTTCTAACATATGATAAATGAAATTCAAAGGAAAGTGACCCTTTCGGGTTGTTGTATTAAGCTTTATATAGTCTATCCAAACTCTCCATCCAGTTTGAACTCTTGTAGGAACAAGTTCATCATCTTGATTTCTAACAACAGTAACACCTGATTTCTTAAGTACCACTTGAACTGGGCTAAACCATTTTCTATCAGAAATTGGGTAAATTACCCCCACAGTTAGCAATTTGAGGATATCTTTCTTCACGACCTCCATCATTGGGGGGGTTAAGCCTACGTTCACGTACCAGCTTGAAATCATCTTCCATTAGGATTCTATGCATGCATATGGATGGACTAATGCCTTTGATGTTGGCAGTTGTCCAACCAATAGCCGTTTTGTGCTCTTTCAGAACCCTAAGTTGACGTTATTCTTGTATTGGGGTGAGGTTCTTTGCAATGATTACCAAAAGTTATTCTTTATCACCCAAGTATGCGTACTTTAAGTGGTCCGGAAGTGGCTTTAATTTTAGTTTTGGTTCCTGCACAATAGAAGGTAACAGAACCTCATTAGTTATGGGTAAAGAAATATAAGAAATATTACCCGTTTTTTCTTCTTGTAGTGCTGTTAGGGAACCACACATCTCGACCAATCCTTTGGCTAAGTCATCGTCCAGGTTCGGCTGTCCGTGAACGTCCAAATCAATATTTTTCCATAACACAACTCCAAGTTCATCTACACCATTCAAATCAAACATTTGTTGCGTTAAAGAACCAATAACATCAATAGAAAAAGCGGAGTGCACATCACTAGGATAACACATGTCTTCGAATATGTTGAAGCGAACGATCTCCTTATCAAATTCCATAGTGAGTGTACCACTATCGACATTAATCTTCGTCTTTGCAGTTTTCATGAACAGTCTTCTAAGGAGTAACGAAGTAGTTGAACAATTATCTCCATTATGCATATCCACAATGTAGAAATCAACGAAAAGATTAACTGATTCACTTGAACTAACACGTCCTCCACGACTCCCTTAGGATATATATTGGACTTGTTTGCTAATTGAATAGCGATCTTTGCCTCTTTTAAAGGTCCGAGATTCAAAGAATCATAAACATCGCCTGAAATAACACTAATGGAAGCTCCCAAATCAAGCAAAGCACACTCGAATGGTCGGTTACCAATGGTAACGGGTACCATGAAACCGTCAGGATCTTCACACTTTGTAGGCATCTTCTTTAGTAACATAGCTATAGCACTTTCTCCCATTTCAGTAATTTCCTTAGCAATCAACTTATCCTTTCTTGTACACAAATCCTTCAAAACCTTGGCATACCTGGGTGTTAGAGCACTGCTCTGTCGAACTCGCATGCGTTACTATCTCAAGCATGTTTGTCAATGTTAGTGATCAAAACTATAAGTCCATATTTCTAGTCTACTATAGCTAAGTCTCGGACTAGGATAGAAAGTGTAGTTGAGATCAAGAACTCCATGCCGATCATCATACAAGACGAAGAACTACTCAAGGAACTGGTGGAACTTCATCGACTAAAAGGTATGTGGAGACTTGAACTTATCTATCACTCAAAAGTCTATCTACTCTATCTCCTATCTTGAGACAAAAGTCGTTTTGCTATATAGACTTTGAATATACAGATTTTCTATTTCGAACCGAGTTTATCTCGCTTATCTATTTCTCGAACTATGTGTTGGTAAGCTTTCGCTTTGGCCAAGTTCATCTTTACCTAGTGACGAAAGTCATGTTATGTTTCAATCCCTTTGAAAATGGCTTTGACGAAAAATGGTTTGTGAATAACAATTATACAACATCCTCTAAGAATGTTTTCCTTTATTTATTCTTTTTGTTGTTTTTTTGATGATCTTAAAAATCTGTTGAGCCTCGCTCCAGTTTTTCCTTCTTGAAGATAATTCTGATCATCCTATTTTGAGAATATTCCCTGTTTATCGTCCTTCCTCCAATGATGAGTGCTAAAAGTGCATATTTCTATATATTTTTCTTGGCATTTAACTCATCTTTTGTGCATTAATTCTACATTTTATCCCATATTCTGTATTTTCTTTGTTTTCAAGAATAAATATTTTTATTAATTAATTTTGCATTTTTAGGTAATAAATAAAGACTAGATGAGTTGTGGAGCGAAAAGTGCAAATACATGGAGAAAGCCGGCGGAAACTCTAGAGGAAAAGAAGTGCAGAATGCGGTATGGAAGACTCAAGGATGAAAATGGGCTCACAAAGGAAGAAATTGTTCTTAAAGAAGAAGTGGGCTCAAGATTGTTTAAGCCCAAAACCCATTTTCTAAGCCTAAAATCAATACCCAAACCCGTTTCTCTCCTTCACCGTCAGATTGAATCCATTCCATCATCCAACGGTCGCTCCATCAGAGTGCATCGAGTTTTGATGTTCCTGTCTAACACTATAGCACCCAACTCCATGTCAGACCGTCAGTTTTGATGTATCCCATATCCAAAGGTCGCTTCATATCCATTTCCATCGAGCCGTTGGATCATTCTTTCATATTTTCATCCTACGCCTTTCACCATCCAAACATCAAGACTTGATGAGCCTTCTCAACACCCAAGAACCCAAATCTATTAACCCAACCAAACACCCCCTACTCCAAAAATATCGAACCCATCTTCTTCTCCTCCCTTCTCTGCACAGCGACGCTATCGCCATCACCACCACCTGCTCCGTCTGCCACCACCACATCCACCACCAAAGCCATCATGGCTCCTACCAACTAAACCCATCCCCTATATCACGTCCTATATCCCTCTCAACGACTAATTTCACCCATTTTCACACCTCTAATCCCTAGCTGTGGAGTTGGTGAAATAAGTTGATGAGATGGATGTAATTGAAGCATGGGAAGGAGCAGAAGACGATAAGGAAGCATGGGTCGAGACTATTGGGAAGAAATCAGAGCTGTTAGGTGAGTAATTTCGATTCCTATTTCTCAACAGGAAACCCTAATTTTACAAATTGGGGATTCTTAGGAATTGATGATTACAGCTAGAAATAGAGGCCTGGGTGAGTGTTATTGAGTAGATTCAGTGACATTAGGTAGGATTATTTTGATTTAATTTTGATTTTCACCAAACCCTAATTTCACTGTTTTGGGGGAAAGGGTGTTAACCCTAATTTTGGATTGTTGTATAAATAGGGATGATGGGTGTGTGTTAGAAGTCATGCCTGGACTAGCCAGTGCTTCACCCAAGAGGACTGGAATAGCCAGTGCCTCAAGGGTTAGTTTTTATTTTAAATGATGTTGTAAATTTCAATTGTTTTTATCCTATCCATGCTTTGATCTTGTTGTGCTTGAATTGTCTAGGATTGAATATCCTTATAGGTTGTTAAAACACTAAGCAAGCTTCTCTACGGGTAGTTGCAGTGTGAGAGCCCCAACTACCACAAGGTTTAGAATTCATCTTAGTGCCTTTAGCCTCCTTTCTAGACCAACCCTTAGATGAACAGCCGGCTTTGAACCGCGACTGTCATCTAGTTATTCAGAAAGCCTGGAAGCTGACTGATAACTAACAAGGGACAAGAACATAGTTGGAAGACCTGCCTTTGTTTCTTTATCACTGCCCTTGGCTAACAGCCTTGGTTTGTTTGTCTTTGTTTCACTTTTCTTGTTCACTGCCACTGATTTTTCTTGTTAACTGTCACTTGCTTCATTACTTCAATTCACACCCAAGTCTCTGTGGTTCGACCCTACCTTGCACACTCACTACAACAGACCCTGTGCACTTGCAGGTATCATTTCTGTGACTCTTTTAGAGAGCCACCAAGTTTTTGGCGCCGTTGCCGGGGACTGGTGCTGTGTAGTTGAAAGAAAAAAAAAATTGCTCTTGCCTTTCTGTTTTCCACCTGTAGTGTAGCTTAGTATAGCTTTAATGTTGCTGTTTTAGTGTAGCTGTAATTTTGTATCTTTAGCTGTAACTTAGTCTAACTGTAACTTAGAGCATCTGCATCTGCATATTAGTGTAATCATAAGCATCTTAGTTTAAGCATTTTTTCATTTCTTGCATCATCCTGCATTCTTTGCTTTCTTCCCTGTTCACTGCCTCTGCTGAGCTGTTGTGCTTGTGCTGCTGTGGTGCTCCTGCTTGTGCCAGGCCAAGACTGCTGCTGAGCTGCTGTGGCTGCTGTTGCAGCCTGTTGCTGCTGAACTACCCCTGTTGCTGCCTGTTGCTGTTGTTGAACTGTACTGCTGCTGCTGCTGAGTCCCTGCTGCTCTGCTGCGCTTGCTGCTGCTGTGCAATTGTTGCTTTGAACCAGGCTCTTGCACTGAATTGTAGCTGCTGGCTAGCCCTTGCTTGCTAGCTAGCTATCTAGCTGAATCTGCCCCTGGTGCTGCCTTAAATCCCCTGCTGCTGGTGCAAAGCCCTGAACTGGTGAAGCTGCTGAGCCTTGATTGCTGGTGAAGCTGCTACCTGCTGTTGCAAAGCCCTTGCTTGCTTGCTTTTTCATATTTGGGCTTCACCATTTTGAACCTGAACTGGTGCTCCTGCTGCTACTGAAGCTGCTGCAGCTGGTGTAAGATAAAGCCCAACTGGGCTTGTGAAGTAAACTGATTTGAACCAAGCCCAACTGGGCTGAAGCTGCAGAAGGAGAGGAAATTGAACCAAGCCCAACTGGGCCTTGAGTGTTGAAGCCAAAGCTTAGGATGATCCAAAGCCCAACTGGGCTTTTGCAACCAAACTGAACAGCTGGGCTGTGCTTCACAGGTAAGCCTAAACCCATTAAGAGAACCCAAACTGTGGGCTTCCATTTTTCTTGTGGGCTTGTAATATTAAACCCAACATTTGGGCTTATATTTTCTGTTGGGTTTGTAATTAATTACTTGTGGGCTTGTGGTTTTAGATTGATTTGGGCCTGTTGTTTTAATTAAAGAAAACTGAACTTTTGAAAGCCCAGTTGGGCCTCATATTTTAGTTAGTAGCTAGCCAAAGCCCAACTAAATTTCTGGGACTGTGGGCTTAACATCCATTTGAAAACTAAACATTTACATTGTGGGCTTGACCCAAAAACAGAAAACGTTTTCAAAGCCCAGTTGGGCCTCGACCTTTGGCTATTTAAGAGCCCAAATTTCAAATTGTTACCTGGGCTTGTTTCTGAACTGTGGGCCTGAACCAAAGTTCGAGTGGGCCAAAATTTCAAAATTCCAAAAACCAACAGTGAGCTTTACTCACCAGCAGTGGGCCTGTTTTTCAAAAACGTAGCTGGGCTTCGCAAAACCCAACAGTGGGCTTGGTCTCCTTATCCCATTAAAAACCAAATGTTTTTCTCCCATAAAAACCAAAGTTTTCCAAATGTTTCCCTAAAAACCAAATTTTTTCTTTTTCCCATCAAAACCAAATGTCTCCCGACAAAACCAAATTTTTCCCAAAAAGTCCAATCCCATTAAAAACCAAATTTTCTTGTATAAAATCTAGTAGATAGTTTCTTAGTTAAATCTTTTGTTTCTTTTGTATATATAGTGCTAATCCAATATGATCTCGGCTAAAAAAATGTTGGATTTTTGCCTTGAATAACGGAGTTCTAATCTTGCTTTCGCCGAAATCGGGTATTCTCTTTCCTTTTTCTCTACTCAGCATAATCCTCTCCATATGTTGTATTATAATTCTTTACATCTTTTGAAACATTGAGGACAATGTTTAGTTTAGGTTTGGGGGTATAGAGTAGATACCACGATCACATGCCATAATTGAAAACAAGAACTCCTTCTTTTTGAAAAAAAAAAAAAAAAAAAAACTAAAAAATTAAAAAAACATAAAAATGGAGCTCATTTACCTTGAAATGTTGACTCTTGTGCATGTATGTAAACATAAGGATTCTTAGTCTAGATATTTAGGCACCCTGATTCTAGCACAATTCACATGTGATAAGAAACTTGCACGCGCACGATCTACCAATACATGTATAGCCTCGATCTTCAAGGTGTCTGATAGGAAGTTAGATTGCCAATCACTTTAGAATACTGAATGAGACTTGACTAGCTTGTTCTTTGGTTGGCTGGGATAGAAGTTGGAGGATACGTTAAGAAAAGCAACCATAGAATTTGACCGGATGCATTCGATAAGGGCCACCTCTTGCTAAGAGTCATGTAATTATGTTTTTCTTTTTGTTCATGTATCAAAAGTGTCACTATGTTGTAAAGATCAATGTTATTTCTTACAAAAAAAAAAATCAAAAAAAATATATCAAAAAAAAAATAAAAAATAAAAATAGAAATAAAATCAAGTGTTTATTCCATGTTTTGTCTTGTTAAAGACAATAGTTCTCTCTTGTTCCAAAAATAAAGAGAGTAATCAATGTAAATAAGAGTCATGTAAAGAGTCATCTTTTTGTTGTAAATAGTCTTGTAATAAGCAAGGAGGGTGCAGCCATCGATGTATAACGCGGGTAAACTGAAATATCACCAACTCATTGGGTGAACATTCACAATTCTCGTAAATCCGGACATCTAGCTTGGCTTAGAATTCGGTTCTTAGCCTAAAAACTATCTCTTGGTGATTAGTAGTCATAACTTCAGGTCATTCTAGAAACATGTGTAGATACACTTTACACTCTTATCACGTGTCTTTAGTTGTTATCAGTGCTAGGATTGTGCCTTTGATAGCTAGATTGACATCTCCATTTTGCTGTGAGCTTCTACTGTCTTGCATATGTCACATTTCATGGAATCTGAGCTTATATTTTGTCCTAGAACTTTGTAGGTACGTTCTAAGCAAACCTTCACGAGACTTCACTCGTCCACTAGGGACACTTAGTGGTTTAAAAGGCTTAGTGCATACGCTAAATGCATTCGAGAAACCAACGACAGTGGTATAGGTAGGATTTCCTTAGTTTTGTTTTACTTGAGGACAAGTAAAATTCAGGTTTGGGGGTATTTGATGAGTGCTAAAAAGTGCATATTTCTATATATTTTTCTTGGCATTTAACTCATCTTTTGTTCATTAATTCTAAATTTTATCCCATATTCTGTATTTTCTTTGTTTTCAAGAATAAATATTTTTATTAATTAATTTTGCATTTTTGGGTAATAAATAAAGACTAGATGAGTTGCGGAGCGAAAAGTGCAAAGACACGGAGAAAGCCGGCGGAAACTCTAGAGGAAAAGAAGTGCAGAATGCGGTATGGAAGACTCAAGGATGAAAATGGGCTCACAAAGGAAGAAATTGTTCTTAAAGAAGAAGTGGGCTCAAGATTTTTTAAGCCCAAAACCCATTTTCTAAGCCTAAACTCAATACCCAAACCCGTTTCTATCCTTCACCGTCAGATTGAATCCATTCCATCATCCAACAGTCGCTCCATCAGAGTGCATCGAGTTTTGATGTTCCTGTCTAACACTATAGCACCCAACTCCATCTCAGACCGTCAGTTTTGATGTATCCCATATCCAAAGGTCGCTTCATATCCATTTCCATCGAGCCGTTGGATCATTCTTTCATCTTTTCATCCTACGCCTTTCACCATCCAAACATCAAGACTTGATGAGCCTTCTCAACACCCAAGAACCCAAATCTATTAACCCAACCAAACACCCCCTACTCCAAAAATATCGAACCCATCTTCTTCTCCTCCCTTCTCTACACAGCGACGCTGTCGCCATCACCACCACCTGCTCCGTCTGCCACCACCACATCCACCACCAAAGCCATCATGGCTCCTACCAACTAAACCCATCCCCTATATCACGTCCTATATCCCTCTCAACGACTAATTTCACCCATTTTCACACCTCTAATCCCTAGCTGTGGAGTTGGTGAAATAAGTTGATGAGATGGATGTAATTGAAGCATGGGAAGGAGCAGAAGACGATAAGGAAGCATGGGTCGAGACTATTGGGAAGAAATCAGAGCTGTTAGGTGAGTAATTTCGATTCCTATTTCTCAACAGGAAACCCTAATTTTACAAATTGGGGATTCTTAGGAATTGATGATTACAGCTAGAAATAGAGGCCTGGGTGAGTGTTATTGAGTAGATTCAGTGACATTAGGTAGGATTATTTTGATTTAATTTTGATTTTCACCAAACCCTAATTTCACTGTTTTGGGGAAAAGGGTGTTAACCCTAATTTTGGATTGTTGTATAAATAGGGACGATGGGTGTGTGTTAGAAGTCATGCCTGGACTAGCCAGTGCTTCACCCAAGAGGACTGGAATAGCCAGTGCCTCAAGGGTTAGTTTTTATTTTAAATGATGTTGTAAATTTCAATTGTTTTTATCCTATCCATGCTTTGATCTTGTTGTGCTTGAATTGTGTAGGATTGAATATCCTTATAGGTTGTTAAAACACTAAGCAAGCTTCTCTGCGGGTAGTTGCAGTGTGAGAGCCCCAACTACCACAAGGTTTAGAATTCATCTTAGTGCCTTTAGCCTCCTTTCTATACCAACCCTTAGATAAACAGCCGGCTTTGAACCGCAACTGTCATCTAGTTATTCAGAAAGCCTAGAAGCTGACTGATAACTAACAAGGGACAAGAACATAGTTGGAAGACCTGCCTTTGTTTCTTTATCACTGCCCTTGGCTAACAGCCTTGGTTTGTTTGTCTTTGTTTCACTGTTCTTGTTCACTGCCACTGATTTTTCTTGTTAACTGTCACTTGCTTCATTACTTCAATTCACACCCAAGTCTCTGTGGTTCGACCCTGCCTTGCACACTCATCCAAGTATTTGCTTCTCAGCAATTATTCTCTTGGAATTAAGTAGTTCATCCTTTGTTCAAGCTCGGCTTCTCCATTCCCCTTGGTCACATAGGAGTTGTGACCACGAGTGCACGTACACCTGACCCACACAGACGTATACAAGTTTCCTAGGGTTTTTATGGAAATTCTTTTTATATATATGTGTCATCAATTGATACATTATTCCATAAGGTCAAAATATTCTACTGAATTTTTTGTGTGCACAATGGATGGAAGCAACAAAGATGATGAAGTCAAGAAGGGCAAGACTATCGAGTTTCACAAAAATCCTGTTTTCATAACATGCTATCATGCTATTGATCATGAAAACAAACTACCAGTTTAGATGTCATCACAACTGGTAGGAAATCTTCTTCGAGATTTTGAGGTCGTACGTGAACAACTCGGAACTGGAACAAGGAATCTTGATTTTCTAAAAAAACGAACTGAAGAAAGCAACTGATGGGCTCGTCCATATTCAATCTCTAGTTGCTGATCGGGTTTAGTGTTTTTCAAATCATGTTCTCTAAGAGATATTTTGCCTAGTAAATCTTATTTTCTTGTTTTATTTAGAAGAATAACTAGAGTTTGGAATAGCCATTATTGTGATTACACATAGCTATGTCGAACGTTTTCATCTTCATGTTTTTAGGTTTATTTGTTTAAATTCTAAAATTGTTTGGAAGATAATTTTTGCAGTATTTATCTTTATGGTTTCATACAAGGCAATTTGTTATGGGATATGTGTGTTTGCGTCCGTAAACTATGATTGTCCTATACCTTGTCAAACGTTAAGTCTTTCATATGTCGATATGCATGTATTGATAAAAGAATGAATGAGCTTTTGACATTACAAAAGTTAAGCCTATTATGTCATTTATTGATGAAATATAGGTTAAAATCTTTTGTTGACAAGGATTATGTCTATTATATGTCATTGTGCAAATAGTGATGGAAATAGAATGAATCCTTGTATATTCCGCAGTATTGATCTTCCCTGATCCATATTTTTATGTTATACTTTGAGGATCCGTAAGTTCTCTTATGTCGAGCATGATCAATTAAATTCATCACTTTTTGTGGTTAATTTGGTTGTATATTTCCAATTATATTAATTATGGGTTCTCTTTTGATTAATCTAACTGAGTATTTTTTGATTCAAATTCATATTCGTATGTGATTTGTTATGTCCAACGAAATCCTTCTTTTCTTTTGAAATTAAGGTCGCTCTTGTTGTTCTTTCGGGAATGGCATATTATGGGGGAGAGTTCTTAATTGATCTTGTGCTTAATTTCCAAATCTTTGTGGGGAGTGCGGCTGTGGAATATTATAGGAGTTATCTTGTATCTTTATGAACTCCTTGATGAAAGAATTTAGCTTCGGCTTTATGATTACATCTAAACAAGTTGATATGTTCTTTCTTTTGGTCATGAAATGTATCTTTTGGAAATTTCATTAGGATCCCGTTTTCGTACCTTTGCCAATTTTATTGACAAAAAGGGGAATAATTAATATGTAGTTCACACTACGAATACGTATGGTTTTCGGATCATTATGTAAGGGGGAGTGGTTTCCATGTGATATGGGGTATTGACTAAGGAGGAGTGATACATATCACCATAGTATTATTGTCGAAGTTGTGATACAATGAAGTTTGACGTTGTGTAATAATACTATGACACTGTATAACAACGATTGAGAATATTTGTTTTCTCATTGTTATAGCTACGGATTTTCAACAACAATGATGCTGAACTTACAACTTTTGGGATCATTGGAGTACTTGGAAGTGACGGAGATTTCGAGTAATGTTGAAGATTAAGCATGTGAAATTGGAGCGATAAAAGTTTATTCATTTATTTTTGTATTCCATATGTATTGATAGTTTTTCACTAAAATTGACAAAGGGGGAGATTGTTAGAGCAATGTTCGGTCGAAATCGCATGCATTGCTATCACAAGCATGTTTTTCAATGTTAGTGATCAAAACTATAAGTCTTGATTTCTAGTCTACTATAGCTAAGTCTCGGACTAGGATAGAAAGTGTAGGTGAGCTCAAGAACTCCATGGCGATCATCATACAAGACGAATAACTACTCAAGGAACTGGTGGAACTTCATCGGCTAAAAGGTATGTGGATACTTGAACTTATATATCACTCAAAAGTCTATCTACTCTATCTCCTATCTTGAGACAAAAGTCGTTTTGCTATATAGACATTGATTATACACATTTTCTATTTCGAGCCGATTTTATCTCGCTTATCTATTTATCGAAATATGTGTTGGTAAGCTTTCGCTTTGGCCAAGTTAATCTTTACCTAGTGACGAAAGTCATGTTATGTTTCAATCACTTTGTAAATGGCTTTGACGAAAAATGGTTTGTGAATAACAATTATACAACGTGCTCTAAGAATGTTTCAATGATTGAAATGAGAGATTAGATTATATAACCAATGTTGGATATAAGAATTGTGTGGAAACACATATATGTATAAGTCCTTATTCCTTGAACCAAAGTATGCGTATTTTGTTGATCAGGAAAACCGGAACAAGAGCTGTGAACTCAGTCCGCGAACCCAGTCCACGAACTGGCGGAGGTTCTCATCCCGAGAATATCTTCTGGAGTTTGTGAACTCCTTCCGGGAACTTAAGTCCGCGAACTAAGTCCGCGTACTTGAGTTGGTTATATCTGAAGACGATTATTTATGAACTTATATCTATATTAACTAAGGAATGCAATTTGCAAATCGTGGCTATAAAGTTAATGAATCGATTCGAGTGAATCAAATCGTTTTTCCTTCGATTGTGTCTTGTATAGTTATATAAGATTTATACAATTTAAAAACTCTCTAACTAGTTCGTTTGAGTCATTTGAACTAGTTATGCTGAAGAAGAATATGGTTGATATGAAAGTGCTCATATAGCTAACCATTTGGTTAACTACTGTGGAACCAACAAATGTATATGTTTGGGTAAGGTTACACAAATATAAAATTTTGCATTTCATTTGTGTGTAACAAGATAAGTTTTCGATCCAATGGTTGAAAGATATTAGCTTGAATCTAATCAGGTTTTCATATAACGGTGAATATTGAATGCTTTGTTACTAAGCTAACATTGATTGCAAACCCTTATTTGAAAGACTATATAAGGGAGAACTCTAGCAACTGGAAACCTAATCCCCACACCTCCTGTGTGATACTAGTTTTATAAGCTAGAGTCGATTCTCCTTTAACCTTAGGTTTCTTCTCGAGACCCTGTAGGTTAACGACTTGATGACTTCATTGGGATTGTGAAGCCAGACCGATACTACTTTCTTGTAGTTGTGTCATCTGATCTTGCTGATTCTATCATGTTGAGTACAATCGTAACGATTGGCTTGAGATTGTTCTCTCCGATAGGCAAGATATAAAAGTAGTCACAAACATCTTCGTCTCATCGTTTGTGATTCCACAATATCTTCTTTCACCGCGTCGATTAAGATTATTGTGAGGTGATTGATAATACTAGGATGTTCTTCGGGAATATAAGTCCGAGTTATTAATTGGTTCTTGTTCACCTTGATTTATCAAAAGACAGAACAAAACTTGTAGGTATTTCTGTGGGAGACAGATTTATCTATTATCATAGACTTTTCTGTGTGATACATATTTGTTTGTTAAAGTATTCGACTTTGGGTCGTAGCAACTCTTAGTTGTGGGTGAGATCAGCTAAGGGAATCAACTGCGTAGTATCCTGCTGGGATCAGAGACGTATGGAGCGAAACTGTACCTTGAATCAATGTGAGATTGATTGGGGTTCAACTACAGTCCAGACCGAAGTTAGTTTGTAGTAGGCTAGTGTCTGTAGCGTCTTAATACGGTGTGTGTTCAATTTGGACAAGGTCCCGGGTTTTTTCTGCATTTGCGGTTTCCTCGTTAACAAAATTCTGGTGTCCGTGTTATTTCTTTTCCGCATTATATTTTGTTATATAATTGAAATATCACAGGTTGTGCATTAAGATCAATCAATTAGAATATCCAACCTTTGGTTGTTGATTTACATTGATTGACACTTGAACATTGGTCTTTGGCACCGTTCAAGTTATTTCACATAATAATCAGACTCACGGATTTCTATCTATTCGATTTGCTGATTACATTGTGAAATAGAGATATTAGAACTCTTTGATATACTTTATTAAGATTGAGTCTATTTGATTCTCTTGAAAGTATATTGGAGTTAGTCCATACAGATTGCTAATCGGAATATTGGGTGTGGTTATTGTACCCCCGCTTTTTCACTGGGTACGGTTCTGATAGCCTCAATAAATGGAATGTTGATGTGTATCTTGCTGAAAATATCCATGATTTCCTTGTCTTGAGATTCTTTCTTGGATTTGGCAAAACAATTAGGAAAATGATGCGGTATGGTAAAAGTGGGAACCATGTCCTTAGGTTGGCCGGTTGAGGTTGGCCATTCCTTTGGTATAGTTTCTGAATCTACTTCCTTTTCAATATCGTCACTAGGCACACGTACTTCCCATAGAGTTGAGTCTTCTATTTGCCTTTTGTTCCTTAACGTAACCACATTAACATGCTCTCTTAGGTTTGAAAATGCGGGGGTCTAACAACCAGACCCAACAATTCATTTGGCAATCTGAGAGGACTTACTACAATACACTTCTAGAGAATCAACTAGACAGTCACACTCAATCTAGAATAAAGTATATCAAAGAGTGTTTAACATTGCTCGGTTGAACCCACCAAGCATTGGTACGTCAAGTTTCGTTGTCATATTTAGTGAATCAAAAATCATGTTAAGAGTCTCTTGATTATGTACTAGAGTCAACTTCGTATAGGTTAGCTTGAAAGTATTAGGATATGAGACATTACAAGTATTGCGAAGACTTGAAGATGTGAAGAAGCAAGGAGCTACAACGACAACAATCGTCCTTCCACTTGAGGTTAGTGATATTTGACTTGAATTATTACATTCCCTAACTATCTTTCAAGTCGTGCATATTTAAAACAAAACTGCGAAGCATATTTGAACTATTGATAGACATAGTATTAAGGAATACAATACGAGGTTTATTGCTTAACCATTAAACTTTGTAGATAGGACATCGCCATAATCATTTGAATGCTATTGTGATTATGTATGGGTATGAAGTGAGGATTTCATCCCAGGATACAATGTTTTACATGTGTTCTAAGGAAGTAAGTTCATAAACTTGTTTGTGAATCGAAAGGAAATCGCCATGCGTTATTGGTTTTTCTATTCATTGCATATATTATGAACAACCAATATGTGTGATTGAGTATAACCGTTCACGACTTGTTGTGTTCTTGGTAGAACTATTCACAAAGGCATGACTAATGTATTGGTATGACTTTTATTAGTGAAACCGATCTTAAGTAATCACTTGAGATGGTATGATCGGGTTTGTGATTTTATGTCTGACCAAATATGGGAAAGGGGAACCGATCCTAGTAAGAGGTGTAGTACATCACAAAAGGGAGCCGATCCTTGTATGGGGTGCAGCAAGGTTTATAGCAGAAAGGGGAACCGATCCTATGAACATGTGCAACACGTTTTTAGGAAAAGGGGAACCGATCCTATGGACATGTGCAACACATATAAGTTAGATACCATATATATGTGGGGAACCGATCCTAGTACCTAGTCAACCGAATTTTGGAAAGCTAGTGTGACTATGCACAATACTCATATGGAAGGTAGAACCGAAACTTGTTTTGGTAGAACCGTTAAACCTATAATTGTGATTGAATGTTATTTGATCAATCACATAGTTCTTGAAAGTCAGATGAACCAATTCTAAACTTGTTTGGAAGTGTGGAAAATCGGTTTCAAGTTTGTAAGTGTGAAAGAGAACTTACAAAGTAAGGATGTTGACATACTTTGAACACGTGCTGTGAATATTTATTTCTTTAATTGTTCAAAGTTATTCCTTAATAGCTAAGGGTAGAGAATCCCAAGATCGAAACATAAATAAGTTAAGAATCTTTTAATGAAGGTAATTAACTTCATTTTTGGGTAAATAAGAATTAGTAATGTGCATTTACTAATTAGAGATTTTCTGAGAGATTTTTCGATCATTATTTTTGGACAGAGCATTTCCAGGAATTATGGAAACCGAATTTGTGCTTTAATAATATATTGAGCATATTTTCGGTTTTGGAAATTCCTTTGTGTCCAAAATTCCTTGTCTATAAATACTTGAAGTTTTCCTTTCTAGCAAACTAATCCTTCGAAACACAAGCTTCCTCTTTGTTGTGTTGTTACTGGTGTAGCCGCCTATTCGGAGAGGAGAGTAACCTAAGTAGGAGAAATCTCTTACGACCGCTCAGTTTAAAGTCTTCTTTGGGATTGAGAAGCTCTAGCGCGTACCGTTGGTGGGAAACTAGATAATTGTGGTTTATCTTTTGTTTTCATTGATTTGATTGACTCACGATGGTTGAACTTTGATTGCACCTAGTTTTTTTATGCTTGAGAATCTCTCTTCTGATATAAGATTCACTCAAACTAGTTCAGAGTTTCGACAGGGATCTTTAGACTGTTGTTAGTTCTAAAGACGATCTTGTGATAATCCATTGTTAACAGACTCCGTTCTGTGCGTGATTAATCACAAGAGATTCAAGTGATTGTGTACAGGTGTTTATTGAAGATCTAAGAAGATTTGAAGACGAAGAATATATTGAAGATTTATGATTTGTAGGTTTATAATCTTTGGTGTGCACAATACTTGTTTCGGTAAAAGAGGATCCAATTAATAATCGGTTTATTCTTGTGATAAATTGGATTGATTAATTGAGTAGATTGGCATCAACACAATTCTTTGTATTAATAGTGTTGTTGGCTTAATCTTAAACGATAAATTCGGTAATTGAACATAAGATAGATCTAAGGACCCGACGAAGGAGTTTACGTTAAGATAAACAGAAGAGCCTTTGTCCGACTCATATCACTTGGTTGAATAGAGTTGATACCAAACAAATTTGTTGTTCCTTTACTTTTTGGAATACGAACCAAAGGAATTGATCCATGTATGTGACTTATTTATAAGTTGGAGTTGTGGGGATACAGACGGAACTAGGTGAACTATAGGTTTAGTTTCTTGGTCTCAACTATACGGAGTTAGGTGTAATTTTGTGTAGCGGCTTAATCCTGAGAGTATTCAATTATGGACAAGGTCCCGGGGTTTTTATGCATTTATGGTTTCCTCGTTTACAAAATCTTGTTGTGTCATTTACTTTATATTTCCGCATTATAATTGTTTTATTATAATTAAAGTAAATTATACAAACGTTAATTAATATTTACTTTCTAAGTGAATCCTATTATGTTTGGTTAAGTCCGAACCTTTTTATCAAGTAACATACTTCGTTGTTGTATTAGCTCGATCTCGTATCCATAGACGATCACACGAAGTGTGAACCGATTAGTTGTATTGTCTCGACTCAGTCCATAGACAATCACTTTCGGAGAAAGGACTTAAAGGTAGGAAAAGTTTTAGCTCGAGGTATATTTGGGTACCCTTGTCTTTTCAATTGGTATCAGAGCAGGCAAACACAAAAAGATCTAACAATCTGTGTTTGGTGCGATCCAACCTATAAGAATGAACTCGAGTTCTCATGAATCAACTTCAATTAACGTACCGCCAAGATTTGACGGAACAAACTATCTATGGTGTAAATCTGCTATGAGATATTTTCTTCAATCACGAGACTTTAATACTTGGTTATTAGTCGTCGATGGTTATATTCATCCATAGATAGAAAATTCGGAAACTGAGTTTAAACGCTTAGTAGATTTTTCTAACGAAGAAAAGGCACTTGCAAAGTAGAATTCAGATGGTTTGAATGCTATTATTCATGCTGTAAGTCGTGATTTACAACATCATGTGTCAACATGTCAAACTTCGAAAGAATCTTGGGATAATCTTCAGATCGTATTCGAAGGAAATTCATCAGAGAAAGAAGCTAGACTTCAGACTCTCACTTCCGATTGGGAAAACCTTCGAATGGATGACAACGACACTTTTGAAGAGTTTCATATTAAACTTTCTGAGATAATTAATGCTTCTTTCTCGTTAGGAAAGACTATTTCTGAAAAAGATATAGTATGCAAGATTCTCAGATCGTTGCCATCTAGATACGATTCTAAGAAGCATGCAATCATAGAAGCAAACGATCTTTCAACTCTCTCACGAAGTACACTCATTGGTAAGTTAAAGATATTTGATCATGAATCACAGTATATTCAAGGTAAAGGAATCGCTTTTAAAGCTGCAAGAATTCCGAAAGCTCCAATGGAAAGGAATAGACAGATGGATGATTCAGATGAACAGACTGCAGAAAATTCTGATGATGAAATTGAACAATCATTGTCATTAATTACTAGACAGTTTCGAGATCTCTTAAAGAAAAGAAATAAGAGATTCGTTAAGGATACTTATCGATATTCTCGCCCACATGATCGAGTTCCTGTCAAAAAGGATCACGAAGAAGATGATGAATATCAGCCGCAGTGCTTCAAGTGTAAAGGGTTTGGTCATATTGCTAAAGACTGACCCAATCTTAAGAAATACACTGGAAGCAAGGAATTGGCTGTAACTCTAGATGAGACCTCTGATTCATACGATTCTGAAGAAGAGGAAACAGCTAATATTGCATTAGTTGTCAATCTTATTTATTCCTCCTCCATTAGTGATTTACCCATTTTAAGAATGGACATGTCTTCTGATGTTATTAAATCACCTAATGGTAAAGGGAAAAATAAGACAAGATGCAAAAACTGTCTCAAAAACAGAATTGCTAAGAGTTGCTTATGAAATTACAGTCAATCCCAAGATACTTCGTTAGTTCGAGGTAACAAAAGGAGATCTTTTCATACTATACTAGATCAAGAACACTCTGGTTGTTCAAAATTCCATAATGAGAGAAATTCTCATATTAATGCCACTTGATCGGTATTAGAATTCTTTCCTCACCACGTGTGCCAAATCTTTGAGTGAGGAAGAAGAAAAATCAAGGAACTTTTGTGTAGATTATGGAAATAATATCTAGTATTTGAAGATATTTGATATATTTTTATTTTTAGGAATATTATATTTTAGGTAGTATGAAAATTATAAAAAAATCCTTCATCTAATTTGATCATTCCTTGTCCAAACTATGGGTCTGGATCAAATGGTTTCTATGGAGAAGATACTAGATCAGAAAGATCATCTTAAAACTAAGTCTGGATCGTCCCTTGATATTAAGAGTAAATTAAGAAAGGGAGATTGGCTTATCAAGAAGGAAAGAGAGAATACTCCGATGAAAGATCAGTGTATTGGGGCATTGACACATTGTGTTCAATCAAAGACAGAATTACATGCTCTTGCAGAATCCTTCACGAAAATTTCTCATCTGCAAGAGATTCTGGTCAAGCAACAAGGTTTTCTACTTGAAGAAATTCAAAAGATGAAGAGTAGTAATCCGCCTTCATTCAACTCTGATATGAAGGACTAGGTTGCAAGAGAAAAATAGACATCAATTTTTGATTTCTTTCATTGATTGTATTAGTCTATTATGAATAAAACTATTGTGAATAAAATTATTTGATTTATAATTTTTCTTGTGATAGTTTTCGATTTACATATCTTGTGCTTGAATGCTTTTATCTTATTTCTATGTATGTTTATGGGATGTTTGGTTTCGGTTTTACTACCTTAATATTCGATCTCATATATTGTGAACCCTTGTGGTTTGGGTGAGTTTTTGATTTAGCAGGATTAAGTTCTAGCCCATGTTGGTAAGCTTTATCAAAGAATCATGGGGGGTTCTGGTAGAAACAATATGTGAAAAAGTCACAATATGTTGAATCAGTTTGGTTTAACATAAAAGCATATGTGTTTTGACGGTTTTCAACTTTTGCTTGCAATTGTTAAAACCGATTTTCAACCTTTCTCTGGTAAAGGTTGGTTGTTGTTATTCTTTTGTTTTTCACAAGGATGACAACATGATGATATTTTGATATCAATTATCCCTGGACGAAGATGCAATCATATTGGAGAAGCGGATGCGAAATTTGAGGTAACAACCTTGTTAGTTAATTGTTTTCCTGTTTAAGAAAAGCCTGAGTTTATATCATATATATTTATTGCTTTTGCTTAATAAAATTTCGGTACAATTGATGTTTATTCCATGATGTGTGTGTGGATGTGTGTGATTCAATTGGTTCCGGTTAAGAAAAACTATTGATATCTTGCTTTATTGTGTGGTATCAATTGTTTAGGCTTACAAAATTTCAGTGCAATTGCGGTATTTTAATGCTTATGTTGATTCAATTGCTTCCGGTTGAGGTGAATAATTATGCAAGTTGATTTATTTGATTTGTATGAATTATTTATGGCTTAACGAAATAAAAGGATTACGGGATGAGTTGTTTAGTCCAATTCGATTCCGGATAAGAGAAACTAAGTTAATTCTGATCTTAGTTAGACTTATCGAAGTGAGGTTTCAGTTATTCAAGTCTAATCGAATGCCTTAATAAGAAATGCTAGTTAACTAACCTAGTAATTGTCTTGTTTAAAATTGAAAGGTCTAAGTTTATGGATAATTAGAACCTGATGAGAAAAATAGAGTTATCTTTATTTTGGTCTTATCGAATTAAGCGGTTGTTTTTGAACAATCGGTTTAGTAAAGGGACTAAGGTGCTTAGTTGATTTTTGTTTTGATAAACTAAATTGGAAAAATTGTTTCGGACAATTGTTTCCTTGGCAACGTATCAAAATAAAACTACTTGTAGTTTCGGTTTTGATATTGGCTATCAGAACATGATGTGTGGACCCCTCGTGCCTAACTGTACAGGTTGCAAATCTATTTTGAGATTTGTAAGATTATTTTCGTGTTGTCCTTTATTTTTTCGCTTCTTTTTCATTTTGTGACAAAAAGGAGGAGAAATATATGAAGTAAACAAGTGATACTAGCATTGATTTTATATTGATTGGTATCGCTAAGGAAAAGAACATTGGTACTTAAACGTTTTATCTAAACGAAAGAGTGAAAGCACGGACTAGGGGGAGTAACATGTCATATGAATTGGTATAACAAAGACGTGCGGATTGAATATCTACCTATCTTCCTTAGGGGGAGTATTTTCTTTGTTACTATAATGTCAACATCGACATTTTCAAGGATTGAATGTAAGCAGTTTGATGTGCTGTTGAATTCGGGAATCAAGCGTATGTGTAATGAATTCTAGTAATTTGTTTATCTATATGATGTAAGAGTTTTGTCACTAAAATTGACAAATGGGGAGATTGTTAGAGCATTACTCGGTTGAACCCATCAAGCGTTGGTATGTCAAGTTTGGTTGTCATATTTTAGTGAATAAAAAGTCATGTTAAGAGTCGCTTGATTATGTACTAGAGTCAACTTCGTATAGGTTAGCTTGAAAATATTAGGATAATGAGACATTACAAGTATTGCGAAGACTTGAAGATATGAAGAAGCAAGGATCTACAACGGTAACAATCATCCTTCCACTTGAGATTAGTGATATTTGACTTGAATTGTTTCATTACCTAACGTATCTTTCAAGTCGTGCATGTTGAAAACCAAACTGCGAAGCATATTTGAACTCTAGATAGACATAGTATTAAGGAATACAATACGAGGTTTATTGCTTAACCATTAAACTTTGTAGATAAGACATCGCCATAATCATTTGAATGCTATTGTGATTATGTATGGGTATGAGGTGAGGATTTCATCCTAGGGAACAATGTTTTACATGTGTTCTAAAAAAGTAAGTTCATAAACTTGTTTGTGAATTGAAAAGGAAATCGCCAGGCGTTACTGGTTTTGTTATTCATTGCATATCTTATGAACAACCAATATGTGTGATTGAGTATAACCGTTCACGACTTGTTGTGTTCTTGGTAGAACTATTCACAAAGGCCTGACTTATGTATTGGTATGACTTTTATTAGTGAAACCGATCTTAAGTATGGTATGACCGGGTTTGTGATTTTATGTCTGACAAAATATAGGAAAGGGGAACCGATCCTAGTAAGAGATGCAGTACATCACAAAGGGGAACCGATCCTTGTATGGGGTGCAACAAGTTTTATAGCAGAAAGGGGAACCGATCCTATGAACATGTGCAACACGTTTTTAGGCAAAGGGGAACCGATCCTATGGACATGTGCAACACATATAAGTTAGATGTCATATATATGTGGGGAACCAATCCTAGTACCTAGTCAACCGAATTTTGGAAAGCTAGTGTGACTATGCACAGTACTCACATGGAAGGTAGAACCGAAACTTGTTTTGGTAGAACCGTTAAACCCATGATTGTGATTGAATGTTATTTGATCAATCGCATAGTTCTTGAAAGTCAGATGAACCAATTCTAAACTTGTTTGGAAGTGTGGAAAATCGGTTTCAAGTTTGTAAGTGTGAAAGAGAACTTACAACGTAAAGATGTCGACATACTTTGAACACGTGCTGTGAATGTTTATTTCTTTAATTGTTCAAATTTATTCCTTAATAGCTAAGGAAAGAGAATCCCAGGATCGAAACATAAATAAGTTAAGAATCATTTAATTAAGGTAATTAACTTCATTTTTGGGAAAATAAGAATTAGTAATGTGCATTTACTAATTAGAGATTTTTTAAGAGATTTCAATCATTATTTTTGGACAGATCATTTCCAGGAATTACGGAAACCGAATTTGTGCTTTAATGAATATCTTGAGAATATTTTCGGTTTTGGAAATTTCTTGGTGTCCAAACTTCCTTGTATATAAATACTTGAAGTTTGCCTTTCTAGCAAACTAATCCTTCGTAACAACAAGCTTCCTCTTTGTAGTGTTGTTACGGGTGTATCCGCCTATTCGGAGAGGAGAGTAACCTAATTAGGCGAAATCTCTTACGACCTCTCATTTTAAAGTCTTCTTTGGGATTGAGAAGTTTTAGCGTGTACCGCTGGTGGAAAACTAGATAATTACGGTTTATCTTTTATTTTCATTGATTTGATTGACTAACGGTGGTTGAACTTTGATTACACCTAGTTTATTTATGCTTGAGAATCTTATCTTCTGATATAAGATTCACTCAAACTAGTTCAGAGTTTCTACAGGGATCTTTAGACTGTTGTTAGTTCTAAAGACGATCTTGTGATAATCCATTGTTACAGACTCCGTTATGTGCGTGATTGATCACAAGAGATTCAAGTGATTGTGTGCAGGTGTTTATTGAAGATCTAAGAAGATTTGAAGACGAAGAATATTTCTGATTTGTGGGTTCATAATCTTTGGTGTGCACAATACTTGTTTCGGTAAAAGAGGATACAATTAATAGTCGGTTTATCCTTATGATAGATTGGATTGATTAATTGAGTAGATCGGCATCAACACAACTCTTTGGATTAATAGTGTTTTTGGCTTAATCTTAAACGATTACTTCGGTAATTGAACATAAGATAGATCTAAGGACCTGACGAAGGAGTTTATGTTAAGATAAACAAAAGAGCCTTTGTCCGACTCATATCACTTGGTTGAATAGAGTTGATACCAAACAGATTTGTTGTTCCTTTACTGTTTGGAATACGAGCCAAAGGAATTGTTCCAAGTACGTGACTTGTTTATAAGTTGGGAGGCATGGGAATACAGTCGGAACTAGGTGAACTATAAGTTTAGTTGCTTGGTATCAACTATACGGAGTTAGGTGTAATTTTGTGTAGCGGCTTAATCCTGAGAGTATTCAATTCTGGACAAGGTCCCGGGGTTTTTCTGCATTTGCGGTTTCCTCGTTAACAAAATCTTGCTGTGTCATTTACTTTATATTTACGCATTATAATTGTTTTATTATAATTAAAGTAAATTACACAAACGTCAATTCCTATTTACTTGATAAGTGAATCCTATTGTGTTTGGTTAAGTCTTAAACTTTTTATCAAGTTACATACTTCGTTGTTGTATTGTCTCGATCTTGTATCCATAGACGATCACACGAAGTGTGAACCGATTAGTTGTATTGTCTCGACTCAGTCCATAGACAATCACTTTCGGATAAAGGACTTATATGTAGGAAAAGTTTTAGCTTGAGGTATATTTGGGTACCCTCTCCTTTTCAAAGAGATTAAGATCTCTAACTCTTAATTCAATCCACAATCAGCAAATAGAAATCTGCGAGCCCGGTCGAATAAGATGAGTAACTTGAACGGTACCAAATACCAATGTTCAAGTGTCAATCAATGTAAATCAACAACCCAAGGTTGGATATTCTAATTGATTGATCTTGACACATAACCTGTGACATTTCAATTATATAACAAAATATAATGCGGAAGCGAAATAACACAGATACCAGAATTTTGGTAACGAGGAAACCGCAAATGCAGAAAAACCACGGGACCTAGTCCAGATTGAACACCACACTGTATTAAGTCGCTATAGACACTAGCCTACTACCAATTAATTGCGGACTGAACTGTAGGTGAACCCTAATCAATCTCACACTGATTCAAAGTATAGTTGCGACCCTTACGTCTCTGATCCCAGCAGGATACTACGCACTTGATTCCCTTAGCTGATCTCACCCACAACTAAGAGTTGATACGACCCAAAGTCGAAGACTTGATAGACAAATTTGTCTCACACAGAAAAGTCTATAGGATTGAATAAATCTGTCTCCCAAAGAAATACCCAAGAGTTTTTGTTCCGTCTTTTGATAAATCAAGGTGAACAGGAACCAACTGATAACCCGGGCTTATATTCCCGAAGAACAACCTAAAATTATCAATCACCTCACAATAAACTTAATCGACTAGCGAAACAAATTATTGTGGAATCACAAACGATGAGACGAAGTTTGTTTATGATTACTTTTCTATCTTGCCTATCGGAGATATAAAATCTCGAGCCAATTATTTCAATTGCACTCAACAAGATAGAAACAACAAGATCAGATCACGCAACTACAAAGATAATAGTTGGGTCTGTCTTCACAATCCCAATGAAGTCTTCAAGTCGTTAACCTACAGGGTCTCGAGAAGAAACCTAAGGTTAAAGGAGAATCGACTCTAGTTATGCAACTAGTAACACACACGAGGTGTGGGGATTAGGTTTCCCAGTTGCTAGAGTTCTTCCTTTATATAGTTTTCAAATCAGGGTTCGCAATCCAAGTTACCTTGGTAATAAAGCATTCAATATTCACCGTTAGATGAAAAAGATTCAACCAAGCTAATATCTTTCAACCGTTAGATAAAACTTATCTTGTTACACACAAATAAAATGTACCCTCATTTAGGTTTATGTAACCGTACCTAAACGTGTACACCAGGTTGGTTCACAAATAGTTAACCGAGGTTAGTCATATGATTACTCTCATATCAACCTTATTCATCTTAACCATAACTAGTTCAAATGACTCAAATGAAACTAGTTAAAGAGCTGTACAATTGTATAAAAAACACAATAGAAACCAGATCGGTTTGATTCACTTGAATCAATCATGAACATTATAGCCACGGTTTGCAAAGATTGCATTCCTTATGATTTAAATGTTTAAGTTTATGAACTCGCCGATTTGACAAAGTAACCATCTTAAGTATGCGTACGGGTATGCGTACTTAAGCAACCGGATTTTGAGTTTGTTAAGTTTCCAAACTCAGCATAAATTTTTGGTTCAAAAAATTCCGCCAGTATGCGTACGGGTACGCATACTTAAGGTGACTAGTTTAGGAGTTTGTAATTCCCAAACTCAGCAAATATTTTCGGTTCGAAAACTTCCGCCAGTATGCATACGGGTACGCATACTTATCTTGTCTACTTCACCAATTTCGTATACACACATATGCATACTCTTGGTTCCCGGTTTATGGATTTATATACTAATGTGCGAACACACTATATATTCTTATATCAAAAGATGGTTACATCATCAACTCTTTATTTCAATAATTGAAACATTCTTCTATAATGATAATAGCCGTTTTCACACACTATTAGCATCAAAGCAATTTTCAAGATATAGATATAATCATTATCGAAACATTCCAAGCCTACATCAAATGATTGGATCACACAAACCATGTAAGATGTTACTCGGTAATTTTCTCATGATATAAGATGAACTTTGGCGAAGCGAAAGCTTACCAACACATATTTCGAGAAATATGTAAGCGAAGTATACTCAGCTCGAAATCTCAAATGTGTATAGAGAAAACTATATCGTAACACGACTTATGTCTCAATATATGAGATAGTAGAAATAGACTTTCCAAGTGAAAGATGAGTTCAATTCTCCAAATAACCTTTGTCGAAGAAGTTCCACAAGCTCCCCTTAGTAGTTCTTCGTCTTCAAGAGATGAACGCCGAGAGATCTAAACTCAACTACACTATATATATCCTAGTCCGAGACATCTATAAATAGGCTAGAAATCAAGACTTATAGTTTTGATCACTAATATTGACAAACATGCTTGAGATACCAACGCATGCGAGTTCGACCGAGCAATGCTCTAACAATCTCCCCTTTTGTCAATTTTAGTGACAAAACTATCAATACATATGGATTACAAAATAGATAAAAATTGTAGCTTACCATCTGAAAAAGCGGGGGTCTAACAACACCACCCAATATTTCGCTTAGAAATCTGTATGGACTAACTCCTATATACTTTAATAGAGAATCAACTAGAAAGTAAGACTCAATCTAGATTAAAGTATATCGAGGAGTTAATATCTCTCTCTTGTTTTGATTTACTCAAGCTAATAGAAATCAGCGAGTCTTTAATCAAACACAAGGAATGACTTGGATGGCACCAAAGACCAATATCCAAGGATCAATCAATATCAATCAACAACCGAAGGTCGGATTTCCAATTGATTGATTCAAACGCACAAACTGTATTATTTCAATTAAAAAGATAAAACAATATGATGCGGAAATTGAAATAACACAGACACCAGAAATTTTGTTAACGAAGAAACCGCAAATGCAGAAAAACCCCGGGACCTAGTCCATATTGAACACACACTGTATTAAGCCGCTACAGACACTAGCCTACTCCAAGCTAAATTCGGACTGGACTGTAGTTGAACTCCAATCAATCTCCCATTGATCCAAGGTACAATTATGCTTCTACGCCTCTGATCCCAGTAGGATACTGCGCACTTGATTCCCTTAGCTGATCTCACTCATAACTAAGAGTTTCTACGACCCAAAATCGTAGGCTTTAACAATAAACAAATTTGTCTCACACATACAAGTCTATCAAAGGATCAATCTGTCTCCCACAGATAAACCCTAAAGGTTTTGTTTCGTCTTTTGATAATAATCAAGGTGAACAGGAACCAATTTATAATCCGGTCTTATATTCCCGAAGAACAGCCTAGATTAATCAATCACCTCACAACAATCCTAATCGTATGGTAGCGAAACAAGATGTTGTGGAATCACAAACGATGAGACGGAGATGTTTGTGATTACTTTTTATATATTGCCTATCGGAGATATCAATCTCAATCCAATTAATATGATTGTACTCGTACGATAGAATATGCAAGATCAGATCACACAACTACGATAAAAATAGTATCGGTATGGCTTCACAATCCCAATGAAGTCTTTAAGTCGTTAACCCGGTTTGAGAAAAGAAAACCAGAGGGATAAAGGAGAATCGACTCTAGTACGCAAACTAGTATCACACGTAAGGTGTGGGGATTAGTTTTGCACAATACTAGATGTCTCCTTTATATAGCCTTTCAAATCAGGGTTTTGCCTTGGTAACAAAGAAAACAATATCCACCGTTAGATGAAAACCTGATTTAGATTCAAGCTAATATTTCTCAACCGTTAGATCGAAAACTTAGCTTGTTACACACACTTGACAATGCACGTTTCTAGGTTTGTTAACCGTACCCAGACGTATGCACCTGTTGGTTTAATAATAGTCAGCCAAAAGGTTAGCCATATGAGAATATCATATCAACCATGTTCTTCTTCACCATAACTAGTTCAAATGACTCAAATGAACTAGTTAAAGAGTTGTTCAATTGCAAGGAAATATCATGTAATACACAAGACACAATTGAAGCAAAGATGATTTGATTCACTCGAATCTGTTCATGAACTTTATAGCCATGGTTTGCAAACTGCATTCCTTAGTCTTTATAAGTTTAAGTTCAGAAATCATCTTCAGATATATAACCTTTCTCAAGTTCGAAGACTAGGTTCGCGAACTTAAGCAACCAGTAGAGTTTACAAACTCCAGCAGAAAATATCGGCAAAGACTTTCGCCGGTTCGCGGACTGGGTTCGCGGACTAGTCTAGTTTTTCAACTCCAACAGAATTTCTCGGGATGAGAAGTTTGGAAGTTCGCGGACTTGTCTCACGCCATTCTTCGGTTTCTCTTGATCAACAAAGTTCGCAAACTTTGGTTCAAGGAATATGACTTATACATAAATGTGTTTCCACAATAATGTTTATGTCCACCAAACAAGATGATTAATTTAGTTCAAAAATGCTCACTATAAAGTACCTTACGGAACAACCAACAAAGCTAATCAAAAATATAATAAACTTTGTTGTATCGTGCTCAACATAAGATGCATTACGGAGCCTCACAGTAATACATAAAATATGGAACATGGATGATCATTACTGCGGAATACACAAGGATTCATTCTATCTTCGATCACTATTTGCATAACGATATTAATAGACATAATCCTTGAAAACAAAAGATTTTAACCTATCTTCCATTAAAGAATTGACAATATAGGCTTAACTTTTATATTTGTCAAAAGTCTATTCATTCTTTCACCAGTACGTGAATACCAACTTATGAACGACTTTACTTTTGACAAAATATGGGACCTTCAAGTTCACGGACGCAAACATACATATCCTATAACAAATGGCAATATAACAAATCATAAAGATTAATACTGCAAAAACATCATCCTCCAAATATTTTTAGAACTTAAACCAAAAACCTAAAAAATAACAAGAAGATGAAAAATAATAGCTATGTGTAGTCACAATCATTGCTATTCAAGCACTAGTTATTCTTCCAACTAAACCAAAAAGAAGACATACTAGGCAACAAATGAAACTCAGTTTTCCTTAATGATTTCATACCTCTGGAATGGTCTATCTAAATAGGAGTCACTGATATCCTTGATTTTGTTGACCGTAGAGACACCATGTTCATGAGCCAGAACGTAGTTTTTCGATCAACAATACGAACAAAGTAACGAGCCTTAGCGCAGTCAAGAATAACTTTCTTTTGATTTCTGATCAAGATATTCTGAGTACCAAAGATTTTTTCCTGTCCATCAATAAGATGGTTGATCTGCAGTTAAAGGTTAGCAATTTCTTTATTTACTTCATTCTGAACGAGAATTAAATCCTTGACAGATTCTCCAATTCAAGAATTATACTCTTTCCTTTCAAGCATCTTCTTCAGAATAAATTCTTGAGTATGATCACTTCCTTTGAGATCATCCTCTACAGTAGGGTTAACTTCTTCTTTAGGAACATTTTCCATCGTGTTCCTTTTTGAAGATTAGTGAACGCGTATATGAGTAATATATATGTTCAAGTAAACACCCTAGATAGAAACCCTAGAGTTCCTTGAGGAGATATGGGCATTCGTGGACTAGGCCAAACGCCAAAAAAATGGACCCAACCAGGAAAACTGCATACTGTGACACTTTCAAAAGTTTTCCATCCCTAAAGAGAAAGGTCACAGTGAAGAAGGAAAGAGATACTAAAAACATACAAACTAATGAAAATCAGCTAATTACTTGAGCATCTCTCAACATCATCCTTGTATCTCTCAAGTTAGGTACAAGGATGGAGATTTCTGCTACTAGGTAGCAGAGGGAGACATAGTATCACCATAGGTTTTGAGAGAGTAGTTGTGATTTCCATCAGGATATTTGATCTCATCATTTCTTGTATTCCCATGGTAGTTTCCATTTTTAGGGAAATTTCTCATATCTCTTCCTGAAAGCTCAAGAGAAGGAGCTTTCTGATTACTGAGTCTATGACCTCTAGAAATTGGTTCAAGAGGATTTTCCGAGATGGGTTTCTAAACTCTAGAATTAGATTCACCAGAGTTGTTCTTATAAGCACAGGTCATGCTTTCATCGGCAGCATAAGACTTTATACCACTAGAATGCACAGAAATCCTGTAATGATTCCTGGGAAGGAGATCACTTTTATAAGATGTCTGGTTTCTTGTTAGCATGAGATTCACTGCAGTAGTCGACTGACTATTTACCCCATTGACAGTGAAAAGAAGCAAATTACGAAGTTTAGGAATTTGTTTCTTCCTGGAAAAGCAATGGATAGCATAGTGATTCCCTTTTCCACAGAAAGTACAGGTTCGTGGAGAAGATGCAACAGACGGCATCTGTTTAGCTTTAATCCCTGTGAGAAGATTGTAAGCTATATAAACTTTTCTCAACACAATCTTCTTTTGGAGGATCTTTCTTCATGTACTGTATGTCAAAAGGAATAGTTGGAATAGAAGAATTTTTTCTTAAGACAGAGTTTTCCTTTTCCAAGGTCATACACTGTTGTTGATGGTGGTTTTTAGCTTAGGGTTAAAATCATAAAACCTTACATCTGGCATGACGTCACTACAACCACTAGCGCATTTATTGAATCATTCAACATACCTACGTAAGAATTACCAGGGTACCTTTTTTTTATATATGTGTCATGTTCCACGGCAGAACCCTTAGTATTGACCGACACCATCTTCGTACATACCAAACCCTAATTCGCATGCTACCGTGCTAAGGCATGCCAACCATGCCAGCCGCACCACTGTGCCAATGGCAAACCATGCCAGCCATATCTCCGCGCCAAGGCATGCCAACCATGCTAGCCGCACCATGCGCCAATGGCATGCCAAACCCTTGGCCCCACCATGCCAAGCCAACCGCACCTTGCCTTGGCCCCAACCATTCTAGCCGCACCATGCGCCAATGGCATGCCAAACTCTTGGCCCCACCATGCCAAGCCAACCGCGCCTTGCCTTGTCCCCAACCATGCTAGCCGCACCATGCGCCAATGGCATGCCAAACCCTTGGCCCCACCATGCCAAGCCAACCGCACCTTGCCTTGGCGCCACCATACCAAGCCGTCCGTACCAAACCCTTGGCCCAACTATGCCAAGCCATCCGCGTCATTGGCCTTGCACCCACCATGCCGGCCTTCCCTATGCGGATACCAAAACGAAGGCGTGCGACAATCAACGGCCACCCTTCCATCCTGGATGTAAATCCTAGTCTTCCAAGGTCGCCAAACAACGCATGGTAACCTTTGGCCCAAAACCCTAGTTTTGGCCACGCCAAACCGCGCCAAGGCATGCCAACCACCTTACCGCGCCATACCATGCCGGCCTTCCCCATGCGGCTACCAAAACGAAGGCGTGCTACGATCAACGGCCACCCTTCCATCCTGGATGCAAATCCTAGCCGTCCAAGGTCGCCAAACAAGGCATGGTAACCTTTGTCCCAAAACCCTAGTTTTGGCCACGCCAAGCCGCGCCAAGGCATGCCATGCTACATGTGCCAATGGCATGCCAACCACCTTTCCACGCCACACCATGTCGGCCTTCCCCATGCGGCTACCAAAACAAAGGCGTGCGACAATCAACGACCATCCTTCCATCCTGGATGCAAATCCTAGCCGTCCAAGGTCGCCAAACAACGCATGGTAACCTTTGGCCCAAAACCCTAGTTTTGCCCACGCCAAACCGCGGAAAGGCATGCCATGCCACATGTGCCAATGGCATGCCAACCACCTTGCCGCGCCATACCATGCCGGCCTTCCCCATGCGGATACCAAAACAAAGGCGTGCGATGATCAACGGCCACCCTTTCATCCTAGATGAAAATCCTAGCCGTCCAAGGTCGTCAAACAACGCATTCTAACCTTTGGCCCCAAACCCTAGTTTTGGTCACGCCAAACCGCGCCAAGGCATGTCATGCCACATGTGCCAATGACATGCTAACCACCTTGCCGTGCCATCCCAGACCGGCCTTCCCTATGCGGCTACCAAAACTAAGGCCTGTAACAATCAACAACCACTTTTTCATCTAAGATGCAGATCTTAGCCGTCCAAGGTTACCAGCTAACGTATGGAAACCTTTGGCCATAGTTTGGTCGCGCCTAAACAAAGCCAAAACCCTAAATTTTGGTCGCGCCCAAACTGGGCCACATTAAAGCTATATTAATCATACTTTCATGCCACTGCCTACCAAACGAAAGGTTGCAATAATCAACGGCTACCTTCCTCTTAAGATGCAAAATCATGACCGTTAAAGGTCACCACCGATCCGGCAAGTCTCCCAAGCTCAACTTTCCAGAGAACAACAACATGCTACATGTTTTCCACGAAAACACTCGAGACATCAACACATGTCACAAACTGGGGGATGCTCATTGGGTATTGGTTTGACGGTTTATAGCGTGCGGCGTACACTACGCTCGTTATAAGAAAGTGTCATAAGGATGAGGCGGTTAGTAAATACATGGAGTAATGGTGAAACGCTTTCTTTTATGGAACATCAATTCCAAGCGTTACCGGTTACCACCTCCTCCCATTTACTCACCCGTTTTCCATTTTTTAATGAGACCAAAGTATGTTTCACTTCGACTTGTATAAATAGGAATTACCTATTTTCACCGAACAACAAGTTCAGGTCAGGAGGATACAACAATCAGAAAACATTTGCTAGCTTTCCATCTGTTAGCTTCCCACTTTATGATACAAATCGTGAAACAACTACTCTTCCAGAATCAACTATTCTGGCCTCAACACTTTCTTCCCTTCCCTCCCCAAAACCAACCCTTCTCCTTCACTTTGTGACCGAAGCAAGTCTGGAACGACCATTTCTTGGTTTAGGCCGGATTTGTACAGATTGATCTCTCGAATCTAAAGAACTCCATTGCAGTACATTGTTTAGGGTTTAAATTCGTTTCTCACCCACACACCCGAAATTACCAAAATCAGCAGAAACTGTTTTCACCCTCAAACAATTGGCGACCATAGTGGGAGATTGGTCTTTTGGTTACAATGTGAATTTCCAATCCTCGATCTCATACTTCGACGCAGATGTCAGGACGGTAGAGTCAAACGATCCACTCAGGGATCGACAACTCAACTACCAGACGGCCCGATACGATATGCTCAGGGATCGACGACTCAGTTACCATACGACCCGATTACTAGTCATGCTACGGCAAGGGGCGACTGGGGACTTCCCAGAGGTTAAAAATCAAATGATCCGCCCAGGAATTGACGAATCGATTATCAAGTGACTCAGGGACGACTGGGGACTTTTCACAATTGCGATGCTTCTCACAAAACTCGAACTTTCACCTGACTCATTTTTCGTTAGCAGATCTAGAAAACCGAGTAAGTCTTGCCTAGAAAAAATACATGGTTTACTATTTCAAGTTTTCACGGGAATGATAAAACCGATAGCCATGTTATGTTTCATCCCATGTCATCTATCGACACGTAACGTTCACGGTTCCATATCTTCCCTGGGATGTTTGTGTCACTTACAATCATAACCAAAAACGGCATCATCCTAAAAGAGTTCATCCCGAATAATAATCCAAAACCCTCATAGGTAACACTTGTCTATCAAACCAAAAATCCATAAAATGAAAACCATAAAGCCAGGTGTTTCATTTGCCTTTCAAAAAAAAAAACGAAACAGAAGAATTTCATAAGACAAAAGTGCATTCAAAGGAAGCCATTCAACGGTGTTTTTCTCTTCTCGAATAAGGCACCCTTCGTCATTTGGAGGACCGCCTGTTTCATCTCCAACTCTTTAGACAGCCTTTCGATCTCCGTTTCTTGTTGTTTGACCACGTACGCATAAGGACCTTCGGTCACCTTGGCCTGTAACTTTTGGATCTCAGAGAAACCCTAACGCCCAGTTCCTCGTGGAATCATTCACCTAGTACGTATCTACTTTGCATAATAACGATTACCAGTCACTATTCATGAGGTAGCCGACGGTACTACAGTGATATTCGAAGAGAAGAACAATATTTCTACAGATTCATGGAAGGCATACCTATGGATAGGATTTTCCCCAAAACAAGAAAAAAATTTGAAAGAGAAACGCTGGAGTACATAGCTGGAATACACTTGCCCACTTTATAAATACCGCGCTACCGCTAACACCAGGACGTGAGAACAAAGATACGAGATAAAAAGGAGAGCCAACCCCTTTCATACGCATAACACTTTTTAAATTTGAATAAGGAAATGATTTCTTATTTGAGCTACGTATGGAAAGAGGCAACTGGGCCCGGAAGAACAAGTCCGCGCCACGTCAAGCCAGCTTCGTTCCAAGCCAACGCCGTGCCAAGCCAACAGTCCGCGCCATGCCCAGCCAACAGTTCGCACCATACCAAATCCAAGCCATCGCCCATTCCAAGTCGATCCAGCGCTAACAGCTTGCATCTTTCCAGCGCCAGCAACTTGCATCCTTCCAGCGCTAACAGCTTGCATCTTTCCAGCGCCAGCAACTTGCATCCTTTCCAGCGCTAACAGCTTGTATCTTCTCAGCGCCAGCAGCTTGCATCCTTCCAGCGTCACCTTTTGAACGCCTAGTAGAAGGGAATCATCAATCTAATTTAATCACACGTAAAGATCAGGAGCTACTTCTCCAAAATTGAAGCAAAGAAAATCAGCAACGCCCCTGAGTTCACAAAGACTCTCTTCCTATCAGGAGCTGCATGATTTCCAGGGAATTCACCCACAAAATCGTGTAGTCTATGATGAAACACTTATGTGAGATTCTGTAGGCGCAGCGTCAAGACATATTTGCAGCCCTCAACCGCACTGCATCAGGGAATAAGCTGTTTCCAACCAGAGAAGCTGTTCCCAAACCCCAACCTCTCCTGGAAAGCACGATTGATAGATGGAACTGGGTACTCCTAACCATTATTCGCTTGAAGGGTGTCTAGTTTGACAACACACTGATTAACGTAGCCGCTCCGCTGCAACGTTCGCTCCAACAGCCGCTTCACTTCAAAGTCCTTCAGCAGCGGCTCCGCTTCAACGCTCGCCTAAGCAGCCGCTCCGCTTCAGCGTTTTCTCCGTAAGCTGCTCCAGAATCCGAAGACGAAGCTTCAGCGTTTGGCTCCTTAAGTTTCAAAATCCTTTCCAAGAGCTGAAGCTGCTTCAACGCCGTTTCTTTCTGCAAAGGGTCGTACCACCACGCTCCCCATGTCAAGGATCATGATCACAGCCAGCCAACCTTTGTAGTATGACCGCCTTTTGATTCATCTCGCCAAAACTCGTGAACATGGACATTTTGCTCTCTTACGCGTCCATCCAATCCTTTTACTTCCATGGATTCCCATACTGATGTGATTTGTAGATAGTGGTAAAAGTGGTTCGATTCTCAGACTTGTGAAGGATATTAATTAGACTTAAATTCTAATATTAAAATAGAAAACTCACTAAAAATTATAGCAAACTCAATCAAAGATGATATCAATACTAAACACTGAGGCTAAGATTCCACTATTTTCCAAGTTCAAAGTGATTAAACCAATACTTATATTTATGCAATTTTCTCGTTTAATTTGATTCTAAAATATTGCAACAAGTAGATTTTCAAAAGTAGTAATTGTAAATAACAAGTATGAAGCATCAAAAGTATTAAAACTAAGCATACTCCATCAAAATAGATCACAATCACTCAAATAAAAATCATATTCAATAATAGTTCAAGGCAAATAATCATATAATTATTGCAAATAAAAAGATAAAATAGAATATACCACTTTTCGTTGGAAAAATAGCTTCCTCTATCGCCTCAACAATGGGGTTTAGCTCCTCATATTAATCATGATCTCAAAATATGTGTTTGTTGCTCAAAAGATGATTAAAAGAGTGAAAAGTAATAACACAGACTGTTTGCAGCAGTGTATTGGTGTTGCAAAACAGCTGTTACAATGGAACTGTTACAGAAAACTGTTGTAAATACTGTTGCTTTGTCGCTGATTTTAAGAACCTAGAATACGACTGTCCTGCACAGCTTAATGTTCTTCAGCTGTTAAACAACAACACTGTTCTGCGACTGTTTCCCTGCGTCAATGTTCTTCGCGTTCTTTCTCTTCAGCAGCAGCAGCAGAAACAGAGTTTGGTAAAGCTCTGATTTCTTCTTCTCTGGCTCTCCTTAGGTTCCCAAACTCTCGACACCCCTTCTATATGATCCAAGACATCTATTTATATCAAAAATACCTATTAAATCTCTCCCAAATCATCCAAAATCTCTTTCCTTCTCTTCACGGCAAATTTGCGGCAATTTCTTGTTTTAGAATTTCTACACGTTTCTGAGCTTTCCTTTTTATTCTAAACTCTTCCTTAGATAGATACAAATATTTGGGAAGGTTTACAACACTTTAATTTCTCTAAAATTCCCTAAAACAGGTCACACACGTGACTTTCCATATATTTCTGTTGTGATAAAAATCCGTCGATTGAGCCCGGTCTAATCGGTTTAAACACCCATATCAGATTCCTAGACCCATAAGGAGTCTATCCTATGAAAATCATAGGTTTAATCGACCTCAAACTCCTCCAAATCACGATTGCCAAAACTGCCAAATTTTTCCCGCCAATTTTCTGGATTTGAAACCGTGAAGAAGAAAGGGTGCCCCTATCCATAGTAGGGGTGCCTTTAGCAGCTGCCTTAAGGGGTGTCCTGGGGTTTCCCCTTATCCAATATGGGGGTCCGAATAACACGTGTCCTCCGGGTGCTTTCCGTCAACTTTTCGAGCCAATTTTTTCCAAAAATGTTTATTAGCCAAAAATACCTACAAATAAATAAAACACCACAATAAGTACAAAAATGAGCCCTAACAATATATAGAATCGAGACAAATCGGACACAAAAATGTGTCTATCAAATACCCCCAAACCTATTATTTGCTAGTCCTCGAGCAAAAATAAAATAGAAATAAAATCCTAACTCACTGTCGCAGGCATCGTCGATTGCATTTAGCGTATGCAATAAGCCTTTAAACCCCTAGGTGTACCTAGTGGCGGAGTGTTGTCTCCGGAGGGCTTACCAGAGGTATACCCACAAAACCTTTATACTCCAGACCCTAGCTATCTACACAGAACCTTGGAAAGCACTAAAGAATCTCCTTGGTTGGCATACTTATTGACTACAGGAGGAAGTAACCTGATGCGAAATTCCAATTGTTGTACACGAGTTTGCACTCAAGCATACTAAAATTCATATATAAGTGACAGAGCTCTACTCAGATAGTTGCACTATGGACATCAATATCCGGAGTCAAAACTAATCACATGGATAGATCAAGAAGATGGATATAGAAAAACATGGATGGTTTTGATGTTTACTAGGTGAACGGTGTTTCTCATATCTGTCTGAAGGCCTCCGCCAAAATGAACCTATCCTAATGGACTGAGATACCGGTCTGACTAATATCAACACACTGGCATATACAAGGGTACCAGTGGTCGATAATCCTAACTCTAGGTCAACACAACTGGCATATACAGGGGTTCCAGTGGTCGACTTTATTGAATTTATTCCAGTTGGTCTGATGGTCTAGTCTCTTTTTCTTCTTCTCTTTTTTTTTTATCTCTCTTTTTTTTTTGTATCTCAATCACTCTAATTCACCCTAGCATTGGTAACAACTTGAATCGTGAGCCCCACCTAATCACTTAGAGAAACATAGTTTAAAAACAAAACAAAATAAAAACATAAGTGAAAAGGACTCAACGAGATATGGTGAAACTATCATGTTATTTCTAACACCTGAGCTCTGTACTTTTATGAATAGACTCTTTAGATGTTGTCATCTAGTCAGATTGGTTATTCAACTCCTACAACCAAAATGGTTCCATCCACTTAGATTGGTTAGTGCCATCCTTAATAGGGATAAATTTCTAGGCTCTGGAGTTTATTTATTGCAACGAAAAGGTAACAAAAAGTTCTACCCC